>NC_059175.1:66781267-67154392 GCF_019923935.1 Bubalus bubalis | reverse complement strand
TCTCTGGGTGTGCTGGACTTCTGAATAAAGCCACTGTTCTCAGCCCCAACACCTCCTCTCTCCACCCATCAGCCTGTTGTGCAGCAGAATGAACTTGAACTCAGTAACTATACTGTATTTTTAAGATTAGAGCAAGATAACATGTCTAAAAGACCTGTATTAGGGACCTACAGATCTCTGAAACATTTAAAGCCTAAAACTAAAGTTTCTACATATTCAGGGCCAATCTTCAGGATCTCAGCAGATCTCTGGCATCCTACAAGAAGCTGTGAAGAGAAGAGCTGAACAACGGATCCCACATCTGAGTGCATTTTAGAGAGGGGGACAAGAAGACGTTGCTGAAATTCGCAGTCAGCACCAGGGGTTGTGACGATTACATTGCTTGTTTGCCCTGAAAGCCCTCTTGGTGAGGCCCTGGGTTTTAGCACTAGACTCCATTACTCTGCTTTGTGTTTGGTTTTTTTCCCCTCTATTTCCTACAGAGTTAAAATACGTCCACCTAGGAGTCTTAAACACAACCACTAAATGCTTCCATTTGCAAGAAGACTTTGCTTGCCCTGTTGCAGGAAAACAGCCTTCATCCTTCCTTTCCAATAAGATGCTGAAACACCTCCCTTCCCACCCAGTGAGAAAGTGGCACCTTCACCCATCACACTCTCTTTCTCTGGTTAATACCAGTGTATTTTATAGAACCTGGATGCGTTCAGCTTGGTTTGGCAAGAGATGGAGGTTCTGTATTCTGTCTGCACCGTAGTTAATTTACATGATTTGAACCTCTTTTGGAGACAATTTGTTCTGTGTCATCAGACTTAAGTGTCTCCAAGCTGCTAGCGGAGGAGCAGAGAAGCTTATGACGGTCCTTTCATAGGAAACGTGCATCACAGGAATATAAACCAGCCCCTCAGAGGAGCAGTGCTGACATAAATCTACTCTGATCCTACTCAAGGGTGTTGGAATGTGTTTATTTTCTAGTTGTTATCATTTCAGTGTTTGCCTTCTAGAATGAACCTGGCTGTTAGGGATTGTTAACTAAGATAAAGTGTTTCCTCCGAAACCTCCTGGTGATGCATATTGGCCAAATCTTCATTTTGAATCTTGCCCAGAAATAATCATTAGAGGTTGTTTTAGTATGTCCAAGGAAGGAAAAGGAGACAGCAAAGAAGGAGAGGAAAGAGGAGAAGAAGAGGAGGGGGGAAGCAGACATTTTACATTTCTGCTTGGTCTTCCAGCTGAATTAGTTTATTTCAAGTTTCTCTTAGCAAGAGCTTCCTCGGAGAAACGTTATGGTACACTAATCTATTCTGAATAGATTTGTAGAAACTTTTCCTTAAGTAGGTCTTGCATTTAAGGGCTCCGTATAGCATTCACGTTTGGAAAAGAGCTGCTCTGTGTCCATGTTCTCTGCAAACACGCATGCGAGAGCCCTGGATGCTTATGCTCAGGCATGTGGAGCTGCTGTGTTTAAATAATGGCTCTTGCCAACAGCAGAAACCTGCCCATATCTAATTTTCATGGGAACTAAATAACTGGCATTTGGCTGGGCTGATTGAGCACATCATGATTTTAAATATCATCTCAGTGTATCAATGTTCACCAAGAGATCTTAGTAAAGTACGATACACAAACAGCAGATTTCAGACTAGAATACTGATGTTCATAGTTACATAAAAGACACATTGAAGGTATCCTACAGCAAGGGTTGGTACTGTTGTGTTTTTTTATACATTGCCTGTTCCCTCTTGTGGATCGAATTTCTAGGATACAATTCCTTATCCTTGCTTCTCTGGGCATAACTGACTTATACCATTCATGGTATAGGCACAGGAAAGGCTTTTAAATGACAGCAATTAAGAGCAACAATGAATCTGAATTCTGCATATTTAAGATGATTTCTTTTTCCCCACTGTAACAGATGCTCACTAGGCTCAGAGATGTTGCAAGTGGTTACTTAGAGATGGCACAGCTCAGGATAAGATGGTGAGCCGCTCTGATGGATTCCATGTGCTGAATGTGATACTGGAACAGCCTCACTGGCAACTGCCCTCATTAATTATAAGAAACGAGTCTTAGGCTAACACCACTAATTAGGAAAAAATTAATTGCTTGAACCAAAAAATAGGCATTTGGCAGGATACCAAGTATCTCTGTTGGTTTGTGTAAGTCCTGCCTGGAGGCAGGTAAACAAACTAAATTGCCATTTTAGACTCTTCAAGCTTTTATGATTTTTTAATAATTAATATATAATTGGATAGTTTGATAAATTCAAAAACCAACCTATTTACTTTGAAATCATGTAAGAAAGAGTTTTCTCATTTTTTCAGAGGAGATGTGGCTCTGCCAAGAAGCACACCAGTGAGAAGTTCGCCTGTGAAAGCACGCATTCCTCTCCCTCAGCTCGTGCTCCCTAAGTGCATGCATATGGCCTGGACTGGACCCTCACAAACTCGCTTCCGCATTGACCAATGTTGCCAACCAGATGGCCACATGATAGCCTGAGAGCCTCTTGTTCCACCTCTGGGATCCTCGGAATAGGAACTTTGCCTGGGTCCGGTCTGCGTTACCTGTGATAGCTAGCGTCCATCTAACTGTCTATCTCTCTATTCATCCATCTATCTATCCTTTTTTCTATGCAGCCGTCTACCTACCCAAGTTTCCATCTGTGGTAGTGGCTTAGTCTCTACGTTATGTCCGACGCTTGCGACTCCATGAACTGTAGCCCGCCAGGCTCCAGTGTCCGTGGGATTTCCCAGGCAAGAATATTGGAGAGGGTTGCCATTTCCTTCTCCAGGAGATCTTCCCAACCCAAGGATTGAACCTGTGTCTCCTGCATTGGCAGGTGGATTCTTTACCACTGAGCCACCTGGGAAGCCCCAAAGTATCCATCTAGTTGCAACTAAAACTAATAAGTAGATAAATACTCAGTGAAAATATAAAGATCACATGTCCTCTATAATATAATACAAAGTAGTTTGCCCAGTTGTCTTAAAAAAATTTTTTTTAATTGAGAAATCACTTATTTACAGTATTGTGTTGGTTTCTGCCAAATATCAACATGAATCAGCCACAGGTATATAAATGTCCCTTCCCTCTTGAGCCTCCCTCCACCACCTTTCCCATCCCACCCCTCTAGGTGGTTACAGAGCCCCGGTTTGAGTTCCCTGAGTCATACAGCAAATTCCCACTGGCTATCTATTTTGCATATGGTAATGGAAGTTTCCACGTTACTCTCTCCATACATCCCACACTCTCCTACCTCCCACCTGTCCATGTCTGTAAGTCTGTTCTCTATGTCTGTATCTCCACTGCTGCCATGCAAATAATTTCATCAGTACCATCTTTCTAGACTCCATATATATTTGTTAGTATATGTCTTTACCTCCTGACGTTCAGAGCATGACGGGTTCCTGGAGTCAGAAGGTCCTCTGTGATCATGAGAATAAGAACAGAGAAGTCAGGAGAAGTGAAAGAACTTTCCCAAACAGTGCTTCTTAAAAGCCAGCTGGAACTCGAGTGCATTTTACCTTGAACATCTTGCCTATATTTATTTCAGTGGTGCAATGCTCACCAGAGGAAGTTAAAGTTCCTGAAACATCACTCTTCCAGGATAAGAGAAAGATTTTCTATTTTAACAAGCTTTGCATGGCATGAAGCCGCATGGATTACCTGGGGAAGGTTTCAAATTGTTCCTCAAGATCATGGTCCCAATAAGGTGGCCAGAAGCAGCACAGGAAAAGGGCAAAAGCTTTGACTTAAGTGGAGCTCACAGTGGAGGGCAGCAGGGAGATGGAGTCAGTACTAAAGGACAATGAATACCAACAAATGGATCAGACGATCTTGTCTAGTTCAAGGCTGGCCTTTTCATCCTCCACCCTGTTCATGAAGATTGGCCAAACCAGAGGTCTCTTTCACTTTCATCTGCTAAGATGGCCGTGCTTTGAAGCCACAGAAATTGTTTTTTCTTCTACATTGAAGTCCCTCACTCATCATTCTTTTATTTTCTGTGTTTATTTCATAGTATTCAACGATTAAGAGTGGAATCATCTCATTAATTCATTGCTGGCAAGAACAAATGCTCTGAGATGTATAAGGATGACAACTCTCTGGCATGAATCTCTGGCAGAATCTGGGGTATTTTGTCTATAATTCAAAAGGGTCTGTGCCTGTGAAAATCCTTCAGAAAGTAAGCCACGAAATTACCTCTAACTACTTTCATTATGTGGAACAATCCTCTACCCAGAGCACATTGTGTTACAAAGGACATAGAAATGGCCAGATGGTATTTTGAGTGTTCTGGGTAGCGTTATTGTGCAGAACACAGGAGACAGAGCGGCTGTTAACTGCCGGGAGCATCCCAGACGTGGCCGGCACTGCTCAGCGGGATGAGGTGGCTCAGTGAGAACTCTTTCAAACACGGATGGCCTCATCCCAAAGTTTAAATTCTGTCAAATCGCCCCTCTGTGATGATAATTGCTCATAGGAGTGATACATGGGGCTCAGTAAAACAAGGTCTGGGCAGCTCTCTGAATCAACTTATTAAAATGCAGAAGTTTGATTCTATAAGCTGACAGTTTAGAAACAATTTTTACTCAACCCCAGGAACCATCTCCAGACAGCGAGCTAAGACCAAATGACCTCAGTCTCTATTGCGGGTGTCATCAGGTGTACAATTGGCAGCGACATCCCAGGGTATTGTCCTGGCTGAGCTATTAATAACAGCAGGGTAAGCCCAATCAGCATCCAAAAACTCTAATCATAAATGAATGCCGTAAAACACCTACAACTGTAAATAAGACTAGCCTATCTCTGAACTTCAGATTAAATTATAGAATGTGTTCCTCATAATTAAAACCCCAGATAGTTTCTTCCATTCAGCTTCACACAAACTCTGTAAAAGCAGTGTTAAATACCTTTATGAACTTTCGGGAGGATGCTACAGACACAGGTAATTTCTTAGGTATTTAAGATCCAAGCTGGTTATTGAACTAACCTGTAAGAGTACACAGAACCAAAGAAACCACAGAACTTACATATCAACATCTCTTTGTTCAATCCTCTTGTTTCAGAGGTTACAACGAAGTCTGCTTCTCATGTTAGCATGGACATTTTTTCTTCCTAGGAAGTATTTCCACGTTTTGCATCATTCTTTACCCATAAGAACTCCTTCTTTTTATTTCATTTAAAGATTTCTTGCTTGTCACCATAACAAGAGTTCTGAGTAAAAACAAGAGTTCCGAGCAAATTGCAAGATGTGTAATTAAAATCGACCTTTCGGCATAGACCATTCATTTGCTTAGCCAATAAGTATTTATAAAGTTTCTCTTTGTTGTGGCTTTCGAGAGATTTGGGGAAATAAAAGAAACAGAAGAAGTGTACGATATGGCAGCATGCTGGAGAGACTTCAAGCCTAATTTAGAATGTATGCATGAACGGGGGGATCTAATTATACCAGGGCTTTCCTGGTGGCTCGGGTGGTCAGGAATCTGCCTGCAATTCGGGAGACCTGGGTTCGATCCCTGGGTGGGGAAGGTCCTCTAGAGAAGGCAATGGGAACCCACTCCAGTATCCTTGCCCAGAGAATTCCAGGGACAGGCCAGAGAGTCAGACACTATTGAATGACCAGCACACACAATTACACAATAATCTTGATAAGAAAAGTGCAGATAGAGCCACAACGGGCCACTGCACCTCCTCATTGTCTCTCCTTGGCTTGTGTGATCTTTTCCCAGGACAGTAGCATCCCCATGATGGGATTGTTACCCATTACCTTCCATTCAAGCTCTCTTATTTTAATATTTGATGCAAAAAAGAACACTTAAAAATTTCAGTGTGCACCCTGGAGGGATTCAAACCCTCTTCGCTTTCTCTCACCAGATAAGTGGTCTCCGTTCACTGGTCTTCTGAAATGGTCCTCTTCTCTGTTATGAAAAGAGTGGTTGAAATCACATCAATTTACATATTGCTATGAGTTCCTCTGGCTTTTAGCAATACTTTTCAAATCTTCTAAGGAGAGTTCAGAAAAAAATTATTTCACTGCATGCATGCCTGACTTACAGAAATTGGTGAGACCTGCTATTTCAAATTGGCTCCTAAATAGTCTTCTACCCTCTTCCACCAGGTTCCTGTCATTCTGAATCTTCCCGGGCTGCCTCCCCGGCACAAAATCAGAGCAAGGAAACCAGATATCCTGGGGCTGAATGGCTATTGGCAGTGTCAGCTTCTCCAAACCTGCCCCCATTCTTCCCATGATCCCAGGTGGAAACAAAGCCTCTGCAATTCATAACCAAGGAATACAGGTTCCACAGTCTCCCAAACACACCCCAAGTCTTATATTTCTGGTCTTGCAGAGATGATGTAACTTTTAAAAAAAATCTGTTATTATGGCTTATGTGAGCAAATTTTGAAGCTTCTCAATATTTACATTTATTTTTGATACTTGGAGACTGAAAGGACAGTCTGCTGCAGCCGCGGCTTTCATATTTCAGCCATTTGTAGGAAGTATGCTCTGTATGGACCTTACATGTTATAATAATCAGATGGCTATCTTTTACTGGGTGAATGGTTTATTGCAAAGAGGAGGGCAGTTCATGCAAAACAAAGAAAATAAGGGTTGACTTGTCATATAAATGTTAGATGATTCACTGTAATCTTTTTTGTTTGCATCTTAAAATGTTCTCCTCTTTCTAAGGAATACAGGTCTTATAAGCCTCTGTATTATGGAGCTAATTATTTTAAATTTTGTTTGCTTGTTTTGGGGGGAGGGTAGCATGCCCAGATAAAGGCAAATGGAAAAGCTCAGTAGCTCAACAATTTATGCGCATATAAGGAAAGCACTCAGAACGGCCTGGGAGGGACACTTCATTGCAGAACAGCAGACACTGGGACTCCCCAGCTCCTGGGAGAGGCCATCTCTTCCTTGGATGTCCGCATCTACGAGCGCTTGGACCTGGTGGGTGTTGCAGATGCTGGAGACACTGAGGGCTGCTTGGAGGGCTGCATCTGCATAAAGAACTTTGGGGCTTCCTGGCCATCAATTCACTGAGAGGGGAGCCCCATCCTCAGATCTGGGACCCAGAATCAGACAGGGCCAGGGCGAGTCTGAGCACAGTTGGTATCCACCACACTGATCCTTCTCCGGCCTGGCCACCCAGAAAGCCTTGTAGACTGTCGATGCAGAGGCAGATGTGCTACAGGTAAAACCCCAAAGAGCCATCCTTGGAGCTTTCCTGGTGGTCCAGTGGTTAAGAATTCACCCTCCGATGCAGGGGCATAGGTTCGATCCCTGGATGGGGAACCAAGAGTAACTATTGCTCTCTAACAATAACAAAAAAATAGGCTTGAAAAAACTCATTACATAATCCAAAAGTCTGTTCTTTACATCTGTGTCTCTTTTGCAGTCTTGCATACCAGAGGGATGGGGTGGGGAGGGAGGTGGGGGGTGGGGTTCAGGATGGGGGACAATGTACCCCTGTGGCTGGTTCATGTCAAAGTATGGCAGAAACCACCACGGTGTCATAAAGTAATTAGCCTCCCATTAAAATACACAAATTAATTTTAAAAACTCATTATAATAATGATATCTGATCCAAAGAGAATGTAGCTGGTTGTTTCCATCCATTTTCATGTGCAATTTCTTGTGCTCTCTTCAGCTTCTTTTCCACTGATAACTCCTGTGTTGGAGCCTAAGCTCAGGTGTGTTCCCTTCCTGAATTTTTGCCACCCTTATTACTTCTCTTCTGTCCTCAGGTTTTAGGCTATAGAGCACCATCTTCACAGTGTTTCAGGTATAAAGGCCCAGATTCCACGCAAGAATGCAAGGACCCCAGGGTTTGGGACACTCTCACAGCACCCAGAGTGAAGAGAAGTCGAGTAAAAATTCTGGGAGACTCACCGACCATCCCCTGCTTTAAGACTTCACCTCTAGTTAGCATCTGTTCAGCAAATGCTCTTTCTGGAAGGTTCTTCCACTGAAACATTCTCCGACTATATCCGCACTCACTACTGTGCTGCATTTGAAGACTCACCTTTCAAAACCCCAGAATCTTAGAATGACAGGAAATTTAGAAGCCTTTAACCAGAAGTTTTTGTGAAACTATTTTCTAGGCAGACTTTAGCAAAATCAGATGCTGCTGAAATTGTGTGGGATTTGTTCTCCTTGCAGAGTTCAACAGGACAGGAGGTGGTTTTTGGAGCAGGCAAGGGGCCTGGGCTGAGCACGTTAGGACAATATGGTTTTCTGTAACGGGGTGGCATCATTAAAAGTGCGGGATTTGGGCAAATCAGGCCCAAAGGGAGATCCTTAAAGCCTTGGGTATGCATGGAATCCCAAGACCTCTTTCTCCACCATCATTCTCCCCAAGAGTCTTTGTCACTTGTCACCCCTGCTTTGGGGTCTGATGCAATTCTGTAGCACAGGACTAATCACTGCTCCAGGAATCTTACGGCCCCTACAGGCCCCGCAGTGAAGAATCCAAGGAAACAGCCTGAACGGCCTTAAGTGCAGACTCAGCCGACCAGGTGCTGACCTGTGCCCACGTGCCTACCCATCTACCAACTGGAAACGTCTGCTGACTTGACAAAAGGCATTGGACCTGGGCTTTCCTGGTCGTCCAGTGGTTAAGAATCTGCCTGCCAATGCAAGGGACATGAGTTCCATCCCCATCTGGGAAGATCCCACAGGATGTGGGGCAGCTAAGCCCGTGTGCCACAGCTGCTAAGCCTCTGCTCTAGAGCCAGCGTCCTGCAAATACTAGACCCTGTGCCCTGCAACAAGAGAAGCCACCAGCGTGAGAAGCCCGTGCGCTGCAGCCAAGAGTGGCCCTTGCTCGCTGCAACTAGAAAAACACCAGAGCACAGCAACAAAGACCCAGGGCAGCCACAAACAAACACATTAATTTTAAAGAAGGCATTGGACCACGTGATTGAGATTTCTAGGCACAACTATACATGCATGGTTTTTCCAGTGGTCACATATGGATGTGAGAGTTTGACTAGAAAGAAAGCTGAGTGCTGAAGAATTGATGCTTTTGAACTGTGGTGTTGGAGAAGACTCTTGAAAATCCCTTGGGCTGCAAGGAGATCCAAGCAGTCCATCCTAAAGGAGATCAGTCCTGGGTGTTCATTGGAGGAACTGATGTTGAAGCTGAAACTCCAATACTTTGGCCACCTGATGCGAAGAACTGACTCATTTGAAAAGGCCCTGATGCTGGGAAAGATTGAAGGCGGGAGGAGAAGGAGGGGATGACAGAGGATGAGATGGTTAGATGGCATCACTGACTCAATGGACATGAGTTTGAGTAAGCTCCGGGAGTTGGTGATGGACAGGGAGGCCTGGTGTGCTGCAGTCCATGGGGTCGCAAAGAGTCGGACATGACTGAGAGACTGAGCTGAACTGATACATGCACCATTTCTTCAGCAAAACTGTGCCCACTGGCAGAGGGCACCCATCACCAGCACCTAGTGGGCGGGGCAGGTGTTAGCTGTGCTTCCCTGCGTTCAGTAAAGGCAGAGGGCTGTCTAAGAGCATTTCAGTGTGTGTGTGTGTGTGTGTGTGGAGGGGGACTGCTCTTTTGTGGGTCATGCATATTCAGAAGGTCTGCAATGCCTGCCTGCTTACAATGCAGTAACATCAATGGTCTTAAAGATTGGCATCCGTCCTTTCTTAAATTCAGCCTCCTTTGAGATGCAAAACCACCTACTATCTTTTGAATATGAGCAGATTATTTTAAAAGCTACATATCATATCTCTTGGTATCTCTTGATTTGCCTGAGAGTTCATCTGGATGCATAATTCCTTGGGGGGGGGATGCAAAGAAGGAAAACAATGTTTGCAGAGTTAAACTCTGCAAAATGCCTTATCCACTCACAGGAGAAATCTGGAGGTCTAAATTGTGCAAATGAGTTTAATTCCTGTTTAAAGGGCTTCTGTTTAAATCCTTCCCTTATCCCTAAAGCAAGCTAAAATTACCAAACACATTTGGGGAATTTGAAATGTAAAATCCTTCTTAAAGAAAATTCCTGTTTGCAGTCAAAGAGTGTCAGAGACAGAGAGAAGAAAATCAAGACAGGAATCCATACATCTGAATACTGTATATACAGAAATATTGTTTTCTGTGTGTTTGCCTCAAATGAGAAGCCTTGGACTTCAGGATATCACCACTGAGAAAATTAGTATAGAACCAAGAGGACAAGCTCGACAGGCATTTAGAGCACTTCGCCAGAATTTCACTTTTAATGATGCAACTGCAAATGAGTGCAGGTTTGTAATTAGGAGAGAGAACAGATGGTGAAGACTCCGTTTAAAGTGTTCATTAAGATAACCTACACTGCCAAGTTCCGTCCCTGCTACGCGGCGGCTGCTCGGTTGAAAGGCGTTGCGCAGAGATGAGGTGGAAGGATCCGGGCAGCGGGAAACAGCGCGGCGTATTCCCTTTTGTCTGCCGGTTTCCAGACGTGCGCAGCGCGGAGCCCAAAGGTGGTCACGGAATAGCTGAACATCCGCGTCCCAGATGCACGGTCTTCCAGCTCTGTGTCAGGAAGTGCAGCTCCCTGGGTGGGGGGTTGGAAGCAGCCTCTCCGAGGGATGCATCGTATCCCCTTTGTAGCGTCCCCGGGGACTCCTGAGTGTGGGCTGGACTTTTCAGCGGGCTTCTAACAAATACAGAAGATGGAAGCAATGGGGTGTCATTTCCGAGATTAGGCTGCAAGGACACTGGCTCTCTCTTGCTTGGAGGGAAGCCAGCTCCCAGGCTGTGAGCTGCCCTACAGGGAGGTCCAGATATGAGGAACTGGTGTCTCTGGCCAACAGTCAGGGCTGAGGCCACCAACATCCATGTGAGAAAGCTTGCAAGTGAACCTTGGATGCAGGCTTTTGAGGGGCCTGGACTCAGAGGCACCAAAGTGTACACATTCGGATCCTTGGCTCATGGACACTGTGGGGTCATTGGGCCATAAACGCTGTTTTAAGCATCAGGCAATTCCTTATCAGCCATAGATAACGAACACGTTCTCCAAAGAGGCAGGGGCTCAGAAACCCAAGGCTTCTGTCCACTTATTCAGTGGGCAGATGGGCCACTCATTCTCTTTTTGTTTTCTCATTTTATGTAATTACAGTCGAGCAGTGGGTTCCTGGAATCTCAGTGAGAACATAGGATGAAAGACCTTGTCAAAATATTCGATAGTAGTATATTTGGTTGAACTCTTACACATAATTAAAATGTCAAATTGATCTTGCAGGAAAGTTAAACAGCCTGGTTATTTTTAGAATAGGTTGCCAGGGATCGTGTGTTTTCATTTCTGTGTGGCTGGAGGTGGAAAAGCGTGCCCAGGGAGGTTTGACCCCACATCTGTGCAGTCAGGTCCTTGTGAGTATGTGGTGCATGCACGCCCACACCCTGAGCGCTGAGCTAATGCAGTGAGGATGCGCTGGCTGGATGCTCCCTTGGACTTGTTTTATACAATTTGCATGAGTCACAGGTGTCTTGCAGCATCTGCTTTTCTACACAGTACCCCATTTTTAGAGGAAAAGAAAAATGAAACTCACATGGGTTCCTTTCTGTCTTACTATCTAGAAACCATCTTGTCCTCTTGTTCTCTGTTTTCCCAGTTTCTAAGCTTTGCGATCCTGTGGGCTCTGTCTTAAGAGCTCTTCTCTTCCGTGTATTTTCTCCCTGCTGTTTTCGCTGTTCCGTCACTAAGCCGTGTCCGACTCTCTGTGACCCCATGGACTGCAGCACCCCAGGCTTCCCTGTCTTTCACCATCTCCTGGAGTTTGCTCTAACTCAAGTCCTCATTTTCTCCCTAGGTGACCTCATCTGGTCCCGATCCTTAATTGCTTCATAAGATGCGGACTCTCAGACGTATGTGACTGGTCCTGAGCTCTAGACTCATGCACCTTGACATCACACTTGGACGTCTAAAAGAAATATTCCATTTAAAATGTCCGGAAGAACTAACTCCTGACTTTTCCTGCTGGTGTTCCCTGCTCCCCACTTTAGCCAACAATACACTTATTTACCAAGTGAGCACATATCTGGGGGATAGCTTTGACTCCGGAAGCCCCACATTGAAGCCATCAGTGGGTTTTGCTGCCCCTGTCTTGAAGACATATACCAAATATGACCGCTACTTACCACCTCCCCTGGATTCAAACGAGGCCAGCCCACCAGCACCTATGTCTGCACCGATGCACTGTCTTAGGCTAACATCCTCGGCAATTTATCATGAGGAAGCCAAAGTGATTTGTTAAAACCATATATTAGATTATACCAGCTTTTTTTTTCTGGTTCAAAACCCTCCAGGGTCTTCCTATCCCCTTTAAAACAGAAGAAAAAGCACATTTTAAAAGCATCATCAGTCTCATCTCAACCAATAAAAAGGTGGCTTGAGCAATGGGATCATTGAAGAGGATGTGGTGAGGGAACCAGAGTGTCAACAGGGAAGTAACTAGCTGTGGTGAGACAGGCTCTTGGGGTTAATCAGCAAAGAACCGAGAGGGAGAGGAGACATTGCAATGTGATCAGTTCACGTCCTCTGCCGAGCTGATTATCTTTTAAACTATAAAACAGGAAGCAGGGGGTGAGGTTATGGTTAGAACCTAGCCCTGATGCACATTTCGTAAGGGTCATTCTTTCCTGTTTACTTGTTAAAAAAAAATTATTTATTTAGTTTTGGCTGTACTAGGTCTTCGTTGCTCTGTGGGCTTTTCTCCAGTTGCAGTGAGCGGGGCTACTCCGTGGCTGTGATGCACCGGCTTCCCCCGCGGTGGCTTCCCTTGCTGTGGAGCACAGGCTCTGGGGCACAGAGCACAAGCTTGTGGCTTGTGAGCTCGGTTCCCGGGATCTGGGCTCAGTAGTTGTGGCGTGGGCTTAGTTGCTCCCTGGCGCGTGGATCTTCCCGGACCAGGGAGCGAACCTGTGTCTCCTACCTTGGCAGGCAGATTCGTCACCACTGAGCCACCAGGGAAGCCCCTGTTACTTTTACAATAAAGCGCAGTAGGTTTCGCATTTGGAAGTTAAGGAATGTATTAACTTTGAACCCTCAGGATAAACCTTCCTACTACCCAGATCGCGTGACAATCTAGGTCTCCCTGGGGAAAGGAGCGACCCCCCTTATTCCCCTATCTCTGAATCCTTGGTTGGCTCCCCACCGCCAACTCTTTGAATCTGGGTTTGTTTGTGACCCGTGTGCACCCTGTGGGGGTGCAATGGAAGTAAACTTGACAGATGAGGTAGCTGATGGTCAAGGGACTGAGTTCCTGAGTGTTGTATCTAAGATCACTGTGTTCAGTGATAATCAACCAGGACAACTGATACATTTTTGCCATGTAGACCTGCTCATGTTGCACCAAGGTTATCTGGATCTAATTTCCTGTCGGATGGAAATAGTAAACGACAACCAGAAACTTAACCCGAAGGCTGCCAAGTTTGGACACTGAATCTAAAACACGGGCGACTCTGGGCATTTTCCAGCCAGGTCATTAAGCTCGAATAACAGCAACAGTGACAGTCAGAGAAGGAAGAAAGACACATCACAGCCTGGAGCCAGGCGCTTCGAGGCAGCTACATCCAGAGAGAAACACGGACGCATCACTCAGGAAGAGACGAGCAGCCCTGGGTGCAGCCCCTCTCCAGCCCAGCTGTGTCCACTCTCCAGTGGACTTTCCTGTCTGTCTCTGCCCAGCTGTGGTCCCAGGCGGCTCGCCTGTGCACCAGTCATGACTTGGGTCCCAGAAGTACGGTCCTGGTTGGGCTCAGCCAGCAGGAAGCAGAGCAAAGCTGAAGAGACGCGTGTTTCTGCCCTTTTACCTCTAGGTTTCAGTTCTGCATCTCAGGCAGTTGCTGCCCCCCGCATTGGCGATGCCAGTGGGCCCTTTCTCTTGGATGTGGGGTGCTCATGGACCCCCGGGGCACACCTTCCTCTAAAGTCCTGAGAGCTCTCTGGTCTCGCTGGTCTCCAGCTTCTCAGCACTTGCTCTCTCAACCCTTCCCTTAGAGATTCCCCCTCATATAACCACGGTCGTGAATTTCCCCTCCTGCTGCTGCCCTCACTGATTGCACTGGGAGTTCACACCCATGCTTACTTTGGATGGGGTTAAATATTCTGAAGAAGGAAGTTTCCCAAGAAGTACCATAATCAATTTAAATGTATGCAATATTAAAAGCATGAGATTTGAATTCTGTTCTATAAATACCTCATTTTCTTATTCCTGCAGTATTTGAGAGTTCAAAATGAAATACAATCAGCATCCCTTTTGTCAAAAATGCTTTTTTTCTTTCTTTTTCAAAAGGAGCTTTTTATTAACCTGATTTTGGTTTGAACTCCAGAATCTGGGAGGTCTAGTATCCTTGAGGGAATCTTTTTGTTCCTGTATTATGTGGAGGAAAGCAATCAGGTAAATGTGTGTTAAAGAATATTTTTCCTCTTCTCAGGTCTTTGCTGCTGTTACTCCGTTAGTACTTGACTTGATAGTGTCTGTTTACAACTGAAAGATAAGTATCATGTCATTTATGGGTATGAAGCTTGCTTTATTTTTTTTAATAATGTGTGTTGATGGGTGTAACAGAGAGATACAGACAGACCACATGTCCTGACTCCAGCGTCAGCTGAGTCTTTATTGCCCCATTTTCATTTCCTGTCATTGCCAAATCACTAGACCTATAAAGGCAGGCAGCTTGTCTTATCTGATAGTCTGTTCACAATGAAAGCAGAATCCATGTTTCTGGAGGTCTGATTATTAGAAAATGGTAGCAGAGCAATATGTGAGTGGAGACAGAGCTAGCATGGAGGCAGAGAGAGAGACAAAAAAATATATTAAAGAGAAAACAGAATGAGGAAGAAGAGAAGGAAAGGCGGGTCGCTGTGAGTTACTCTGCACACCTGCTCCAGGGGCAGGCAGGAGACGAGGACACAGAGGGATGAGGATCCAGGAGAAGTCGGCCAGCAACCTCAGGTACTCGAGACCACGTTCGAGGCTGCAGTCCAAGCTCTCAGGTGATGCTGTAACCAGGATATTGGTGGACTTGAGAGCAGAGATCATACACGTCCTGCCAGAGACCTCCATTTCCACCTTGCAGTCAGAGAAATCGAGACCTTCAACTAAGCGGGGAGGGATTTGAAATGTCTCTCAAGATTTCTTTAATTGGTAAATTCTCCCTTCATCTTCCGTTTGTTTGTTTCCTCTCAGTTTGTCAAAGAAAATGACATTTGTCCTATAGAGCAGCGGTCCCCAACCCTTTCGGCACCAAGAACTGCTTACATGAAAGCCAGTTTTTCCACGCACAGGGAGTAGGGGGTGGTCCGGAAAGACGCGGATGCAGCACATTCACTGCGCACTGTGCTTCTGTTAATGTCACATCAGCCTCAGACCACCAGGCATTAGATCCTGGAGGCTGGGGACCTCCGCTGTGGAGTTTCCTGGAGCCTGGATTTTGTTGGTTGAAACCTTGCCCTCTTGCCCACTGATAGAGATTTGATCAAGTTTGCTTTTTTCTCCCCACAAGATCACTTCAAATATGTCTGTGGTCTTCAAAATGGATTATCTGGTTGCCTTTCATCTTGGGGTGTGGGCATGGATTGTGTGAGTGTGTGTGTGTGTGTGTGTGTGTGTGTGTGCCCAGTCATGTCTGACTCTTTGTGACCCCTGCATGGACTGTAGCCTGCCAGGTTCCTCTGTCCATGGAATTTTCCAGGCAAGAATACTGGAGTGGGTTGCCATTGCATTCTCCTGGAGATCTTCCTGACTCAGGGATTGAACACGTGTCTCTAGCATCTCCTGCATTGGCAGGTAGATTCTTTACCAACTGTGCCATGTCTCAGGCTTGGATTAGTGATCAGTAACTTAATCTTTTCATCTCTTGGGCTGAAAGAATCAGTTTAGTTCAGTTACTCAGTCATGTCTGACTCCTTGTGACCCCATGGACTGCAGCACGCCAGGCCTCCCTGTTCATCACCAACTCCAGGAGTTTACTCAAACTCATGCCCATCAAGTCGGTGATGCCATCCAAACATCTCATCCTCTGTCATCCCCTTCTCCTCCTGCTTTCAATCTTTCCCAGCATCAGGGTCTTCTCCAAGGAGTCAGTTCTTCACATCAGGTGGCCAAAGTATTGGAGTTTCAGCTTCAGCATCAGTCCCTCCAATGAATATTCAGCGTTGATCTCCTTTAGGATGGACTGGTTGGGTCTCCTTGTAGTCCAAAGGACTCTCAAGAGTCTTCTCCAACACCACAGTTCAAAAGCATCAATTCTTTAGCGCTCAGCTTTCTTTATGGTCCAACTCTCACATCCATACATGACTACTGGAAAAACCATAGCCTTGACTAGATGGACCTTTGTTGGCAAAGTAATGTCTCTGCGTTTTAATATGCTGTCTAGGTTGGTCATAACTTTCCTTCCAAGGAGCAAGCGTCTTTTAATTTCATGGCTGCAGTCACCCTCTGCAGTGATTTGGGAGCCCAGAAAAATAAAGCCAGCCACTGTTTCCACTGTTACCCCATCTATTCGCCATAAAGTGATGGGACGAGATGCCATAATCTTAGTTTTCTGAATGTTGAGCTTTAAGCCAACTTTTTTACTCTCTTCTTTCACTTTCATCAAGAGGTTCTTTAGTTCTTTTTCACTTTTTGCCACAAGGGTTGACAAAATGGTGATGTTCTAATTCTATTATTCTGCCTTCATTTATTAGCTTGAGTATTTCTACATAGACAGTCTTCTCTCCTCCTATTTGGAAGAACAACAATACAGCTTACATGTAGAGTCAGGATGGACATTTGACTCTCCCTGTATTTACCAGTTTTCAAAAGAATGAGCTGGTTCTCTAGCACCCTCCAACTGTGATTAGTGAGCATTTTCTTTTGAAATGTTCACAAAGCACTTTGGATGTGTTTCAATCCATTGCAATTATTATTCAATTGATACTCAGATTTTCCCATCTGGCCTAGTGAGGGCCCCTGAGTTAAATTTTACCACTGAGCTATTTAAATGTGGTCCTGCCCATCTACAGCAGCTACCTCACTCTCTAGGGTGACATGACTATTTAATATTACATTGCATGTTTCATGCCTGAGCCCTCAAATTGCTATTTCTCTGGGGACCCTTGGCTTGTCTATGAGAAATGGTATTCTAAGGCCAGAACATAGCTATATTTTTAAAAAATATAGACAGATACCAAGGAAATGGCTATCCACTCCAGTATTCTTGCCTGGAGAATTCCATGGACAGAGGAGCCTGGCAGGCTACAGTCCATGGGGCTGCAAAAGAGTTGGACACAATTGAGTTACTAAGCATGCAAGCACATATGGATTTTATTATAAGACTTTCCCCCTCTTTTTGTCATTGTATGTTTCCTCCAAGTTTCTTATTTTTTGTTTGCTTATTCTGTTTGCTCTGTGTTTCGTGATAGGTCCTTTGCCCATGTGTCCTGATCTGTGGATGACTGTGTGTTTTGGAGAATGAGACATTAAAACCGGGCCTGGAACCCTGTATGAGCATGGCTTGCAGAGTGGTGGGCTTGACCTCAGGCTAGTTAAGTCAATGAGTTGCCATAGTCAAGTTCCCCTGGAAAGATCTTCCAGTCTGCTGGCTGGGTGCATGAAGTCAGCCACCAGAATGCTGACCGTGGGATGTGGGAGGGTCTGGCTTCTCTGCTTGGGGAGTGGACATTCACTTGATTCTGTTTTCAGTGTGGCTTCCTTCTGACTCACGTCTGGTGCCCTTCAGTGCAGATGGAAAACTCCAGTCCTCTGCTGAGCAGGAAAGGGGAGGGGCTCTATGGGTCTAAGTGCTTCTAAGGCAGATTTCCCAACACCCTTTCTGTGTCCACACACCCCCCAGCCCCATTTGCAAGAGCACCAGTGCCTGCCTCCAACTCCCAAAGTCTTCAGGAATTCCACAGCATATGCCAGCCTTCTTCTTGGTTGACTGCACACCCTAAGGAGCATTTCTGGTTTTGCATTTGCTCCTCATCTGCTTGGCTAAGACTTGAGCCCTCTTCTTTACTTTCACACCGAGGGCCACTAATATCTCCTCTTTCTGTGGCTTCAAGTGCTATCTGAATGCCTGTGACTTCTCTGAGAAGCAGATGCCAAGATGGAATTAGATATGCAAGAGAACATAAGATGATTTATCCCATCAACTGACTACAGTCATGTTCAGGGACGATAGTATCATTTCTGGAGAACGTTGTGCCCTCCTCACAGGACCCCTAAGCACCTTAGAAGGGATAAGTTCTGTACTCTAATTCCATCCAACCATCACATCCTCTGTTTCTCCCTTCTCCTCCTGCCCTCAATCTTTCCCAGCATCGGGATCCTTTCCAGTGAGTCGGGCTCTCCGAATGGGATTAGTGCCTTTATGACGGAGGACAGAGAGCTCCCTCACCCCATCTGCCCTGCAAGGACCCAGTGAGAAGACAGCAGCTGTGAGCCAGGAAGCGGGTTCTCACCAGGCTCAAAATCTGCTGGCACCTGATCATGGACTTTCAGCTCCCAGACAATGAGAAAGAAACTTCTGTTGCTTATAAGCCATCCTGACTATAGCATTTTTGTTACAACAGCCTGAAGAGACTCAAACAAGGGAATCTGGCCAAATGAAACCAAGGAGAGACTCACGGCAGCTGAGCTGGGTGTCAGTCACTAAGTCCAGAGTGGAAGCAGACTGCTCAGTCAGGGGCAGCAGACGTGACAACCCCACGGAAGGAAAAGCAACAGAAGGGGCAGTTCTCAAAGGGGTTGACTTGTGGGCACAAGACCAGACCCATGACTGGTGGGTGCAGTGTGGGGATCAGACCCTGGGTGGCAGACAGCACTCCCAGAGCCCTGGGTCATTCTTGGCTCCACTGTACAGGAGGGCCCTTGTCAAACTGAGTAGGATTCTAGAAGCGAGTGCCCAGGGCAGTGGAATGCTCCATATGTGGGGGTTAATTTAACATTATCAGAAGCTGATTGGTCTTTAAAAGCAGAGTGTTCAAGCAGAAGCAGGGTCACCAGGTGTCCAGAAGCTTCATTCAAGAAAAGAGGAGCACACTGGATATCAGACTCCTGGGTTCAGTTACAAATCAAAGATTCTGCTTTGATAGACCCACCCAGGGCTTCCCAGGTGGCACCATGGTAAGGAGTTTGCCTGTCAATGCAGGAGGTGAGAGAAACATGGGTTTAATCCCTGGGTTGGGAAGATCCCCTGGAGTAGGAAACAGCAACCCATACATATGCTAGGTGTCTGGGAAACGGTTTGGATCTTTCTGGAAATACACCTGGAAAGGGAAGAAATCTCTCCACGGACTACCCAGGCTTGAGTAAATGGGGGCAATCAAGTTTCCCAAATGGCAGTTTCAACACAAGTTTTCAAGAGACTCTGACATTTCCCACCATGGCTATGGTGAGTGTGTGCTTAGTCGCTCAGTCACGTCTGACCTTTGTGACCCTATGGACCATAGTCCACCAGGCTCTTCTGCCAATGGGATTCTCCAGGCAAGAACACTAGAGTGGGTTGCCATGCCTTCCTCCAGGGCATCTTCCAGATTCAGGGATCAAACCCAGGTCTCCTGCATTGCAGGCAGATTCTTTACCATCTGAGCTACCAGGGAAGCCCATGGCAATGGTGAGGGGTGTACATATGGACTCAGAAGATCTGGACCCACCTTCCATTCGATTCCACCCACAGCATCGTACATCCTGGATCACACCAGCTACTCTGACCCCAGTGCCTCCTGAGATATAAAACTGCGATGTTTCACAGAGTCATCAGACTGGGAGGTCCAGGTGTCAGGCTGTGCAGTTTCAACAGCAAGCACTAGTCTGGCCACAAGGTCTCTGGTTTGGAGGCATAGTCTGAACATCAACATGACTGCATTGTCACATAATCCAGTCTCCACTCTTTTCTCTTACACGTGTGCTTTCTGGGCAAAAATAATGGCAGAGAACACCTTTTAAAGATGCGATGACAGGTGTGTTGCAAGATATAACTCAATTCACGTTTTGACAGATTCATAATAACTTAGTTAGAAAAGAAGCACATTGGAGGGATTGTTGTGGGCAATTGTAATAATGTAAAAATGAGGCTGATATAATTACAGAGTTTTATGAAGTACAGATTCACGTGTTGTCTTTTCAACAAGAGGGTGGGCCATGGGAGGTGGAAGCCTGGTGGACAGATGCCTGCAGGGAAATGAAGTTGTTTCAATGCAGAGAAGACAAAGAAACCATGAGTGTCTACCCCATGAAAATCTACCAGTTGTGGAACTACTAATTTTTAAATGCTTAGCATATCTACTCTGTAAAGAAAAGTAATGACTGGAAAAGTTCCAACCAGAGAGGTTTTTTCAGACCATCCTCCGAGATGCAGGCTTGGGGCCACTGAACTCTGAACTTGAGTCAAACCTACCCTTCTTCTCCACTAAATGCAGGACCCAGTTCCGAGTGTATTTCGCATGAAAGCAGCTTTTGCCAAGGAATCAAGATGCTGCTGGGGTCTGATTCTAGTGAGAAAATGAGGAATACTCTCCTTTAGGGATAAGATAAAATTGTTGTGAGATAAACACTCACAATAATTTGTGAGTGTTACATATACTCTATATACACTACTTTGAATATTTTACAGAACGCTGCACATTTATTATTTTTTATTCGTGTTATTGATATTTGTTAATCTGGTATTAGCAGCGATGAAAAAATCAATGTGAAAACTGAGGAGTATTATAGAAAATCCAATTTTCCATTTGGCAATAGCAGCAATATTATGTGAGCTTTCAGAAACACAACAGTAGAGGGGCCAAAGAGGATGGAGATGAACTGGACTCTACAATTTAATTCCAGCTCACGTTTATTCCTTGAAGTCCCCCAGGCCGGCTGCAGGAGTCCTGATCACACAGCGCACGACCATCAGCCTGAGGTTGTTCCTTTAGGTGAGTGGAGCCTCACCGACAGGAAGCAGAGGTGAAGGGGTACAAGAGACCGAATTCCTGTGTCCCCTCAACATTCACATGTTGAAGGCTTCCTGGATAGCTCAGTTGGTAAAGAATCCACCTGCAATGCAGGAGACCTGGCTTTAATCCCTGGATTGGGAAGATCCCCTGGAGGAGGGAAAGGCTACTCACTCCAGTATCCTGGCCTAGAGAATTCCAGGGACTGTATAGACCATGGGGTCTCAAAGACTCGGACATGAAGGAGAGACTTTCACTCTCACTTCAATGCCCAAAATGAAAGTTTTAGGAAGTGGGACCTGTGGGATGTGAAGAGATGGTGAGGATGGGGCCCCGATGAGTTAAATCAGAGCCCTTGTGAAATCAGAGCCCAGAGAGACCCCTGAGGACACAGCAAGGAAAGATGGCCGCCCAAGACCAGGCAGGGAGCGGGGGTGTCTCACCAGACACGGCATCTGCCTGCGCTGTCTTGGACGTCCAGTCTCCAGAACTGTGGAGAAATAAAGCTCTGCTGTTTATAAGCCCCCTCGTCTGAGATATTTTTGTTATAACAGCCCGAACAGACTAAGGCAGGGGGTGTTTAAGGGGCGGCCATAGTGTGAAGAGCTGACTGAGATTCAGCAAGCACCAAAGAAGATACAAGTACGCATCAAACGTCTATCTTCTTCTCAGGAAAAGTGAAGAGAAAGTGCCAGTTTTAGTAAGCCTCGTGCTCCCGAGACTCTCTTCCGTAAAGCTATATTTACACATTCCTACACTACACATAGTATATAAAAATACAGTCTCGTTCTGCCGAGCAAATGGGCTCGTCTGCCACACCCTCCATCACTAGGAAGGCAGAAAATGAGACTCCCTAACAACGGTTGTGCCTCAGCGCTCAGTGTTGCTGGTGTCTTCCCAGTGTTGCCAGAATGTGTTTCTAAGTTTGATTTGTTACAAGGTAACCATTCACCATCTGGCAAAGCTTCTAAATGATACGTGGGTTCCCAGGTGGCACAGTGGTGAAGAACTTGCCAGCCAAAGCAGGAGACACGAGAAATGCGGGCTCCATCCCTGGGTCGGGAAGATCCCCTGGAGAAGGAAATGGCAGCCCGCTCCAGTACTCTTGCCTGGAGAATCCCATGGATGGAGGAGCCTAGTGGGATACAGTCCATAGGGTTGCCTAGAGTTGGACATGACTGAAGTGACTGAGCATGCAGGCTACATGATAAGCTCCCACAAACATCTGAACAGTTTTGTTTCATCAATTGTTTCATGTGAATTTCCCTTTGAAATATCCCAAGAAATCTGCACTGAGCAAAAATGGTCAGTGAAGGGCAAGCTTGACCAGAGATGGGGGTCAGGCCACCACCCTGCAGTCCTAGAAAGTCCCAGATCTTCTCTTTGGGAAGAGATCAGGCTTTCTGTAAGCCCAGGTAGGAGTCAAATACTGGTCTTCAGTTCTCTGATGCTTTCAAAAAAAAATCTTTCTTCGCTATTTGTAAGGCATCAAGGGAATTTAGGTCTTTGCTTCGTGTTTTTGTTGTTGCTGTCGTTTGCTCTGCAGATGGAAATGAGAAAAGAAAGGAGGCCTCAGCATTTCCTTCCTCTGCTCTCTGGGCTCAGTTCAGTTCAGTTCAGTCACTCAGTCGTGTCCAACTCTTTGCGACTCCATGGACTGCAGCAGGCCGGGCCTCCCAGTCCATCACCAACTCCCGGAGCTTGCTCAAACTCATGTCCATTGAGTCGGTGATGCCATCCAACCATCTCATCCTCTGTCATCCCCTTCTCCTCTCACCTTCAATCTTTCCCAGCATCAGGGTCTTTTCCAGTGAGTCAGCTCTTTGCATCAGGTGGCCAAACTATTGGAGCTTCGGCTTCAGCATTGGTCCTTCCAATGAATATTCAGGACTTATTTCCTTTAGGATGCACTGATTGGATCTCCTTGAAGTCCAAGGGACTCTCAGGAGTCTTCTCCAACACCACAGTTCAAAAGCATCAATTATTTGGTGCTCAGCTTTCTTTATGGTCCAACTCTCACATCCATCCACGACACTGGAAAAACCATACCTTTAACTAGATGGACCTTTGTTGGCAAAGTGATGCCTCTGCTTTTTAATATGCTGTCTAGGTTGGTCATTGGAGAAGGCAGTGGCACCCCACTCCAGGACTCTTGCCTGGAAAATCCCATGGATGGAGGAGCCGAGTAGGCTGCAGTCCATGGGGTCGCTAAGAGTCAGACACGACTGAAGAACTTCACTTTCACTTTTCACTTTCATGCATTGGAGAAGGAAATGGCAACCCACTCCAGTGTTCTTGCCTGGAGAATCCCAGGGACGGGGGAGCCTGGTGGGCTGCCGTCTATGGGGTCGCACAGAGTTGGACACGACTGAAGTGATTTAGCAGCAGGTTGGTCCCAGCTTTTCTTCCAAGGAGCAAGCGTCCTTTAATTTTATGGGTGCAATCACCATCTACAGTGGTTTTGGAGCCCAAGAAAATAAAGTCTGTCACTGTTTCCATTGTTGCCCCGCCTATTTGCAATGAAGTGATAGGCTCACAGGCACCCTAAGCCAGGGTCCTAGGAATGTCCACGCAGGGTGAGACAGCAACTGGCTCCTCAGAGTTGCAGGATAGATGGGGTCCACCAGGGGTTGTCAGCTCTCCCAGAACACGGGATGTAGCCCCGCAGGCGGGGCAGTGAATAGAGGCTGATGATGCAAGAGAGCTAGGTTTAAAAGTCCATACACCCATGGCTGATTCATGCCAGTGTATGGCAAAAACCACTACAATATTGTAAAGTAATTAGCCTCCATTTAAAATAAATAAATTAAAAAAATAATAAAAGTCCGTTCAAACATTTAAGTACTCAAAAGACAAAAAAGCAACAAAGACATAAATTTTAGTGTCTTTTTATGTTCTTGTAGGACCGAAGGATGTTCCAAGTCTTTTCAAAGACAGAGCAGCCTTCAGGGAAAAGGTTGCCTTCCCCGGTGCTAGGATCAGCGCTGGGTTCAGCCCCAGGTCTGTTCTGATCCCAAACACACAGACATGGATCTTGTCCTTCTGGAACACTGGGGCTGGGAAGAAAGACCAGAACAACCCAAAGAGTCCTCCCAGGAGAAGAGTCAACCAAACTCTAGAGGGGTAGATGCTATAGGTGACAAAGAAATAAGCCAACATCCCCAAACACCCACTGGGACTTAGTTGGCACCATTCAAAACGACTCATGGTTCTAGCAAACGACACTTGGATTTATTTCTTTCTGGGATAGAGCTGACATTACAGATCAAGTGCATGCATTGAGAAACTATCTTTCCATTCCAGTGTCTTTACAATCATTCTGTGAGTGACTGACCTGCCACCAATTAAATGGCAGAAGCTGGTTTGTTAAGCTTCTTTTATTTCTTTAAAAACCTGCTCTTAAAATGTAACTGCTCTGGAAAAGGATAACCTCATAAACTTTGGTTAGTCAGTCATTTCTGAGAGTTGAATAATAACATTTAAGTCCTAAAATAAATGGGTTACAATTTGCAAGAAATTCAGAGGATGGAGGGGAGATAAAAGTAAAAGGGAATGAAGCACAGGTGCAATTCCCCAATATTTACTCTGCTTCCTAATAAGTGCTTTGTTGAGATACAACTCATATAGAACAATGGACCCATGAAGTGTACAATCCATTATTGTGTATATACAGCATGGTGTGCCTGTCACCACGATTTTGGAATATTCTTGCCATCGTTTGTGGTTATAGCTCTTCTGTCGCATATGAAGTGATGTGATATCTCACTGGGTTTTTTATTTGCATTTCTCTGATGGCTATCTTTAGTTGAGTATCTTTATATGTGCTCATGGGTCATTTGTACATCTCCTCTGAAGAAATTTTTACTTGGATACTTTGTCCATTTTTAATTGGCTTGCTTACCTTTGTTTCTCTTTTTGATTTACAAATATTTTTATACATTATATACACATTTCCTTAACAGAAATAGGATTTGCAAACATGTTTTTTCCATTTTTGGGTTTTTTTTTTTACTTTGTTGATGGCACCTTTCAAAGCACAACAGTGTTTTTATAATGGAGTCCAATTTATATCTTTTCATTGCTTCTGTTTTTGGCATTGCTTTTGTCTTTGGTTCTTACATTAGAACTTTGATTCATTCTGAGCTACCTTTTATACATTTGTAAGGTAATGATCCAAATTCATTCTTTTTCGTGTAAATATCTAGTTGTCTCAGGGCCATTTGATAGAGACTATTCGTTCTTCATTGAGCTTTCTTAGTATCCTTGTTCAAAAGTCAGTTGACCAAAAATGTTAGGGTTTAGTTAGTGACTCTTATTTCTGATTCAGTCAGCCAGTTCAGTCCCTCAGTCATGTCCTACTCTTTGAGACCCCATGGACTGCAGCACACCAGGCTTCCCTGTCCATCACCACTCCTGGAGCTTGTTCAAACCCATGTCCATCAAGTTGGTGATGCCATCCAACCATCTCATCCTCTGTTGTCCCCTTCTCCTCCCACCTTCAATCTTTCCCAGCATCAGGGTCTTTTCCAATGAGTCAGTTCTTCGCATCAGGTGGCCAAACTATTGGAGTTTCAGCTTCAGCATCAGTCCTTCTAATGAATATTCAGAACTAATTTCCTTTAGGATTGACTGGTTTGATCTCTTTTCAGACCAAGGGACTCTCAAGAGTCTTCTCCAACACCACAATTTTTGTTTCATTGATCTACAAGTCTATCATTACTTCAGTACTGTACTATATTGATTACTTTAGCTTTGCAGTAAGTTTTGAAATTAGAAAGTGGTTATCTTTTTTTTTTTAAGATTGTTTTGGTTATCTTGGGTACCTTGAATTTCCATATGAATTGTAGCATCAGCTTGTCAATTTCTGCAAAAATCCCACTAAGATCGTAATAGGAATTTGTTGAATCTATGAGTTCAGGAAGTATCTCCATCTTAACAATATTAAATCTCATGACCAGTGAACATGGGATAACTTTCCATTTAGTTAGGTCTTCTTTAATTTCTTTCAACAACGTATTGTAGTTTTCAGAGTGTAAGTTTTGGACTTCTTCTGGTAAATTTTTCCTAAGTATTTTATTCTTTCCAATGCTAGTATAAATGGAATTGTTTCCTTAATTTCATTTTTGGGTTGTTCATGTAAATGTATACACATAAAATTGGTTATTGTATGCTGACTTTGTCTCCTGAAACCTTCCTAAACTCACTTATTCTTATAATTTATGGTGGATTCCTTCAGTATATACAAGATTATGACATCTTCGGATAGAGATACTTTTTTCCTTTTCTAACAACATAAATTATATGTGATTCTCTGACCTACTTCTATCCAGGGTGGATAGAACCTCCAGTATCGTGTTGCATAGACGTGATGAGGACAGAAAGCTTTCACTGTCTCACCGTTAAGCATAATGTTATGTGTGAGTTTCATAGATGCCCTTTACCAAGTTGAGAAAGTTTCCTTCAATTTTTAGTCTTTTGAGTTTTTTCTTTTTTACCATGAAAAGCTTTTGATTTATTGACTTTTATCAGTAATTTTTCTGCACCTATTGAGATGATTGACAACATTAATTGATTTTCAGGTGTTAAACCAACCTCATTTTCTAGGTTCAATATTACTGATCATGGTATGTAATCTATGTAGTATATCACTGGATCTGGTTTGCTCATATTTTGCTGACAATTTTTGCATCTCCATTCATAAGAAATAAAGGTCTATAGTTTCTTTTATGTTTTTGTTTGATTTTGATATCAGGGTAATATAAGCCTCATAAAATGAGTTAGAATTATCCCATCTTCTATTGTTTAAGACTGTGAAGAATTGGTGTTAATTCCTGTTAGAAATTAAAAACAGTCTGACAGAATGGCTGTCATCAAAAATTGGCACTAAATTGACAATCAATGCTGGAAAGAATGTGGAGAAAGGGGACCTTCTTGTGCTGTTGGTGGGAATGTAAGTTGATACAGCCACTGTGGAAGACAGTATGGAGATTCCTTTAAAAAGTAGGAATAAAACTAACATGTGACCCAGAAATCCCACTATTCGGCATATATCCCGAGGAAACTAAAATTGATAAAGACACAAGTACCCCAGTGTTCACTGCAGCACTATTTACAATAGCGAGGACATGGAAGCAGCCTAGATGTCCACAGACAGATGAATGGATAGAGACGCTGTGGTGCCTATGTACAATGGAATATTATTCAGCCATAAAAATGAATGCATTTAAGTCGATTCTAATGAAGTAGATGAAACCAGAGCCTATTATATCGAGTGAAGTAAGTCAGAAAGAGAAAAACAAATATTGTATATGAATGCACATATACAGAATCTAGAAAGATGGTCCTGATGAACCTACCTGCAGGGCAGTGATGGAGACACAGACACAGAGAACAGACTTGTGGGCGCAGGGAGGGAAGGAGAGGGTGGGACGAATGGAGAGAGTAGTGTGGAGACATATCCACTACCGTACATAAAATAGCCAGTCAAAATTAGTCGCATGACTTAGGGAACTCAAACCAGGCTCTGTAACAACCTACAGGGGTGGGAAGGGGTGGGAGGCGGAGGGAAGGTTCAAGAGAGAGCGGACATAGGTATACCTACAGCTGATTCATGTTCATGTGTGGCAGAAGCCAACATAATACTGTACAGCAATTATCCTCCAGTTAAAAATAAATGTTTTAAAAATCTGATATTAGATGAATATTGCAGGGCAAAGCTGGATTTCAGACAATATGGTTAAGTCAAACAACTGCCAAAGGCCAGTAATGGATTTACTGAAAAAAGAGCAGTTCTCCTGAATCAAGTAGCATTTTGATAATAGAAAGGTAGCTAGAGCCTTAATAAGCAAGCGTGATAACAGCTGTTACTTATTAAAACTGTAATCATAAAGGCACATTTTGAAGGACCCATAGTTTGTCATGGTGAATAGAGACACAGTCATAGCCTGGGCAGTTTGATGAATAGTAATACTACAGAAGAGGCTTCCTGGGTGGTGCAGTGGTAAAGAACCCACCTGCCAATGCAGGATACGTAAGAGACAAAGGTTCTATCCCTGAGTTGGGAAGATCCCCTGGAGGAGGGCATGGAAACCCACTCCAGTATTCTTGCCTGCGTCCATGGCGTCTCAATGAGTCAGACACGACGAAAGCGACTTAGCATGCACAATGTAATAGAAAGACGGATATGAAACACATACATTTTTTAATGTAAAGCAGGCAGCTGGTGAAGTTACTGTACTGCACAGAGTTCAACACGCAGCTCTGTGATGACCTAGAGGGGGTGAATGGGGGGATGGGAAGCAGGTTCAAGAGGGAGGAGACATATGTGTACTTAGGGTTGACTAATGTTGGTGTACAGCAGAAGCTAACACAACACTGCAAAGCAATTATCCTCCAATTAAAAATAAATTTGACAAAGAAACTATAGGCTTCAAAAGGTAACTAAAGCAAGAGATCTGAAGGAAATATCTCTAAATATTAGCAAAAATGTCTCCTCCAACCAGCTGAGCGAGGTCAAGGCAGAACCGTGAGAGGAAGACTGAGCTTAATCCTGCTTCTCAGGGCAAATAGGACAGAGTAGAGGCCCGGGTTTGGGCTCCGCTGGCCTGCCTTTTCCCTGCTGGGATGGCTCTGGTCTGCATTTTCCCTGCCAGCTGGAGTCTGGCAGCTACAAACACCCACAATTACAGAAGATCCTCTCGTTTTCTGCTCTGTGGTTGAAATAAAGACAGTCTCTCTTTTTCTTACTGTTCTAATGGCTTCACATTCTGAATCCCTGTGATATTATTAATAATGGCAAAGGGGGTCTTATTTAGCATCGGGAGAACTCCCCCACACATCACTTCAAGAGCGGATGGGTGCGCTGACAGGTTAAGGAAGTTGCCCAGATACGCGGCTGAGCCACTGAAGGATGCGGCAGTCAATGGGTGTGTGTGGGCATGAGACAGCAGCACTCCGCTCAGACCTTTGTGCTGGAGACATGTTCAACCCACGCCTGAGTCCCATGTCGGAACAGACAGGGCGTTTCTTAAATGCATGGCTTGTATCCCAACAGCGTTCCTTAAGTATGCAACATTTCAATGAGCTCCTGGGTCTTCCAAAATGTATTTCCCATCTCCTAAAAGCAGTACACATAAATCACCTTGGAAGATAAAATGCATAAGCAAAAAAGGCGAGCTCCTTGGCTGTCCAGTGGTTAGCAATCTGCCTTGCAACACAGGGGACACGGGTTTGATCCCTGGTCAGAAAGATCCCACTCGCCACAGATACTGACCCTGAGTGTCCTAGAGCCTGGGGGCTGCAATGTGGATTCCATGTGCCACAACTAAGACCCAAGGCAGTGAAACAAATATAATTTTTTTTAAAAGACAGCAAAGAGGCATTAAGAACATTTAGTGTAAACAGCATAGGTATGCCTTTTCACAAGGATTTCAAGCTGTGCTGGAAAAGGCTGTGAAGACTGGGCACTCCAGTGCCTCCAGGGTTTCTTGCTGGATGTAAGCACACATTCCTCACATACGGGACACTCAGTTCTTTTCCACTTTAGTAACAAACTGGCCACAGACAGAGAGCCCTGAGATGTGACCTAGGCTTTTCCGGAAGGACAGCGGCTCACGCTGACCTGAAGCACCTTCATCCAGACCATGGTCCATCGTCCACCTTCTCTCGTCTCTCCCAGCCCTTCCCTAACGTTGGGGCCCCTCACCCTCTATGTCCAGCGGCAATCACACCAGCATCCTATAGCCTTTTCCCTCTGCCTCTGTGTTCTCCCAAGTGCTGCCCTCACTGTGATTTATTAACAACCAAGCACTTAAAGTTGCCTACAGCGTTTAGCAGCAGAATGAGCTAATGTTTTATTGTCTGTTCTCATTTATGATAGAACACTTATCAGTGCATCATCATTCAAGTTTGTCATCAGCTGTGACTCAACTGCGATGCCAAAAATGACAGCGAAAGAGCACAGAGCCAAAAACTATGGAAGCCCAGCGATCAATCAGATCTACCGCCTTTGAGGGCAAAGAGTTTAGGATGTGTTTGGATGATTCCGTAAATATGCTTCTTGAAAAGAGGGAAATGTAAAACATGTAACTTATTTGTAGCTTGTCAACTTTTGAGCTTGGTTTATTGGGGTTTCACAGTATCAACGTTAAACATTAGGGCCCTAACTATGTAAAATAGTGTCACAGGGTGGTTCTCATCTCTAAAAGCGTGGCCTAGATATTTAGAAACCACAGAGAAAAGACAGCTAAAATGCCCACCCTTTCTTATTTCACTCTTTTCTTTTTACCTGCCTGAATACATGAACGTTCCAGACAATGCAAGTCCCAGATGTAGTAGCTGGATGCAAAGGACTTGTCCGAGGCATGCTGCCTTATTGACATCAGATAAAACTGTTCTTCATGAGAGTGGTGAGACAGAAAAGCTCTGAGTGTTACTCCGGGGTCTGAAGCTTCTGGAAATCTGGTGTCTGGGGAAATAGAAGAGGAAAAAACAGAAGATGTTACTGAATTGAATCTGGCAGGGGATGGAAGGGGAAGAAAAGGGAGGGAAGCGCGACTTCACAGAGGTTGATGTGACTTTTCAAGAAACGAGGGAAGATTAATGACCTTAGGGCCTCTGTCTGCCTCAGCGTGAACACCATAAACCAGGTAGTGGCTTATAAGCGAGGAATTTATTTCTCACAGTTCTGGAGGCTGGTACTGGCAAACTCCGAGTCTGGTGAGAACCCACTTCCTGATTCATAGACAACCCAATAACTTCACCTGGTGGAAGGGATGAAGTGATCTGAGCTCTTTCATAAGGGCACTAATCCTATCCTAAGGGCTCCATCCTCTCTACGTAATCACCTCCCAGAGACCCTGCCTCCAAACACCATCACATTGGGGTTAGGATTCAGCATGAGTTTTGAGGAGATGGGAACTTTCAGTCTATAGCACTCTGGTAAAGCACCTGTCTCAAGAAGATCCCTCTGGAAATGTCAGAACCGGGGGTCTTGGGGCTGGTACCCCTTTCTCCTGGGGACCACTGGTAAAATGCAGTGTTTTTGAGCAGAGAGAGAGTTTGAGTGCCTCTCCTTGGTCCCTTCTTTACTGAGATGAGAGAGACTGGTCTCTCTCTAGGCTGGGTGCTAGACAGACCACTTCTGTTGCCTCTGGGCTGGGAGAGCTCACACATGCACTTTCTCAGCATCATATTTCCAGTTCTGAAGAACTGGGAAAGAAGGCATCTGAGCTGAAGGCAGAGGCCAGGAAAGGAGGCCGCTCATCCCACTCATATCCGCCTCCCACAGCATCTGTGATCCGGTTTCTGTTACCAAGACCCTGTGAAGAGGCGCAGTCTAGGGCTCCAGGACTTGGAGCTTCCACTTTGCTTGGGAACAGGTATATTGTTTCCCTTTTTTCTTCTTGTTTTAACTGACTGTGTGTGCTGTCTGGAGGCTCTGAGGAAAAACCCTTTTTCCTGCCTTTTCTGGAGTCTGGAGCTGCCACCCTTGCATGCCCTGCTTCATGTCTGCTCCGTGGTCAAGACCAGTGTAGCGTCTTCTCTTTCTGAGTCCCCTTCCCTCTGCTTCCCTCCCGCGGTCCTCGTCTCTTCTGTCTGTAGTCACATCCCCCTTTTCCTCTCTTACATGCAGCACCGATGGCAGTCACCATCCACTCACACGATGCTGGGTCATCTCCCCGTCCCCAAATCTTCAATTTAATCACATTTGCAAAGAAGTTTTCCCCCATGTGAGGTAATCTTCTCAGGTTCTGGGCTTTCAGACCAGGAAATATTTGATGAGCGTTTTAACCCTACCATGGCCCTAAGGCCTGGTGGCTCAGACGGTAAAGCATCTGCTTACAATGCGGGAGACCTGGATTCGATCCCTGGGTCGGGGAGCTCCTCTGGAGAAGGAAATGGCAACCCACTCCAGTACTCTTGCCTGGAAAATCCCATGGATGGAAGAGCCTAGTAGGCTGCAGTCCATGAGGTCGCAAAGAGTTGGACATGACTAAGTGACTTCACCTTACCTTACCATACAGGGACTCTGATTCTGAGTCCCATGAGGCCTCAACTCCAGTATCAGTGTGAGATTCCTGCAACATCCTTGACTCCCTTGATATGACATGGACACTTGAATGACCTGGAGTATATTATGGTCTATTTTTCTGCTTTGTTTGTACTCCTTTGGTCGGAATAAACAAAAATAAGGTTAAAAATTGAAGTGGAAAAAAAAAGTTTTGTGGTAAATATAATTGCATCCTCAAACAGTTTAAATATTTCTGTTAGGGAACTTTAGACCTAATAAAATTTTTATGGATTGGCAAGACATAAAATAAATATACCTAAAATCAATTATTTTCTTCCATACCAGGAGTACCTGGAATAAATGATTTATAAGGAATTTCTATTTACTATAGAAACAAAACCATAAAATATTTAGAAACAAATTTAAGAAGGCACACATGACCTTTGTACTGAAAATGACTGAAGTTTACCGGGAAATATAAAAGCCTTGAATACAGAGATCAGTATCTCACTTTCAACATGGAAACCTGATTATGATATGTCAGTTTTTAGCACATTAATGGATGAATTCCACTTAGTTTTGGGCATGATTTTTTTCATGGAACATTAGGGAAAGGTTTTAAAATCCGTCAGGAAGACAAAACCAAAGAACGTTTTGACAGAAAGAAGATTAAGAAGCAGAGAAGCACTAACGGGATGGTTGGGGATGTGACCACGACTGGAGGCAAGTGGGTGGTGCTGGAGTGGCACCCTGGGCAAGCTACGCCCCTCAAGGGAAGCTGGTTATATTATTTCTAAAATGAGGCATGCCAACACTGAGTATTACGTATTTAAGTGTCACTGAACACATTTTTAAATTTTTTATTGGAGGATAATTGCTTTACAATACTGCGCTGGTTTCTGCCATACATGGGCGTGAATCAATTGACCCTCCCTCCCATCTCCCACCCACCCCACCCCTCTAGGCTGTCCCGGAGCACTGGGCTGAGCTCCCTGTGTCACACAGAAAAATTCCCATTGGCTCTCTGTTTTTCATATGGGAATATATATACGTTTCCATGCTCTTCTCTGAATTCGTAGCACTCTCTTCTTCCTCCACTGAAGAGCTGAATACAATGTGTTCTGGAAATCTGTCTCTGATAACACAGCACGTGTTACTTCTGTTGCTGAAAACAATGTTTCAATATGAAAATCTGAAACAAAATTGTTCTGCCTCAATAGTGGGGAAAGCTAACATTCTAAATTAATAGACTAGTATATTTCATGTACTAGTTAAAATGTATACAAAGTTAATTTAATATGTAAAAATTAGTTTCAACCATGTCACAAAAAAACTTAATGCATTCAGTCTGGGCAAAAGCAACTTTAAAATATTCTCCAGGGAAAAATGGCAAACTCACGTTATTTTGGGATCCTTATTATTTCAGCACTTTCTATGGCCTTTTATCAGCAAGTGCTTGGAGCTAGGTTGTGAAAGGAAGCAGGTGGGGTCCCATGCTTATCTAAGCTCAGAAACAGGATGGCACACAAGTGAAATCAAAGACCGTAGAAACGTGCGCCGTTATTTTTAAGTATGATGACCAAACACAGGAAAAAATGAAGCAACAAGAGAGAAGACTTGACAAAGAGCTGTTACCAGTATAAAAAATCAGGTCTCTTAGAAAAAGTCTCACTTTACAAAATTTAATAAAATAGAAAATAAATTGAGAAATTTGAGCAAACTTGAGTACATGCCCTTGAATCCATGTTATTAATACCCACCCTTGGGAATCCCTAAAGCGTGTCTCCTGCACATGCAGGCAGCTGGAGATACTTGAGCATTTATAGCTCAAAAGTCCTGATATGTTCATTTCTGCTTTCATCACAATAACCCCAAATGTCCTTTAACTGATAGATAAACAAACTGTGTACATTCATAGAACTGCTGTTGTTGTCCAGTCGTTAAGCCATATCCAACTCTTTGTGACCCCACGGACAGCAGCATGCCAGGCCTCTCTGTCCCTCACTATCTCCCAGAGTTTCTCCAAGTTCAGGTCCATTGCATCAGTGATGCCACCCAATCATCTCATCCCCTGCTGCCTGCTTCTTCCTTGGCCTTCAACGTTTCCCATTATCAGGGTCTTTTCAATGAGTCGGCTCTTCGCATCAGGTGGCCAAAGTATTGGAGCTTCAGCTTTAGCACCAGTCCTTCCAACGAGTATTTGGAGTTGATGTCCTTTAGGATGGACTGGTTTGATGTCTTTGTACCCAGTCATGAAAAGGAGTGAAGTACTTACTCAGAAATAACATGGACAAACCTTGAAAAAATTATGCTGAGAGAAGAAAGCCAGAGACAAAAGGTCAAGGATTGCATGAATCTATTTAAATGAAATATCCCAAACTGTTAAATTCACTGAAACAGAATGTAGACTGGACCTGGAGACGGAGCGAGAGGATGGGCAGTGGCTGTCTCATGGGGGTGCTGGCTGCCTTTGGGGTATGAACACTGGGGAACTCGTCAGTGGTATGGGGCACTGTGGACGTGCAAACTGCTTCCGGGTCATACAGGTAAACATGACCATGTTCACGTCAGGTGGATTTTAACTGAACTGTCTCCTCAGTTCAGCTCAGCTGCTCAGTCGTGCCCAACTCTTTGCGATCCCATGAACCGTAGCACGTCAGGCCTCCCTGTCCATCACCAACCCCCGGAGTTCACTCAAACTCATGTCCATAGAGTTGGTGATGCCATCCAGCCATCTCATCCTCTGTTGTCCCCTTCTCCTCCCACCCCCAATCCCTCCCAGCATCATGGTCTTTTCCAATGAGTCAGCTCTTCACATCAGGTGGCCAAAGGATTGGAGTTTCAGCTTCAACATCAGTCCTTCCAATGAACAGCCAGGACTGATCTCCTTTAGGATGGACTGGTTGGATCTCCTTGCAGTCCAAGGGACTCTCAAGAGTCTTCTCCAACACCACAGTTCAAAAGCATCAATTCTTCAGCGCTCAGCTTTCTTTATAGTCCAACTCTCACATCCATACATGACCACTGGAAAACTCTCTTAAAAGGAGACAAGCTGTACAGCAACTCTCGCCCAACAGCCAGGAGTCAGTCTAGACTGTTTTTATTCTCTCACAACCACAAATCTCGCTGGGTGCTCCCTTGAAGAGTGCCCAGGACCCCCTTTCTGCTGGCTCCCACCCTGGCCCTGCCCCCGTGGCCTCCTGGCTGGCTGCGGCTCTCCCAGCTCACACATGCCACTGTGCAGTCTCTCCACCTGCGTCAGAGCGGTGGGGGGACGAGCGACTTTTCCCATCAGAGGCCTCCCCTCCCCCACTTCCGGACCAGAGTGGAGACCTTGCAGCCCCTTCAGTCTCCTCCTGCAGCCCCTTTCTTTATCTGCACTGGCCCTCTGACTGCTCCATGAACGTGCCAGGGAATCCTCCAGCACTGGGCCTTTGCACCTGCCATTCCTTTTGCCCTGACAATTTTCCCCAGATTCCCACGTACCTTCCCTCTCTTCTTCCTCAGATATCTGCTCCAATGTCCTCTGTTCTCCATAGTGAAGTAAGAGCAACATTAACAGGGCATAAAAATTGTAACCCTTCCTGCCGTGAGACATGTCCTCTCCTTGGCTGTTCTCTATAGCACTAATCATCTGGCAGGCAGACCGTTTGTCTCATTTGCTTACTTTCTGTCTCTCGGAGTAAACTGTGAGCTCTGGGAGGAGGGGTATTGCCCCTTGGTCCCCTCAGAGGGAGCTGCTAAAGGCAGTTAGCTGGCATGTCGGGACCTTGCTCATACCAGGAGCCTCCTCCATTAGGCTGCTCTCAGGACGGAGCAGGGAGGACAGTGGCGATGGGACATTCCTGCCGTAGCCCCAACGCACACACCAGGGTCTGCCCTGAAGGTCTCCCCGCTGGGCTGGCCAGGAGGTACTCAGGATGCCTGCGGTCTGAGGCTCCACGCCTCTGCTCTCCCAGGGTCCAGACCTCACCGTGATCTGAACGCTCCCCACCTCCCTGCTCCCCCTCCTCATCCTTGTGGGGGTCTCTGTGTAGGCCTTGACCGCCAAATCCATCTCGACTCTGCTGTCCAGAGGATCTGGACAGTAAACATATGGTCTCTTCCGTTCAATTGTACAGGAAGTCCCCTACATACAAGCCTTCAAGCTGTGGACTTTCAAAGGTGCAAACATGCAGTCCATCAACATCAGACATGAGTGACGCTCCAGCTGGTCCTGCGTCTCCTGTTGCTGACGGCCCTTCAGCGCTGCCACCTCCCACCTCCTCTCCCTCCTCCAGTCAGTCACTCTTCTTGCCTGTTCACGAATGCCAGCCCCTGAGTGCCAGCTGTCGTATTGTACCACTGTACTTTCCAAGGTTAAAAATGTTTTATCTTTGGTATTATGTATTCAGTCCAGTTCAGTTCAGATGCTCAGTCATGTCCGACTCTTTGCAACCCCATGGGCTTCAGCATGCCATGCTTCCCTGTCCATCACCAACTCCTGGAGATTACTCAAACTCATGTCCATTGAGTCAGTGATGCCATCCAACCATCTCATCCTCTGTCGTCCCCTTCTCCTCCTGCCTTCAATCTTTCCCAGCATAAGGGTCTTTACAAATGAGTTAGTTCTTTGCATCGGGTGGCCAAAGTACAGGAGTTTCAGCTTCAGCATCACTCCTTCCAATGAATATTCAGGACTGATCTCCTTTAGGATGCACTGGTGGGATCTCCTTGCAGTTCAAGGGACTCTCAAGAGTCTTCTCCAACACCACAGTTCAAAAGCATCAATTCTTCAGTGCTCAGCTTTCTTTATAGTCCAACTCTCACATCCACACATGACTACTGGAAAAGCCACAGCTTTGACTAGACGTACCTCATTTGTGTGAAAAGTATTAGAAACCTATCACAGTATAATGCAGTATACCTGATGGTGCTAGTTGGGCACCTTGGCTAACTTTGTTGGATTAACGAACAAGTTGGAGTCATGAACTTGCTCTCGGAATGGAACTCCTTTGTACGTATACAGGGGACTTACTGTACTCCTAGCACCTCAGAAGTACAAACTCTCACTTATGATTAGTAAAGCAGGATCTGGTCCCATCACTTCATGGAAAATAGATGGGGAAACAGTGGAAACAGTGTCAGACTTTAATTTTTGGGGCTCCAAAATCACTGCAGATGGTGACTGCAGCCATGAAGTTAAAAGACGTTTACTCCTTGGAAGGAAAGTTATGACCAACCTAGATAGCATATTCAAAAGCAGAGACATTACTTTGCCAACAAAGGTCTGCCTAGTCAAGGCTATGGTTTTTCCAGTGGTAATGTATGGATATGAGAATTGGACTGTGAAGAAAACTGAGTGCTGAAGAATTGATGCTTTTGAACTGTGGTGTTGGAGAAGACTCTTTCGAGTCCCTGGGACTGCAAGGAGATCCAACCAGTCCATTGCAAAGGAGATCAGCCCTGGGATTTCTTTGGAAGGACTGATGCTAAAACTGAAACTCCAGTACTTTGGCCACCTGATGCGAAGAGTTGACTTATTGGAAAAGACTCTGATGCTGGGAGGGACTGGGGGCAGGAGGAGAAGGGGACAACAGAGGATGAGATGGCTGGATGGCATCACTGACTCAATGGACATGAGTTTGAGTAATCTCCAATGAAACATGCAGAAGAAAACAGCATTGTAATATCTTGTTTCTCAAAGTGTTAAGTGCTAGTCACTTCTTCAGTTGTGTCCAAGTCTTTGCAACCCCATGGACTGTAGCCCACCAGGCTTCTCTTTCCATGGGATTCTCCAGGCAGGAACTGGAGTGGGTTGCCATTTCCTTCTCCAGGGGATCTTCCGGACCCAGGGATTGAAGCCAGGTCTCCTGCATTGTAGGCAGATTCTTTACCATCCGAGTCACCAGGGAAGCCCCTACCTAAGGAAATAAATAATGCTGATGAGTCAATTCTGAGACGATAACGTCTCAGAAATGTCATACCCTGCTAGTATTGATAATTAGCATAGCATTTTTCAAAGCTAGCTTGGCAACATGAAGAAAGGATTTTACAGCTTGATTCAGCAGCCCCCGAGGACTGATTCTAATGAAAGCACTTAGAACAGAACTAGGAAAACAACTGCTGCATGCCAAGTTATCCATTGTGTCATTAAGTGTAAAGGCAATAAAGTGCATTTCCAACCAAAACTGCTCCCTTGCGTTGAGTCCTCACGTTATTTAAAAGGAAGATGCTGAAACGGAATTGCACTTGAGTCACGTGTTTGAGGCACAGGGGCAGGGGAGCTGGGTTTGCTGGACCCCGACCCTCTGCCGCAGTCCTTGCTTATTGATGGAGGGCGTTGATGGTGCCCGCATCTTCTCTGAAGTCACTGCAGCCTGTGCCCCCAGTGCACGAAGCGGCACGTCTCCCCGCTTGATAAGTGCAATTTCTGTCATGTTCAGATTCATTTTATCTCCACGCTCAGTACTTGGAAGAACACACGCAATTTTGTTGACTTTTCAGAGGGCAATAATTCTGACGCGTTTTATCAACCTAAGAATAGTTTCCCAGAATTCAAACAGGAAAGAACTACGCTGAGTGCACGAATCAGCTTGCAAACACATCTTGCTTTCCAGAATGTTAAGATGAATACAGCTGTGCTTCTTTGAGGTGGAGACACAGTATAGAGGCTGAGCCTCTGTGTGGAGAACGCGGTCTGCTCCAGACCACTCACCCAGTCCTGCACGCCATCACTCTGTGTCGCCTGACTCCAGGGGCAGGAGCCGTCCAGGTGGAGTCGGTCCAGAGCATCCTCAAAGGCACACACAAACACACACACATGCACACGGACACACACATGCACAGGCACACACACACACACACATGCACGGACACGGACCCACACACACACAGGCACACACACACACACACATACAGACACACACACAGGCACACACACACATGTGCACACACACATGCATACGCACACACACACAGGCACACAGGGGCACACACTCACACACACACACACACACACTCAGGGTATGTGGGCCACCAATAGAAGGCTCCACAAACCATCCTAACTTTATTATCTGTGTTGGCTTCTGCTTCACTCTGCTCTATAATTTAGTTGTTTAAAATGGCCCCAAACTCCATCGACAGGTGGGTCACCCACACAGCTTGGAAACTCTGCCAAGAAGAAAGGCTGTGGACCTCAGAGTGGAGAGTGGTGCAGAGATTCACACATGCCCTGCCACCCGGCAGGGGCTGGCCCAGCAAGCGTCCTGTTGCCTGGATGCGGATGTGTGGTCCCATCAGCTCACTTGTACACACTGTGCACGCACACAGCGGGTGCTTCCCGTCCAGGATGTCGGTGCTCTCAGCACGTGGCCACAGAGGACCCAGACCTCTAAGGTGAGGTCAAAGGTTGCATCTAGATGGTAGCCTGCCCCAGTCTCCTGACTCTCGAACTTGAGTGCCTTTCATGGAACAGGAGTTGTCTGGTGACGGGTGTGGGTGTCATTAGGAGTTTCCACACAATGGAGATAGATGAGTTCACTGATTCCTAGAGACACAGATCCCTCTAGGACACATCTGGAGGGGAGGTGCTCCTCCCAGTGAGGGTACAGACCAGCAGGCTCTGCCTCCAGGCTTGGCCCTTAACCTCCCATTTTCTGACCAGCAGGCTGATGTGGAGAACAGAGAGTGGTGTTGGTGGAGCCCTAGGTGGCCATCCAAACATCCATCAGGGTACTTTTGTGAAACACTGGACAGCAAGGAGATCAAACAGTCCATCCTAAAGGAAATCAACCCTGAATTTTCACTGGAAGGACTGATGCTGAAGCTGAAGTTCCAATCCTTTGGCCATGTGATGAGAAGAGCTCACTCACTGTAAAGGACTTGGACCCTGAGAAAGATTGAGGGCAGGAGGAGAAGGGGACGACAGAAGATGAGATGGTTGGATGGCATCACTGACTCAGTGGACATGAGTTTGAGCAAGCTCTGGAAGATAGTGAAGGACAGGGAAGCCTGGTGTGCTGCAGTCCATGGGGTCACAGAGAGTCGGACAGGACTTAGCAACCGAACTGAACTGAACACTTACATACACCAGCAACGCTCAGCAAGTGTCAGAACTGAAGGGAGGCATGAGAATATCTCATAGGAACTTGAGGAAAGTGGAAGGAATGACAAGTTTTTCAACTGACATCTCTCTGAGGGTCTGTCTGCAATGCAGGAGAATCTGCCTGCAATGCATGAGACGTGGGTTTGATCCCTGGATTGGGAAGATCCCCTGGAGAAGGAAATGGCAACCCATTCCAGTATTCTTGCCTGGAGAATCCCATGGGCAAAGACTGATGGGCTCCAGTTCATGGAGTAGCAAAGAGTCAGACACAACAGATCGACTAACACTCTCTCTGAGGGTAACTCAACCTGTGGTTAGAGATGGAGACTTTTAATAGAGCAGAATAAAAAAAGAGACAAGGGCAGAGTGATCATTCCCTTTACTTTAGAGGAAGCATTCTCTGACTTAACTTTCAAAACTGTCATGTGACACATGGATCTGCCTTCATTCATAGGAAACTAAACCCCAAAAAGTCATGGCACATTCAAATGCCACACAACTCCAAAAATATGGGAAACAGGAAAGTTGTGAAATACCTCTCTCTGGAATTTGGGTTGGGTTTTGCAGTAGAGAAAGCGTAGAGGGTTAATTCAAGAAGCTGTTTCAATTAGGTTTTCATCATTGGATTTTTTAAAATTAGCTTTTATTGGCTTATAGTTGATTTACAACGCTGTGTTAGTCTCTGCTGTGCGGCAAACTGCGTCATTGATACATATACTTGTGTCTACTCTGTTTTAGATTCTTTTCCCATGTACATTGTTACAGAGTACTGAGCAGAGTTCCTTGTGCTATGCAGTTGGTCCTTAGGCATGTGGGCATGCTTACTCTCTCATTTGTGTCCAAATCTTTGCAACCCCATGGACTGTATTCCACTAGGCTCCTCTGTCCAGAGGATTTCCGAGGCAAAAATACTGGAGTGGGCTGCCATTTCCTTCTTCAGGGGATCTTCCCAACCCAGGAATCGAACCAACGTCTCCTGTGCCTCTTGCATTGCCGGTGGATTCCTCACCTGCTGAGTCCCTGGGGAAGCCCTTGTTGTTCAGTTGCTTGGTCGTGTCTGATTCCTTGCAATGCCACGGACTGTAGCACGCCGGGCTTCCCTGTCCTTCACCATCTCCCAGTGAGAGAGTCAATCCCCAGGCAGGTTGATAAGAAGCCCAGGGTTCCTGAGGAGGAGAAAGGGGTCTGGGGCTCTTGAAGAGGAGATAGGAGTCTGGAATTCTCAAGAAGGGGGAAAGGACAAATCTTTTTTCTTTTTATTCTCTACATTCCTTAGTCATATAAAATGTTTTGTTTTTTTTTTTTCCTTTAAGCCCAGAACTGGTGATTACACAACAACACAACTCAGTTTAAACTCTATACTAAAGATTATATAACAACAGTGTATCCAGCTTGAGGACAGTTTCTCCTTCCTGAAAACCTTCTGACTAATCCTGTTATCTTAAAATGTATATTATGGGAGTGGGCCTGATAAGATCTTTACAACTGTGAGATATTCTTGTGATTTATCATAATAACCAATTTAAAAAGCATATAACTCCCTTGCTAAGACTAGTGAGGGGGGCGCTCTCCACCTCCCTTCTGAAGTCTGTGTCAGAGCTTTCCCTGTCCCTCTCATACTTTAATAAAACTCTGCTACACAAAAGTTCTTGAGTGATCAATCCTGGTCCCGGGTCCCAAAGCTAAATCTTCTTCAGAGATCACGGATCCAACATCATCCACCATAAGCTATCACCAGAGCTTGCTCAAATTCTTGTCCATTGAGTCAGTGATGCCATCCAACCATCTCATCCTCTGTTGTCGCCTTCTCCTGCCTTCAATCTTTCCAAGCATCAGGGTCTTTTCTAATGAACTGGCTCTTCGCATCACATGGCCAAACTATTGGAGCTTCAGCTTCAGCATCAGTCCTTCCAATGAATATTCAGGACTGATCTCCTTCAGAATGGACTGGTTGGATCTCCTTGCAGTCCAAGGGACTCTCAAGAGTCTTCTCCAACACCACAGCTCAAAAGCATCAATTCTTCAGCTCTCAGACTTCTTTATGATCCAAATCTCACATCCATACATGACTACTGGAAAAACCATAAGCTTTGACTATACAGACCTCTGTTGGCAAAGTAATGTCCAGATTTTTAATATGCTGTCTAAGTTTGCCATAGCTTTTCTTCCAAGGAGCAAGTGTCTTTTAAGTTCATGGCTGCAGTCACTATGTGCAGTGATTTTGGAGCCCAAGAAAATAAAGTCTGTCCCTGTTTCCATTGTTTCACCATCTATTTGCCATGAAGTGATGGGACTGGATGCCGTGATCTTCATTTTTTGAATGTTGAGCTTTAAGCCAATTTTGTCACTCTCCTCTTTCACTTTCATCAAGAGGCTCTTTACTTCCTCCTCAATTTCTGCCACCAGGATGGTGTCATTTGCATGTCTGAGGTTATTGATATTTCTCCTGGCAATCTTGATTCCAGTCTGTGCTTCACCCAGCCTGGCATTTCACATGATGTACTCTGCATAGAAGTTAAATAAGCAGCATAGCAGCATACAGCCTTGACATAATGCTTTCACAGTTTGCAACCAGTCTATTGTCCCACGTCTGGTTCTAACTGTTGCTTCCTGACCTGCATACAGATTTCTCAGGCGGCAGGTCAGGTGGTTTGGTATTCTCATCTCTTGAAGAATTTTGCACAGTTTGTTGTGATCCACACAAAGGCTTTAGCAGAGTCCATAAAGCAGAAGTAGATGTTGGGGAAGCCCTTATCATAGTTATCAATTTTATATATACTAGTGTGGATACGTCAATCCCAGTCTCCCAATTTATCCATCCATCTTTTTCCCCTTGGTAACCATAAATTTGCTTTCTACATCCACAACTCTATTTCTGTCTTATGCATAAGTTCATTTGTAGCCTTTATTCTAGGTTCCACATACAAGCAATACCATATGATGTTTATCTTTGTCTGTCTGACTTACTTCACTTAGTATGACAATCTCGATGTCCATCCATGTCACTGCAATCGGCACTTAACAATGTAGTGGAACGGTGCTTTCTCTTCCAGTTTACTTCAGAATCTCTGACTGAAGTCTTTCTTGAGCCATCCTCCCATCTAATGAAGAGTTTACTCTGTGTGGTGTGTTTACTTTAGCAAGTGTGCTGGGCCTGAAGCGTCTGATGAACAGGTGCATGGCAGGTGACGTGATGCTGATGCCTTTGGCGGGCTTGTTTCTGTAATCAGGGGGCACATGTTGATAATGAATTCCACAATGAACTTGCTGCACGTGACTTTAATTAAGAGACATGGGAAGCGGTTCAGCACACGTGAGTTGCTTCTGTAAGTGTCTATGCTGTAAACGGATTATGAGAAGAGCTGGGGGAGGGTGGGCTCTTGTGCAGAAAGCCAGGGCCCAACTAAAGCTAGTGAATGTGGTCTCAGTCTCTTCATTGTTGCTGTAACCTGAGCTTGGGGGGTAAGTATACGGCTTATTTCACAATGAAACATAATACACCCAGTGTTTTCCTTTGTGGGGTTTGTTTCATTTTAAATGTCTATGAAGTAAAAGCTTTTTTTTCATATTTATAAGAAATATTTATTATGTCAGTTTTGTAAAGTATTGCTTTTTATGCTTAGCTTTTAAAGTTAATTTTTATTGGAGTTACAGTTGACTTGCAGTGCTGTGTTTTAGGTGCACAGCAAAGTGAGCCGGTTACACACACACATATGTCCACTCTGCTTCAGGTTCTTTTCCCATGTGGGTCATCACAGAGTTCTGAGCAGTGTTCCCTGTGCTGTGCAGTGGGTCCTTATTAGTTAACAATTTTATACATAGCAGTGCATATATGAGGCTTCACAAGGGGCTCGGTGCGTATAGAATCCGCCTGCAATGCAGGAGACGTAGATGTGGGTTTGATCTCTGGGTGGGGAAGATCCCCTGGAGAAGGGCATGGTAATCCACTCCAGTATTCTTGCCTGAAGAACCCCATGGACAGAGGAGCCTGGTGGGCTATGGTCCATGGGGCTGCAAAGAGTCGGACACGACTGAAGTGACCGAGCACGCACCCAGTGTATATATGTCAATTACAATCTCCCAATTAACCCTCCCCCCTTACCCTCTGGTAACTATAAGAAAATAAATCAAACCAAGAAAGACAAATATCACATGATATTGCTTATATGTGGAATCTTAAAAAAAAAAAAAAGTAAAAAATTTCAAGTGTGAAATGAAGCAATGCTGATCTGATGCCAGATTAGGAAGATTAGGAATATTCTGCTTAGTGTTCTGACGTAGAAATGGAATGTGGGCCAGATCACGTGGTATCTCGTAGTCAGCACGTCATTAACAAGAGACAGAAATTAAGGAAGGAAAGACATGTTGGAAGTAGAAGGTCCATCCATTACAGAACAGTGTTAAGTGATTTAAATCAAAACTGTGCTGGAACCCAGGCAGACAGGATATGGAGTGGAGAACAACGTTGTTGGGAGACTGCTCTGGGCAGAGGGCAAGATCCACGACAGAGGGGCTTTGGGCCAAGCTGGACTGTGCCCCCCACACACACAAACACACATGCGCAAGCTCTGAAAAAACATCGGTGTGCTATTTCTCTCATCCCCAGAGGTGTGATTCTAACTTTAGTCGAATAGTCAACATTTGCTAAAGAAAGTTTAGAGCAAAACTCTCTTTGAAGTTATAGCAGTTAGATTTTCTCGTGAATTATCCTTTTCTCGGGCTCATTCAACACACCAGAATTCTGATGGATTAATGTCCTTTAACATGCACTTTTTCTTAGAAGCATGTTTATTTTTCAGAACTGCTTGGTCCATGACCCATTTCCATGGTTTTAGAAAACAAAAACTGTCCTAACGAAAATATTAGATGATTCTGCATAATGCTGAATGCTTAGCAACTGTTTTTTGAGATGCCTGGGTTCCTACAATAATTCATATAAACTGTATAGTTTCTTAATGTCTAGGAAGATATGAGAAGAGAGAATAAATTGTCTCTTCCATTTGTGCCCATAGGTTTTTTTTTAAGATGTGTAAATTCTATAATATCCCTTTAGAGATTTAGGGATTATTATTAATATCAATCTTAAGGAATGTCAAACTATATCATTTTTACCTGTTTCATTTATTAAAGCATGCCATTTATGTTTTTCTTTTCTTCCTGTTCTTGAAAAGTAGCTTTAATTTACCAGAGGCATGTCCCAATTGACATAATTTGCCAAGGCAAAATGAAAAGATGAGGTTTGAATTAGAATTTCAGCAATGAAGTCAAAATAGTATTCCAAGGATGCTTTGGTAAAATAGGTATGCTGCTGCTGCTGCTGCTAAGTCGTTTCAGTCGTGTCCGACTCTGTGCGACCCCATAGACGGCAGCCCACCAGGCTCCCCTGTCTCTGGGATTCTCCAGGCAAGAACACTGGAGTGGGTTGCCATTTCCTTCTCCAAAGCAGGAAAGTGAAAAGTGAAAGTGAAGTTGCTCAGCCGTGTCCGACTCTTCATGACCCCATGGACTGCAGTCTACCAGGCTCCTCTGTCCATGGGATTTTCCAGGCAAGAGTACTGGAGCAGACCTCTTGACTCTGACTTTTTCTAACTCACTGCTGACATGCTATCCTTTATTATTCTTTGTGGATTCAAATTTCGCCTTTTCCTGTTCACATATATTTCTACGTTGGGAGCTAAAGTTTAATATATTTTTTTAATGATTAACTATTCCTATGAGAAAAAGGGCCATTTCTAACTTAGTGGGGCATTGCAAGTATCATTTAAGAAAATTGAACAATCACAGCAGTCAAATGTATAATTAGGTGACTGTTTAATATTTGTGAGGTGCTTATGTCTTGCTTGGTTTGATTGACTTTACTTGAAATAGACTATATTTTCATCTCCATTGTGATGCATGGAAACATGGCAGAGGAAAATGATTTTTTTTTTATCCTGCTTCCTACAGCGGAGGTTTTGTCCAAATCTGAATTTCAAATAATTTCTCTATTCAAGCACTTCAGACGGGGTTGGGTAGAGTCACCTGTAGAAGTGCAGCATGAAATGCTGCTGAGAACACACAAAGGGTGTTGCCAAGAAGGAAGAAAGAGAGAAAGATAAGCCCTCATAAGATAAGATAAGCCCCAGCTGGATGAGCCCTCATTCCTTACCCTCACGTTGGGGACAGCTGAGATGCTGCTGTGAATTGAATTATGCCCCCCAAGACATGCTGAGTCCTCATCCTTAGTACCTGTGGCTGGGAGTTTACTTGGAAATAGGTTCTTTGCAGAGTCAGGTTCAGATGAGTGCATACTGCATCCATGGTACCAACCCAGTGGCTGGTGTCTTTCTAATTGAAGAGGATGCACAGAAACACAGATACCCACAGGGGACCCTCAAGTGATGATGGAGGCAGAGACAGGAGGGATGTGCCTACAAGCCAAGGGAGGCCAGGACAGCCAGCAAACACTAGAAGCTAAGAGGGAAGAGAGAACTCTCCCCTGGAGACTTCAGGGACAACACAGCCCTACCAACACCCTGATTGTGGACTGCTAGCCCCTGGAACTGTGAAACAATAAATTCCTGGCCTAGCTATGGTCAACGGTTAGGGGAGCCCCAGGAGAATGACAGCAAGAAGATCAAACCAGTTAATCCTAAGGGAAACCAACCCTAGAATAAAGGAATATTCACTGGGAGAACTGATGCTGAAGCTGAAGCTCCAATACTCTGGCCATCTGATGTGAAGAGCCAACTCACTGGAAAAGACCCTGATGCTGGGAAAGATTGAGGGCAGGGGGAGAAGGGGATGACAGAGGATGAGATGGTTGGATGGCATCACTGACTCTATGGGCATGAGTTTGAGCAAACTCTGGGAGATGGTGAAGGACAGGGAAGCCTGTGTGCTGCAGTCCATGGGGTCACAGAGAGTTGGACGGGACTTAGGGACTGAACAGCAACAACAGAAGACTGACACCAAGGCTGGGTGGACTTCCTCCAGGTGGCCCCCCTCTCTGATTTAAGTCAGAGACGAGGGCCACAAAGTCCATCCAGGTAAAATTCATTCATTTGCCCAAGGTCACATGCCTAGTTAACATCAAGTTCGGGCTCCAGGGCACAGATAGTGAAAAGTGAAGTCACTCAGTCCTGTCCAACGCTTTCTGACCCCATGGACTGTAGCCTATCAGGGTCCTCCATCCATGGGATTTTCCAGGCAAGAGTACTGGAGCAGGTTGCCATTTCCTTCTCCAGATAACATACTCACTTAATAATCTTCCTCAATTCCTGAAAGTTTTAGTAACCATCCTAGATGAAAAAAGTGGGTCAAAACTTTACCAACCAAGCTATTCCTTATTCACAAGCTCTCTTCTTAAGGAAAAAAAAAAAAAATATATATATATATATGTATATATATATATACCTTTTATTTATGTAGAACAAGTTTTTTTGACACTGTCTTCATATATCATGTTTTCATAGGATGTACCATTTTTCCCCACAGATAAGGTAAATAGTAAAAGTGAATTAGGGCTTCCCTAGTGGCTCAAAGGTAAAGAATCTGCCTACAGGTTTGATCCTTGGGTCAGGAAGATCCCCTGGAGGAGGAAATAGCAACCCACTACAGTATTCTTGCCTGAAAAATTCCCATGGGCAGAGGATCCTGGTGGGCTACAGTCCACTGAGGTCTCAAAGAATCAGACATGCTTTAGTGACTAAACAACAAAACAATGAAAGTAAATTAGCTATGAAGCTACAATTGAAATACAAGACCAATAACAAAATGTTTTCTTTTCACTGGCACTGTGGTAATCATTTCATAATGTATAAAAGATCAAATCACCATGTTGTACACCTGAAACTAATATAATCAGTCAGTTCAATCACTCAGTTGTGTCCATCTCTTTGTGATCCCAAGGCCTGCAGCACGCCAGGCTTCCCTGTCCATCACCAACTCCTGGAGTTTACTCAAACTTGTGTGCATCGAGTCAGTGATGCCATCCAACCATCTCAATCTCTGTTGTCCCCTTCTCCTCCTGCCTTCGATCTTTCCCAGCATCAGGGGCTTTTCCAAGGAGTCAGTTCTTTGCATCAGGTGGCCAAAGTACTGGAACTTCAGCTTCAGCATCAGTCCTTCCAATGAATATTCAGGACTGATCTCCTTTAGTATGGACTGGTTGGATCTCCTTGCAGTCCAAGGGATTCTTAAGAGTCTTCTCCAACACCACAGTTCAAAAGCATTAGTTCTTCGGCACTCAGCTGTCTTTATAGTCCAACTCTCACATCCATACAGGACTCCTGGAAAAACCATAGCTTTGACTAGACAGACTTGTCAGCAGAGTAATGTTTCTGCTTTTTAATATGCTGTCTAGGTTGGTCATAACTTTTCTTCCAAGGACCAAGCATCTTTTAATTTCCTGTGTTAATTATAACTCAATAGAAATAAAATAATATCTTATCCAAAAAATAAATGAATAATGAGTTTGTTGAATTACATTTTACTTTATTTTTGAATTACATTTTATTAACATTTTATAGCATACTGTCTTCTTCTACTGGGAAGACAGCAAAGCCTCTGATATGATGCATAAAGCAATAGAAAATTCTTGGCCAGTGTTAGATAGTGAATACTGGACACTCCACCAAGTACAAGATGAAAGCGGACTTCAGGTCACCTGGAATTTTCCCAGCCACACTCAGCATCTCTTCAGAAGGTTAAGCAAAGACACTGAGCATTAGCATCGTGACACACATATGGTTCATCCCTCACCCATCTTCCAGCCAGGAAACGTCAGTTTTAACCTTTAATAGAAGATTTAAATATTTTATCTGTACACAGAATATAGGTTTATGCCCCAACCACTAATGCTGAAGAAGCTGAAGTTGAACAGTTCTGTGAAGACCTACAAGACCTTCTAGAACAAACACCAAAAAAAAATGTCCTTTTCATAATAGGGGACTGGAATGCAAAAGTACAAAGTCGAGAGATACCTGGAGAAATAGGCAAGTTTGTCCTCAGAGTACAGAATGAAACAGAACAAAGGCTAACAGAGTTTTGCCACTTGAATGTGCTGGTCATAGCAAGCACCCTCCTCCAACAACACAAGAGACAACTCTGCACATGGACATCACCAGATGGTCAATACCAAAATCAGACTGATTACATTCTTTGCGGCTGAAGGTGGAGAAGTTCTATACAGTCAGCAAAAACAAGACTGGGAGCTGACTGTGGCTCAGATCATGAATTTATTGCAAAATTCAGAATTATATTGAAGAAAGTAGGGAAAACCTCTAGACCATTCAGGTATGACCTAAATCAAATCCCTTAGGATTATACAGTGGAAGTGACAAATAGATTAAAGGAATTATATCTGATAGAGTGCCTGAAGAACTATGGATGGAGGTTCAAAACATTGTATAAGAGGTGGTGATCAAAACCATTCCCAAGAAAAAGAAATGCAAGAAAACAAAATGTTTGTCTGAGGAGGCCTTACAAATAACTGAGAAAAGAAGACAAGCATCTGAATGCAGAGTTCCAAAGAATAGCAAGGAAAGATAATAAAGCCTTCCTCAGTGATCAATGCAAAGAAATAGAGGAAAACAACAGAATGGGAAAAAACTAGAGATCTCTTCAAGAAAATTAGAGATACCAAGGGAACATTTCATGCAAAGAGGCACAAAAAATGACAGAAATGGCATGGACCTAACAGAAGCAGAAGATATTAAGAAGAGGTAGCAAGAATACACAGAAGAACTATGCAAAAAAGATCTTAGTGCCCCATATAACCACGATGGTGTGATCACTTACCTAGAGCCAGACATCCTGGAATGCAAGGTCAAGTGGGCCTTAGGAAGCATCCCTATGAACAAACCTAGTGGAGGTGATGGAATTACAGCTGAGCTATTTCAAATCCTAAAAGATAATGCTGTGAAAGTGCTACACTCAATATGCCAGCAAATTTGGAAAACTCAACAGTGGCCACAGGACTGGAAAATGTCAGTTTTCATTCCAATCCCAAAGAAAGGCAATGCCAAAGAATGCTCAAACTACCACACAATTGCACTCATCTCACATGCTAGCAAAGTAATGCTCAAAATTCTCCAAGCCAGGCTTCAACAGGGTGTGAACTGAGAACTTCCAGATGTTTAAGCTGGATTTAGAAAAGGCAGAGGAATCAGAGATCAAATTGCCAACATCTTTTGGATCATAAAAAAGAAAGAGAATTCCAGAAAAAAGCACCTACTTTTACTTCATTGACCATGCTAAAGCCTTTGACTGTGTGGATCACAAAAAACTGTGGAAAATGCTTCAAGAAACAGGACTAGCAGACCACCTTACCTGTCTCCTGAGAAATCTGTATGCAGGTCAAAAAGCAACCGTTAGAACCAGACATGAAACAATGGACTGATTCTAAACTGAAAAAGGAGTATGTCAAGGCTGTATACTGTCACCTTGCTTATTTAACTTATATGCAGAGTACATCATGAGAAATGCCAGGCTGGATGAAGCAAATGCTGAAAACAAGATTGCCGGGAGAAATACCAATAACTTCAGATATGCAGAGGACACCACCTTTATGGCAGAAAGTGAAGCGGAACTAAGGAGCCTCTTGATGAAAGTGAGAGAAGAGAGTTAAAAATTTGACTTAAGCCTCAACATTCAAACAATGAAGATCATGGCTTCTGGTCCCATCACTTCATGGCAAATAGATGGGGCAACAATGGAAACAATGGCAGACTTTGTTTTCTTTGGCTCCAAAATCACTGCAGATGGTGACTGCAGCCGTGAAATTAAAAGATAATTGTTCCTTGGAGGAAAAGCTATGACCAAGCAAGACAGCATATTAAAAAGCAGAGACATTACTTTGCAGACGAAGGTCCATCTAATCAAAGCTATGGCTTTTCTAGTAGTCATGTATGGATGTGAGAGTTGGACCATAAAGGAAGTTGAGCACTGAGGACTTGATGCCTTTGAACTGTGGTGTAGGAGAAGACTCTTGAGTACCTTGGATAGCAAGGAGATCAAACCAATCAATCTTAAGGAGATTGGTCCTGAATATTCATTGGAAGGACTGAAGCTGAGGCTGAAGCTCCAATACTTGGGCCACGTGATGGGAAGAACAGACTCATTGGAAAAGACCTTGATGCTAGGAAAGATTGAAAGCAGGAGGAGATGGGGATGACAGAGGATAAGATGGTTGGATGGTATCAGCGACTCGATGGACACGAATTTGAACAAGCTGCCGGAGTTTGTAATGGCCAGGGAAGCCTGGTGTGCTGCAGTCCATGGGTAGCGTAGAGTCCGAAATGACTGAGCGACTCAACTGAACTGAAGTGACCTGTACACAGACTTGTCTCTCTTCACACATGCTCAGTTGCTCAGTTAGGTCCAACTGATTACAACCCATGGACTGCAGCCCTCCAGGCTCCTCTGTCCATGGGATTTTCCAGGCAAGAATACTTGAGTGAGTTGCTATTTCCGCCTCCAGGCAAACTTCCTGACCCAGGGATTGAACCCTATTCTTCTGAAATGAAGGTGGATTCTTTACCCCTTGGGCCATTGAGGAATGCACTATTAGCATCTGTAAAACAGATTCTGTTATCAGTTAGAGAGAGCCAGGAATATTCAATCTAGCTCTTAAATTTATTTGCACTATCTTCCAGGCACCAACCCATCTACCAGAACCTCCCAAGAATCTTCAGCATCCCAGGCTGATGGAGCAAAGAGTCCTGTGGATCCTCGTCTTACACTCTTTGTCACCCAGAGAACCCTCCCTGGTGAGACAGTGAAGCCCAGCAGAGTCTCCCTGGCTTCATTCTTGTACCATGTGCTGTGGCTCCTGAGTGTGTGCAGATCAACGTCCCTTCCAGAGCCCAGAGGTGTGTGCAGTGTGGAGGTACAGCTGACATATGCATATACACATACGTGTCACCAGGTGTGGCATCTGGGGAAATGTGAAATCTGGCCCCTCCAGGATGCATTTCATTCCCAGGGCACAATCTGGTGTAGTGAGGGCATCTCAAGATAGCTTACTGTGCAAATCATAAAGGAACCTGATATGAAGAAGAGGAGGAAGGAAGAGAAGAGAGAAGAAGGAGAAGAAGCATGGAGGAAGGAAAAGAGGGAGGAGAAAGAGACAAGCAGGAGGAGGAAGAGGAGGAAGCAGAAAGGGAAGGGGGATGGAGAATACCAAGGCGATGGGAAGTTGGGAGGAGGCCTGATATTTCTCCTGGTTGAGTCGTTCCTCCGTTAATCCAAAAGCCACATTCTTCAAAGTACAGTTAATGAAACTCTCAATAACACATTTCTATTAGAAGTCCAATATTCTTCAATATATCTTAATGATGATGTCTTAAAATTAGGTCTCACTTTGCATTTTACAAATCACTTTTAGAGTCTGAATTCCATTTCATATTCCCATCAATCCTGTGAGGCAGGAAAGGGAGGCATTTTTTTAAGTCTCAACCTTATATTTTGTATCGGGGGATAGCTGATCAACAAATAATGTTGTGATAGTCTCGGGTGAACAGTGAAGTGACTCAGCCATCCATATACATGTCTCCGTTCCCCCCTAATCCCCTCAGAAGGGAGGCATTTTTACTGTGGATCTGGAAGTTTTGAGGGATTATTTCAAGCTCACATATGCAGCGTGTCCCAGGCCTGGACAGGTGCAGCCTGCAAGCTTTCCAGCATCCCAGACTCTGCAAGGACTATGCTTCATTCTGGAAACATGACTCGCACTTGATTGTTTTACAAGTTATGTTCACCCATTAGGAGTACATCTCATGATAGATGGCTGTCTATGCCCTGCTCTAATCAAAATCAAGTGCAGTGGGAGACAGAAAAATTAAAATTGTATTTAAAGGATAATTAAATTACAACAAAGACAAATGGAAAGAGCTACTGCTCTGAGAAACCAGCAAGGAGGCTGCAACACATATTTGGTGGTGACAGGAGGCGGTGGGACGCCCTTCTGAGAAAATGACATATAATCTGAGACCAAGGGGGTTGGTGCAGCTGGGCTGAAATGTGAGGATTTCTAAGAGTCATCTGAGTGTAGAAGGAGCAACTTGAGAAGGTGAGTGAGTGGGGTTAGCCTCAGCTAATATGCACAACTCTGGCTACACCAAGATAATGAAATATCTAAGTACGGGTAGTAAATATCCTCTGGTCTGTGCCTTTGATGATCCCATTACCCTCACCAGGACCACTCTTCACACCATGCTGTCTGAAAGGTTGACATCTGGCAAGGGATGGTGCCTCTGTGACCTCGCACCAGCCTGTGGCCAGCATCTATCTGACTAGTTTAGTCTCCCTACATGGCTGGCTGTAGAATGCTTTGAACGTGACCCTGGGTTTGGCTGGGTTTCCCTGGTGGCTTGGATAGTAAAGAAACTGCCTTTAATGTGGGAAACCTGGGTTTGATCCCTGGGTTGAGAGGATCCCCTGGAGGAGGAAATGGCAACCCACTCCAGCATTCTTACCTGGGAAATCCCATGGACAGAGGAGCCTGGGGGCTACAGTCCATGGGGTCGCCAAGAGTCAGATACGACTGAGCGACCAGCACTTTGAACACTGGGTTTGGCAACATGGTGAATAGTATGTGTGAGCAGAATATTGAGGGTCGTTTATGGGTGGTGCTGGAAATGCAGCCCCTGACTAGGTTTAAAGAGCGTTATCTTCCCTTTAGTGAGCAAAAGGCCATTGCTAGATCATACTTTAGAAGGTGACCAGCAGAGACTCCAGTTGCATCTGCCAGGCAGCTGACCTCAGTGCGGAAGACAGTTGGATGGGACAGTCCTGAGTGACAGGAGAACCCAGGTGAGCAGGCGCCTGCAGAGACCAAGCCATGGAAGAGTTGGGAGTGTGGAGGGGAATACGCAATCAGTATATGAGAGGTGCAACTGGCAGGCTTTACTTGTTGTCTGGATTCAGAGTAAGGTGAAAAGGTTAGTCCAGGATGCTCTGCCGACAGCTAGCTGGTAGTCCCTCACTGAGGGAGAGTCACAGTTGGTGGAGAAATCAGGAAGAGAAAGGAGATGAGCTCGTGGGGACCTCCCTGGTGGTCCAATGGTTAAGAATCCACCTTGCAATGCAGGGCACGCAGGTTTGATCCCTGGTTGGGGAACTCAGGTCCCACATGCAGCCGGACAACCACGCCAGTGCATCACAACTACAATTACAATCAGCCACATAGATTAATTGTTTAAAAAGAAGAAGATTGGCTCGGTTGTTGACAAATAGACATTTCCAGTTGCAGAAGCCTGTGCTTTATCCAAGTGGAGCAAGCACCATCAACCAACTGGATGAAGGAATCTGAACCCAGAAGGGAGTCTCAGCTGCAGATACAGGCATTGAGTCAGTGGGTGTGAGATTTGAGATATGAGTAGCTGGTGGAATTACACAGAGTGAGCATGTTGAGTAAACAGAGAAGGGAAGGCAGAACCTTGAGGATACCAACATTTAATTTCACAAGCAGAAGGGAAGCTCAAATGGAAACCAAGATAAAATGATTAGTACACACAAAGACGAGTGGAGGATGATGTATCTCAGAGCAGAATGGAGCAGAGACTCCAACAGGCAGGGGGTGGTGGGCAGCACGTGCTGTACCCAAGACCGGGCAAGATAAGGGCTGAAGTGTCACCCTTAGGGTTTACAACTACAAAGCATCAGTGACCTTGAGTGTCAGTCACTCGGTCACGTCCGACTCTTTGCGACCCCAGGAACTGTAGCCCGCTAGGCTCCTCGATCCACGGAATTCTCCAGGCAAGAATACTGGAGTGAGTTGCCATTCCCTTCTCCAGGGAACAGTGACTTTGCTGGGAGTCATTTCAGAGCCATGGTGGAGTTAAGCCAGCTGTGGACCGAGAAGGAAACCAAGGAGACGGGAATGGAGGCAGAAGGCTCCTGATGCAGAGCAGGCGGGCACCAGCAGGAATGATGGGAAGGTGAGCTTCTTTTAAATGTTGACCATGTGATGTAACGCTTCCATCACACAGTCAACACTGAAAAGAAGCTCACCTTTACTTTCTTTATCTTACAGGGTCTTTCCTGGTAGGCTCAGATAGTAAAGAATCTGCAGTGCAGAAGACCCAGGTTTAATACCTGGCTTGGGAAGATCCCCTAGAGAAGGAAATGGCAACCCACTCCAGAATTCTTGCCTGGAGAATCCCATGGGCAGAGGAGCCTGATGGACCATAGTCCATGGGGTTACAAGAGTCAGACACGACTGCAGAACTAGAACTTTATCTTACAAGGCAGGGTCCCATCCATGACTCCAGAAATCAGGTGAGGCAGAAAGAACCCAGGGGACTGTGTGGATGAGAAGAGAAGCCTCCGGGTCACTAGAGAGACAGAAGCAGCCCCAGAAAGGACTTTATCTCCACCCAAGTTCAGAGCATTTTGGATGAGTGACTGTTACCTGCATGTCCCTAACGCACCTTCCCTCTCCTGCCCTTATACATCAGCCTTGGGAGTGGAAATGACATAACTCGTGGTCAAAACCTTGCAGCTTGAATTCAGTTCTTACTGTCTTTTTATTTTTTTTTTTCAGGTCTCTGTCTGTGTTTCATTTCTCCAGTTGCTCGAGCTAGGACAAAGTAGACATGATTTTCAGTAAAAAAAACCCAGATGTGAAAAGTCAAAGGAGGAATAGTGAGTGTTCGTATCACCGGAGAACATAAAATGAGAATGCTTGAGAAGATCTTGCTGTAGAAGACAATATATTTCACAGCACTTCATATGTATACCACTGGAATCCAATTTAAGTTTGTAGTGTTAGGATTTATGTGGATATTTTAAAATATAGAGTAAAGTATGTCTGAAATATCATATATTAACTCATATATCTGGAATCTAGGAAAATTGGACTGATGAACCTATTCACAAGGAAGAAATGGAAATGCACATAGAGACTGGACCTGTGGACACAGCAGGGAAAGGAGTGGCAGGATGAATGTTTAGAAAGAGCCCTGATGTATCTACACTATCATGTGTAAAAGAGATAATTAAGGGAAGCCCCTGTGAGTAGATTTTAATTACTCCAAGTTAGAATAAATGGGATCCAGTTTTCTTTTCCTTAGGACATGATTAATTACATACCTGACAAAATGAGGGAGCAGAGGTGTCCTGGACCCACTGTTCTTCCCCAGGAGGGTTTCATGATGATGGTTGTCAAAGTCCAACTTGGTCCTTCTCTAGAGCTCCAGTTCAGTTCAGTCGCTCAGTCACATCTGACTCTTTGTGACCCCATGGACTGCAGCACACCAGGCCTCCCTGTCTGTCACCAACTCCTGGAGTTCACTCAAATTCATGTCCATCCGGTCAGTGATGCCATCCAACCATCTCATCCTCTGTTGTCCCCTTCTCCTCCTGCCTTCAATCTTTCCCAGCATCAGGGTCTATTCCAATGAGTCAGTTCTTCACATCAGGTGGCCAAAGTATTGGAGTTTCAGCTTTAGCATCAGTCCTTCCAATGAATATTCAGGACTGATTTCCTTTAGGATGGACTGGTTGGATCTCCTTGCAGTCCAAGGGACTCTCAAGAGACTTCTCCAACACCACAGAGCCCCAGGGACAAGTAATTACCTGTTAACTCCCATTCTCATCACCAAGTCCATTTCTAGCCTCCCATCTGTTGTGAGGATATATCAGGCATCCAAAACTTGGGTCTCTCTCCTTGAAAGAGGCAGTGGACAATTCTATGCAAGCTTGCCCTGATATCAACAGACTACAGCCCATAGGAGAGCAAATTAATCCAGGATGCAATTGATCGACCTCAAGGAGGAATTAGAAAGCCAATGCAATTTCCAAATGCTAAGTTTAAGTGCAAGAGAAACCATCTATAAATTTCCCTTTATGAATTCTATGTAAATAATTTATTTCCTGCCAAGAAACTAGTACCTGGCCATGTAGCTGATGCACAGTGTAGAGGCCTTGGGAATGGAATTAAACTACACCTTGCACATGCTTGACTCTCCTCTGAAGCCCTTGGGATGTTAAAATTCAGTTTACATTTCCTGAGACCAAGAATCTCAGACTCAGTGACTAAACACTGAAGCCTGGCAATGACTCAGAGTCTAAAATAGTTTTTCAGAGGATGTTTAGCATATTCTGTGTGTTTTAAGACCGAGCTGACTGCCCCCGAGAGGGCAACATGCCCATGGGGGAGTTCTGTGGTTTTAGTCCTGAGCAGAGAACAGGAGGAGTAAGGGCAGTCCCCTGGGGATCCTACCTGCTGGTGGAGAAAGATGAGCAGCCTACACAGAAATAAGATGTATTATTTGATTGATCAGTGCACTCTTCTTTATTAAGGTAAAACAAAGCTGAACACAAAGCAACCACCAGTATCAGATCTTTGCTGCTCCAAGGGAGGTGTGCAGACCAGCAGCATCTCCTGGGAGCTTGTTAGAGATGCAGAAACTCTCAGACTACAGCCTAGACTAACTGAATTGGAGTCTGCATTTCCATAAGATGCTCCAGTGATTTCCATGTGTATTAAAGTTTGAGGAATGCTTCATCAAAGGTCAAAGAACTTCTGAGGCTGAGATGAGGGTCCCTGGAGACAGAGGCTAGCCCCTCTGACGATGTCCCCCCTCCAGCCGCTGCTTATGCCTGCTCTCTTTTTATCCCTTCCCTGTTAAGCCTCATTTCACCCTGAAAGTTTCTTATTCTATCTCCTCTCCTCTCCTTTTCCTTTCGCTACACTCACATACTTCTGTTTCCCAGGGCAAATTCTTCTTGTCTGTTCCTTAAACTCCCACATGTTCACTTGAGAGCTGGTTTCCGGTAGAATTGTGTGAAGGAGCACTCCATGATGCTGGCTTTCACTGAACGCAGCTGAGCCCTTCCTCCTGGTGGTCCTGGTTCTGCACACCTGGCTCAGCTCACGAATCAGCCTTCATGATGATTCCACTGTTTTCATCACTTCACACACCAGAAGCTTGGAGAAGAGAGAGGAACAAAGTGCGCTAAGTCCCCATCAGGAGCACGTGGAGGAACAGGGGTACAGAGCCGCGGTCGCAGACCCTGCAGCCCGTGTCGTGACCAGCAGGCGGTCCTGAGTCTCCACAGGGAACCCAGCGGGGCTCTCCATCACAGAGCACGAGCTCCAGATGCACACACGCTGCCCTCTGATGCCAGCTCAGTGCCTGGACCTGCTCCAAACGCACCCACATCCACACCTGCATCCAACACTGGCCAAGGCTCATGGATCTCACAGTTGGAGGTGTTTGGCGGGGAGTGGGGGGGTGTCGCCAGGATGTGCCCTCCCTTCCCTTTATGCGCCTGCGGCTTTAGTCCAGTCCCACGTCTGTCTCATCACCAACAAATTCATCAGCCCACTGATTTGTTCCACCTTTCGTGGTCTTGCTTCCCTGATAGCTCAGTTGGTGAAGAATCTGCCTGCAATGCAGGAAACCCCGGGTTGATTCCTGGGTCGGGAAGATCTGCTGGAGAAGGGATAGGCTACCCACTTCAGTATTCTTAGGCTTCCCTTGTGACTCAGCTGGTAAAGAATCCACCTGCAATGTTGGAGACCTGGGTTTGATCCCTGGGTTGGGAAGATGCCCTGGAGAAGGGTAAGGCTACCCACTCCAGTGTTCTGCCCTGGAGAATTCTGTGGACTATACAGTCCATGGGGTTGCAAAGAGTCAGACATGACTGAGCGACTTTCACTTTCACTTCCGTGGTCTTACTTTCACTTCCAAACATCCCCACAGCCCACCCTGAGCTGACTCAGTGTGAATTTCACATAGTCACTCACTCGTCTAACACAGAACCACTTTCTAGAAGGCAGGCCCAAGTTCAATAACACTGGTAATAGCCTTTATGGAGCATTTGAATGAACTTCATATACGAGACCCACATGAAGACATGTGCACCTCCTCATGTGTGCATGTATCCCAGCTACATGTGCGTACATGTATCTCATCTAAACACACACCTGCATCTCATATACGCACACACCTACACCTCTGTACACCCTCAGGTGTATGTTTGCACATATACACAGACATGTATCCCATTTATGCACTTACACACGCCTTCATATAAACACATACATCCCATTGTGCACATACTTAAATATCTGTATGCAGGGAGACACAAAATCCCAATATATGCATATCTATATCTACATAGATTATTTATACATAGGCAAACATCACTACATGAATACAGACACAGACCCTCGTATACACATGTGTTTAGTCGCTCAGTCGTATCTGACTCTTTGCGACCACATGGAGTGTAGCCCACCAGGCTCCTCTGTCCATGGGGATTCTCCAGGCAAGAATCCTGGAGTGGGTTGCCAGGCCCTTCTCCAGGGGATCTTCCCGACTCAAGGGTTGAACCCAGGTCTCTTATACTGGCAGATTCTTTATTGTCTGAGCCATCAGAGAAGCCCCATATATACCCATAGTTATACACACACACACACACACACACACACATATGGAGACATATGTCCTTGTACATTCAGATATATTTCCCCATGTACACAAGTCCATAACCCCATCCATGTATGTGCATGTATGCTTGCACACAGACTTCTATTCCCGATTATTACACGCATTATATATATATACATATATCTCCCCATATCCCCACACGTACACATCCATATATCACCATAAATTCACATATCTATGCCCCTATATACACACACATGTGACATTTTATTCATGCAAACAAAGGTATCACTTAGATTCATGTGGTAATTTCATACTTGTGAACATCTTGTAAGTGTGCGTTATTAGCTTTTTTCCAGGCAAGCAGACTGAAGCTGAGCGGGATAATGGACAACCTCAGATCCTGCAGCCCCTGAGGTGAAGCCAGCCTCAGGACTGCATCTTTCCGCTGTGCCCACCCCTCTGCTGCTCCTGCGCCTCGTCCTGCTTTAGGACCACCTGCGTCTTCTCTGGATGACACTTCAGTATGAATGTGGCTTGGTAGCCTGTGGGAGTGTTTACACATCCTCAGATGGTGGGATGCACCAGTTTGCTGCAGCCAGATGCTGAAACTGCCCTGAGCATTCCTGCTCTTCCCGTGCTGGAAGGAGCCACGTGACCGATCCGTCTTTCCTCAGGAGGATGTCCCTTGAGAGGGTAAGACCTGCGTCTCACAGGGAGAAGTCAGAGGCAGAGAAGCCACAGCATACACCACCCCCACCACCGTCTTGCTGCAGTTCTGGAAACATAAACAATGCTTTCCTTCAGGCAGCTGTGCCTCCCCACAGATCTGAGTGGTGAAAGGAATTTGATGGTTTAGAGAAAGTCATCTAGGTAAGTCCCCTTCACTAGGTCAGCAGACCCCCTTCTGACAAGGGGGATGGAGTTACCCCCTGTTTCTCACTCATCGTGTCTGAGTGCACTGGATGTTCGTTTCCTTGATGTGTGACACTTAAGAAATTCACAGAGTAATGATATATATATATATATATATAAAGGCAAATATAGGCTATATAAAAAATAATTTTTATGAATCCCTACACTGGAGACATATCTTGACCTTCAGGATACATTTTATTTAAACAATGCTTGAAAATCTTATGGCCAAATAGTCTATAATATATGTATAAACTGCATAGGTTTACTGCACTCCTGTTCACTCTCACGTGTATAGCCTGCATCTGATAGAACTTGCCAATGTGTGTGATTCTCTGGTGCTTGGACAATGGGTCCATATCAACTCAGGCATTTGAAATTACAGTGCAAACATGAACAGCCTGACTGCTGGTTACTGAGTTCATGTGGTGGTGGGCAGACTCCAGGGTGGCCCCCATGAGCCCCACGGCCTGCTGATGCTTTGTGAAGTCCCCTCCCGGCGAGCGCATGGGAGCTGGGGCTTGCTTCTAACCACAGATAGAGGCTTCTTCTGTGATTACACCACATACGCTTGTCCTCACGCCCTCGCTAGCCTTGAAGAAGCAGATGGACCCTCAGTAAACTGCCTTGGGAGGGGGACAATGCAGGAAGCTGCAGGTGTCCCTAGGAGCTGCGGGTGGGCTCTGGCCAATGCCCAGCCAAGCCTAAAGCTCTCAGTCCTGCGGCTGCAAGGAACCAAATTCTTCCACCCACCTGAGGGCTCTGGGAAGCAGTCTTCCCCAGTCAAGACTTGAGATGAGGATATAACTACGGACATCTTAACTGCAGCCTGTGAGACCTAACAGAGGATCTGGGTAAGCTGTGCCTGGACTCCTGGTCAGATGAATGGTGAGTGAACACACAGGTATCTGTTTAAGCCTTCCAGGGTGTGGTCATCTGTGATGTGGTTGAAGAAAACTCAGATACATCACGTGGTAAGACTTGTGTCTGTAGTCTGCTTTCCAGGTGACATCACAACCCTCTGGGGGCAGCCTTGTCATCTGCCTTTTGAGGATGGGCAGAGTGAGCTCAGAGATGTTCAGTAATTTGTCCACAATTTCACTGCAGAGACATGGCCAGGAATAGAGCCAGGCTGAAGGGGCCCAGGCCCGGGCACTTATCTTAACAGGATGCGTCCCCAGAATGGGAGTTTGTCTCTGCTTCACGCTTGTCTCCCTGGCCTTGTGTGGGTTTGTGGAGTCCGTCCTTGCTTCTGCCAGGCACAGGTATCAGGAAGGCTGGTAATCTCACCATGTCTGCACTTTGTCCCCACATCCGACCGAAAGTCCCAGAGGCTGGGGTGGGGTGGGGCGCCCTCACTTTCATCTTCTTGAGTGTTTGACATTTTCTTTTCATCACAGAGGGAGCACTCCTTCTGTCTCCTACAGCTCCTCCGCATCCGCGAGCCCACTGACCCTTATTAAAAACTAAAATGAGGCATCCATTTGGGTGAAAATGATACCAATAAACATGATCCTTCTGCATGTGAGAAATGAATGAACACCAGGTGACGAGGAAGATGCAGAAAGCAAACGTGGTATTGATGCCAAATCAAATATCCGCCACGTGTGTCCCTAGCTGGCTCCAACAGCTCGCATCCTTTCAAGGCACCATAGTGCTGCCCCCCTACCGCTTCCACCACGCTCACATCCCCCAGCGATGTGGTTGTGACCTCCTGGCCAGAGATAGAGTGACCATAGATGACCACAGCATGGGCGCCCTGCCTGGAACCCCCATTAATGCTTAAGGTGCTTATTTGCTGCACCAGTGTCTTTCAGGTACTTGAATCATGTAACAAAACAAGAGCATGCAGTAATTTTTATGTGTGTCAAGGGCTCTTGGCCTTGCCTGCCTGTGTAATTTTGGACAAAAACAACTCAACTTTCAATTATAACATGTGTGTCAGAAAAGAGGACAACTTTGGGAGCCCTCCTTCTCAAATAATGCTATTTTGTTCTAGGGAAGAAATTAATGCATAACTCTTATATTGTAGAATGAAACAATATTGAAAATTCTGTGTTTGCTAAAAGTTACATTCAGGAGTATCCAATCCGGGATTGAATATTTGAGATTTCAGCCTAACTGTTACTCTGAATGGCCGAATAGCCAGGGGTAGTGGAGTGGGCGGTTCGAGCACTCAGAGCATGTGAGAGAGAAAACTAGTAGTTTCCCTTAAAAATACCACGGGAGGTCTTCTCGGTGGGTATTATTACCCTGATTTGCAGAGGAGAGATGGGGACCTAAGAGAGGATCAATAATTAACTGGGTTACAGGCCCCGAAGTAACAGAACCAAGATTCTTACTGTCAGACAGGACCACTGTCCTTTCTGCTTTTCTGACCACACCACCGTGATCTTTTCTACAAAATTACCACACACACAATAATGAAACACTGACATAATATTCTACCTTATTTTTATTACATGCATCCTTTGTTCCACTTAGTAGCTTCAGGGATAACTTGTCATCAAATTGATCATCCTAGCAAATAATTTGCTTTCAAGAAATAAATTGTTTCATTTTAGCTATCAGTGTTCCATTAAAAAATTACAGCTAGCAGAGTCATTTACTGCATTGTCAATAACTTTATTGAATGGGGGAGACAGTTGTCAAGTCTTACATGTGTAAGAATATCTGGGCTGTCATTCTGAGGGAGAGAACCCAGTCCTGGGCTATGGGTGAGCACCTGCTTGTTTGCTCAGTTGAGTCCAACTCTTTGCAACCCCATGAACAGTAGCCCACCAGGCTCTTCTGTCTATAGGGTTCTCCAGGCAAGAATCCTGGAGTGAGTTGCCATTTCCTACTCCAGGAGATATTCCCAACCCAAGGATCGAACCCACGTCTCCTCCGTCTCCTGCATTGGCAGGCAGACTCTTTACCACTGTGCCACCTGGGAAGCACAGTCAAGAACTACACCTAACACCTAACGCTGGAGGCTGGCACTGTGGATTTGATATGTGCCAAAAACGAAGGAGGTGAATTCTGGTGAACAGCAGGCAGTCACCACCACAGTCGTCCATGTGAAGTTGTATTTAAGGTCAGGTGAAGATTGAAAGATCAGTATAAAATCATTGTGAGTCCTAAAAAGACAACTTCAACTTCCAGGTCCTTCTGAAGGGACTCAGGGGCATCGTATCTGAAAAACTCTAAGTACCAGGTGACTATTACATGTCCAACTGCTTTCATTGTATCTTCACCGAGATAAATGAGTCTGCAGTTGAGACGAGGTCAAGACTAGACTCAGAAGCATGAGCGTGACTGACAGGCAAGTGGTATTTCAAGTCAGCAGAACGGATGAACTCATTTAGGCAAAAACTGTAGAAAAAAGAAGAGAAAAGACAAGAGCTCAGGACTAACCCCAGAAGCATTTAGAAGCCTGGCAGGAGAGGGAACGAGAAGGTTAAGATGTTGCCACTGAGGACAGAGACAAATAGGAGTGTGTGGCTGAGAAGGAGACACTGGTCACTCTTGCTTAGCATTACGGGGTCAGATAATATGGGTGGGCTCTGTGACACGGAAATCATTGTTGACCTTGAATTGTGCAGAGGGGACCTGCTTGAAATTGGTAGGAGTGACCAGGAGTTGAAAAGCTCTGGTTAATTCCCCTCAGTACAACAAGAGTGTGTTCCATGGGTCCTCGGTGATTCACCGTCTTATTCCATCAAAACAACAATCATGCGTTGGAAACTCCTTCAGAAGCCTTGTCACCTGTGTAAGAGGTGGCCTTTATATGCTAAGTTCAGAGAGCATGACTGGCCGCTTTTATTTATTCCCATCTTGCATTACCGTTTACACTAACCAAAACACTCATCTTGCCAGAGAAGTAAATTGCCACTTTGAATCACGAAAAACAGGCAAAAGTATAAAAATGTGAATAATTGTCAATCGCGAGTCTGGTAAGTACTGTGTGAGTAAGGCAATTTGCATCTGTTATGCCTCCTTCTTTCGTGCTTTTATAATTATTGAAACACTTTTCAGATCATTAGCCCTGCCAAATACAAATGAGAGGAAAACACACTCAATATAGACTTTCCCTAATCCCAACTCCAGGCTCCAAACCACAGAATGTTTTACTTAAAGATGATCTTTTAACTTTTTCCTCCCAACTGTATTCCAAATTTTTCCTAGACTCTGCCTGTTCAAACTACACTAAATGCACATATTTGAAGTGAATAAAAAATAATGAATGAATTTGAAAATGAATAAAAAATACACTTTGCCTTAAATTTCTTAGTAGCAAAAAATATTTATATTTATTTATTTATTTTTCAGCAGAAAATATTTATTTCAACATATTTACTTTTTCTTACTGAGGGAATGGAAAAGTGGCACAATGGTGGTGGTATAGACTGATGCCAAAGATGGTAAACGGCTCAGATGGCACATTACTTACAGAGTGAGAGAGCTGAATCGTTCAAAGCTTTTTTCTTATTTTCATTAATAAATTGAGGATAATTTAGGGTCTCCTAAAAGCCACTGGAGAGTCTCTTGGACCTGGAGGACATTAGCAGATGAGATCAGAGAAAGAAGGAAAATGCAGGAGGAACCCCAACACTTAGCATCTAGACGTTGGCTGATTAGTAAAGGGGACCAGTGATCCTGAGCTCAAGGAAAAAAGAAGCCAAATGGTAGAAAGAGCAGAGAGGCTCTAAGGTACGTGGAGCTTCAGGCAGCTGCACTGGCCTAGAGAAACCCAAGTCAGAGCTGAACGCTTGTCAAAAGGAGTGTGCTTGGCAGATGCCACCAATCTCTAGTCAGGATGAGGGCAAAGCCAAGTAGACCAATGTCTCCAAAGACCCATGCCCAGCTCTGCATGCCTGCTCAGTCACTCAGTCATGTCCAGTTCTTTGTAACCCCATGGACTGCAGCCCACCAGGCTCCTCTGTCCATGGGATTCTCCAGGCAAGAATACTGGAGAGGGTTGCCATGCCATCCTCCAGGGGATCTTCCTGATCCAGGAGTTGAAACCATGCCCCTTGTGTCTCCTACATTAGCAGGTGGGTTCTTTACCACTAATGCCACCTGGGAAGCACCAAATTTTCAAGAATACTGGTATAATTATTTTTAAAAAGGCACACAACTTACAAAAATTAACACAATAAGAAATAGAAATAAAAATAGTCCTATATCACTTGATCCATAATCAAAACCTTGTCTAAAAGAATTCTATGCCCTACTGAGGTCACTGGTGTGTTCTGAAAGCATTCAGAGTGAAAACACCAACTTTGCACAAAATCTCCCAGAGAAAATAAGAAGAGGAAACAATTTTTGGTCAGTCTAGAAGGCTAGCCTAAACTTGGTACCAAAACCTGCAAAGGCTATGGCAAGAAGCGAAAACTACCAAATGCAATTGTCTCATAAGCATAAAGGGGAAGCCCTAAATAAAATATTAACTAGCTAGTAGAAATACATCAGATTAATGCATTTAAAAATTCCGTGTCAGTGGCATGGCAATTTCCCTCAATTGATCTTTAAACATAATATTTTCCCAATCAAAATCTTACAAGAGTTTTTGTGTGTAAATTGACACATTCTTTTTAACCCAGCAGCTGAAGTGGCACTGAGGACTAGCCTAGAAACAGCTACTGCCCCAGGGGGTCTCTAGGGGTCCCTGGCAGGACTCCCTGGGTGGTCTCCAACAGAGACAGGCCCTTGGTTTACATTAATGGAAAAGAAATGCACTTGGCAATGAATCCAATGCCTTCCTGTCCCTCACCAGCCCCCGAATCCCTGAGACCCCTTCTAAATGTCTCCTGTGAACAGAGGGTTTGGTTGCCCTGGTCAAGGAGAATTAGCCAGGCTCAAGCTGTACTCTCTAGTGTCCTGTACCACCTCTATCCCAGCCCTGCAGCAACTCCCCGGCTTCAAATCACAGGGGCAACGTGGCTGTCTGCCCATCAGAGAGGCAGCGCGTGGAGAGGGGCCCTCCCATTCTGGTGCCAGCCTCCTTCTGAGATTTCTGGCTGTATCTCTCTGCTTGGTTGTGTAGCCAGAGCCAGGAGCACCACTTGGGATCAAGGACATTCCACAGATTGAATTTTTTCAATTTTTTCTTTTTTTAAAATTTTCTTTTGTATTGAGGTATAGGCAATTAACATAGTGATACTTTCAGGAGAAGAGTGAAAGGGCTCAGCAGTACATGTACCTGCATCCATTCTCCCCCAAATTCCCCTCCCATCCAGGCTGCCACATAACACTGGGCAGAGTTCCTTGTGCTATAAAGTAGGTCCTTCTTGGTGATCTATTTTAAATATAGCAGTGTGTACATGCTGAAGCTGAAGCTCCAGTACTTTGGCCACCTGATGCAAAGAGCTGATTCATCGGAAAAGACCCTGATGCTGGGAAAGACTGAGGGCAAGAGGAGAAGGGGACAACAGAGGATGAGATGGTTGGATGGCATCACCGACTCAATGGACATGAGTTTCGGTAAACTCCCGGAGTTAGTGAAGGACAGGAAGGCCTGGCGTGCTGCAGTCCATGGATCGCAAAGAGCTGGACATGACTTAGCGACTGAACAACAACAAAACAGTCTATCCCAAACCCCGGAACTACGCCTTCCTCCCGTCCTCTTCCCCCCCTCCCTCCCCCACCCAGCAATGGTAAGTTTGTTTTCTCAATCTGTGAGTGTGTTTGGTATCTTTTCAAATCCAATTGTACTGCACAAATCCAAAATAGATTTTATAACATTTTAACGTATTCTCACAATACACATGTTAAATATTTTCAATTCGCTTAATGGTAGAAAACTTGGAAAACATAGATACTTGTCTTGATGAAAAGTTACTGAGCACCTCCCTGTGCAAGCGCTGGGCTGCTATGGCAGATTCGATGCTGAATCAGGCACGTTCTGCCTGGAGAGTAACCTGGGGCACTTGTTTCATATACATGTCCCATGTTTATGTAAGAGGCACATACATAAGCATGTATATATGCATATATATTAGTGAATACTAATGTTTACATATTGTCACATTATTTAGCTTACTCTATTTTTTTTTTAGTGATTTTTGCCATACACTGACATGAATCAGCCGTGGGTGTACATGCATCCCCCATCCTGAACTATTCTATTTTTATAGTTCTGTATCAGGATTTTGTCACTGAACATAGAGTCCTCATTTAAGCTGATCTGCCAGGAGCCTCTAGAAACATTCAAACTGAGGCTGTTTGTGGGTTTTTGTTTCTGTTCTATAGTTGTTTGTTTGTTTTAAATGCTTAGCATCAGAAATCTCATTGCTTAAGATGTTTAAGAAGTCAAAATACACCAACTTTCTTTTATAAATCCTGCTTTTTATTTTTAAAGAAAACACGTAGAATCCCACCGAGATCTGTAAAATCCTCGTGGCCAGTGGGGTACTCGCAGTGCACCCCCTGATCTTAGAAACGCACGGCACTGCCAGCCTGCTCCGGCTCCCAGGGCCCATCTCCCTGCCCTGCTCTGCATCGCTTCACCCTTGTGACTGCGCTCGGCCTGTCGCTGCGTTTCGTAAGGTCCTTCAGTTACACAGAGTAGGAGGCGCTTCAAAACTACTGAAGGACAAGAAACAAACAAACAGTATTTTATGATTTCTTTTCCCCTGAGTTCAGCTGCTGTATTAGTGTTTGCCAGAGAAACAGAACTATGGTGCCTGTGTGTATGTGTGTGCGCGCGTGCATATATAGTAATTAATTACAAGCAATTGGCTCATGGGAGTATCATGGTGGTGGCTGGCTTAGTTTCCAAATCATGTCCAACTCTGCAACCCCACGGACTGTGTGGGTTGTCATTTCCTCCTCCAGGGGATCTTCCTGACCCAGGGATCAAGCCTGGGTCTCCTGCCTTCCATGTGGATTCTTTACCAACTAAGCCACCACAGAAGCCCATGGGATTATGGAGACTGGCAAGTTCAGCTAGCAGACTGGAGACTCAAGGAGAGAGGTACTGTACTTCCCGTTGGAAGGCCTCTAGCCTGGAGTCCAGAGAGCCCGAGTTCCCGTTCAAGGCCAAGGGCAGTCTTCTGTAGAACCAGAAAGAGCCAATGTGCCATGGGAAGTCCAAAGGTCATCTGGGGAGAAATCCCTCCTGCTCAGGGAAGACATCTTCTGTTCTAATCAGGCTGTCAGCTGATTGGACAATGTCCACCTACATTACAGAGCTCAACTTGCTTTACTGAAAGTTCACTGATTTCAACATTATTCTCATCCAAACACCCTCTCCAATACTCCCAGAATAATATTTGATCAAATATATGGGCTCTCCATGTCCCAGCCAAATCAATGCATACTATTAACCATCATAGGTGCATAACCTCATTTACAATAATTTTTAACAGAAAAAACCGTATGTGTTAAAATTCTTCTGTCTAATAGCCAAGTTTTCCTGCCTATTAAAGTGAAGAATGAACAGAGAAAGCCATCAAACAGAGAAGAGCTCTCCGCTCACTAGATATATTACAAAAATAAAGGTTGATTTAGGGAAGATTCAACAGCCCTTAGCATTTAATCAAAATCTGGGGGAGGAATTAAAGTATGTCTTCATCTAAAAGTCTCTGTGAGGTTACGTTTTTCTTAGCAAAGAATTCTACAGTCATAAAAACTAATGGCATTTTTGTTTGCATTCGGGGAATGGTTGTGTATGAAAGTTGAAAAATCATGTGAAAAAGTAAAATGAGAATATTGATTATTGCTGGCACTGAATCACTGTGGAATTAGACATTGTTTTAACAAATACCATGGTAATTAATTTTCAATACAAAAACTTTAAGGCAAATATTTTCATATGCATTATATATTTACAGTTTGGTAAGTGACTAATGGAAATCACAGAGTTCACCTGGAATCACAGTCAGGAAGGGGCAGTGCCACATTGCCAGCCCCAGGGTCCCAACTCTCAGCCCTGTTCTTCTCGTTCAGCTGAAAGCTCAATTAAAGAATAGAGCTACCATATGCTTTAAAGAAATGGAAGTAAATGATGAGTGGGAGCAAGAATGTGGAGAAACTCATCTTTGGATTCCTATACAATTGAAGGCAGACTACCCTGCAGGTGTTAGGTTGACACAAATCTTCATGGGTCTCAAAATTGTTCTTTAAGACAAGAGTGTGTATCTGATCTCATAGCAGAAACTGCCCCTGATTGTCCTCTGGATCCAAGCTCTTCTGACAGGCAGTAGGATACAGTTGGACCATAAAGAAGGCTGAGAGCCAGAGAACTGACACCTTTGAACTGTGGTGTTGGAGAAGACTCTTGAGACTCTTGAGAGTCTTGAGAGTCCCTTGGAGAGTAAGGAGATCAAACCAGTCAATTCTAAAGGAAATCAACCCTGAATATTCATTGGAAGGATTGATGCTGAACCTGAAACTCCAGTACTTTGGTCATCTGATGTGAAGAGCTAACTCATTGGAAAAGACCATGATGCTGGGAAAGATTGAGGGCAGGAGGAGAAGGGGATGGCAGAGGATGAAATGGTTGGATGGCATCACAGACTCAATGGACATGAATCTGCATTTAAAATGCACCAGTCAGTCTCTGAAGGGGGAGTCAGGCCAACAAATGGACTAGTGGGGATGCCCAGGTCTGAAGTGCTCTGGCCCCAGTCGGGACTTAGAAAGGAAAGGGTGAGTGTCATGACTCCTGGGTAGGCATCCTGGGAACCCAAATGGCTCCAACAATTTCCCAAAACACCCACCATGAAATCAGGTGTTCTCTTTGGCATTGACACACACACCTATATCAGAGCCTACACCGGTGGAAACAGAATCAAGGCCCCCAAAGATGTGAAGGCCAGAATCATGGGAATATGTGACTTTACGTGGAAAAGAGGATAGAGCAGATGTTGTTAAGAATTTTGAGCTGGAAGATTAGCCTGGATTTTCCAGGTGGACTCAGTCTAATTGCAGGAGTCCTTAAAAATGGAGACGCTTTCCCACTGTGGTCAGTCAGAGGGAGAGGTGACATTTCTGGATTTGAAGACAAGGGGAGGAACCACAAGCTGAGGGGTGTGTGTGACCTCTGGAAGTCAGAAAAGATAAGAAAGCATTCTCTCCAAGAGACTCCAGAAAGGCAGGCAGCTGCCACCACTTTGATGTTGACCCAGTGAGATCCATGTCAGATGTCTGACCTCTAGAAAGGCAAGATGAGATGATATGTGTCTGTTATTTTAAGCCACAGAATGTGGGCAATTTGTTATGGCAGGTACAGAAATTCATCAACTGCTGTTCTCATTTAGTTCTAAGTCGTGGCTGACTCTTTTTGACCCCATGGACAGCAGCACACCAGGTTTCCCTGTCCTTCACTATCTCCCAAATTCATGTCCATCCAGTCTGTTAGGCCATCCAACCATCTCATCCTCTGCTGCCACTTCTCCTCCTGCCTTTGATCTTTCTCAGCATCAGGGTCTTTTCCAGTGAGTCAGCTCTTCCTATCATGTGGCCAAAATATTGGAGCTTCAGCTTCAGCATCAGTCCTTCCAATGAAAATGCAGGGTTGATTTCCTTTAGCATTCACTGGTTTAATCTCCTTGTTATCCAAGGCAGTGGTGCTATATTAATTCAGCACCTAAAGTCACTTTCGGGAAGCAACAGTTAGGACTGGACGTGAGTGACAGACTGATTCCAAATAGGAAAAGGAGTACGTCAAGGCTGTATATCGTCACCCTGCTTATTTAACTTATATGCAGAGTACATAATGAGAAACGCTGGGCTGGAGGAAGCACAAGCTGGAATAAGGATTGCCAGGAGAAACATCAAATCAGATATGCAGATGACAGCACCCTTATGGCAGAAAGTGAAGAAGAACTAAAGAGCCTTTTGATGAAAGTGAAAGAAGAGAGTGAAAAAGTTGACTTAAAGCTCAACATTCAGAAAAGTAAGATCATGGCATCCAGTCCCATCACTTTATGGCAAATAGATGGGGAAACAGTAGAAATAGTGGCTGACTTTATTTTTCTGGGCTCTAAAATCATTGTGGATGGTGATTGCAGTCATGAAATTAAAAGACGCTTGCTCCTTGGAAAGAAAGTTATGACCAACCTAGACAGCATATTCGGAGAAGGCAATGGCACCCCACTCCAGTACTCTTGCCTGGAAATTCCCATGGGTGGAGGAACCTGATAGTCTGCAGTCCATGGGGTCGCTGGGAGTCGGACACGACTGAGCGACTTCACTTTCACTTTTCACTTCCATGCATTGGAGAAGGAAATGGCAACGCACTCCAGTGTTCTTGCCTGAAGAATTCCAGGGACGGTGGAGCCTTGTAGGAGACCGTCTATGGGGTTGCACAGAGTTGTACACGACTGAAGCGACTTAGCAGCAGCGGCAGCAGGCAGCATATTAAAAAGCAGAGACATTACTTTGTCAACAAAGGTCCGTCTCATCCAAGCTATGGTTTTTCCAGTAGTCATGTATGGATGTGAGAGTTGGACTATGAAGAAAGCTGAGCACAGAAGAATTGATGCTTTTGAACTGTAGTGTTGGAGAAGACTCTTGAGAGTCCCTTGGACTGCAAAGAGATCCAACCAGTCCATCCTAAAGGAGATCAGTCCTAGGTGTTCATTGGAGGGACTGATGTTGAAGCTGAAACTCCAATACTTTGGCCACCTGATGCAAAGAGCTGACTCATTTGAAAAGACCCTGATGCTGGGAAAGATTGAGGGCAGGAGGAGAAGGGGATGACAGAGGATGAGATGGTTGGATGGCATTACTGACACAATGGACATGGGTTTGGGTGGACTCCAGGAGCTGGTGATGGACAGGGAGGCCTGGCGTGCTGCGGTTCGTGGTGTCGCAAAGAGTTGGACACGACTGAGTGACTGAACTGAACTGAACTGAAAGTCACTTTTATAGGGAGGAGCTATGCCAGAAATCGATACATAGTGAAATCCCAAGTGGTCTCCTAGGTGACATGGCATTCCAAGCAGTCCCCACTCTGGAACATTTCTAACATCTCAGCAGCCAGGAGCCTGGTCCAATCCAAGTGACAGCACTCTCCGGGGTGGGCTAGAGAATGTGGCTCCTATGTCAGCATCAGTCAGCATGCACAGCGTCTTGGGCAGATGGCAGGCAGAGCAGGGAGGACAGAAAGTCAGCCTTTGGGTCTGAGCAGGATCCTGGGAAGCGCTTTGGGAAGTAGGATGAAGAGAGAAGGAAAAATAAAGACCACCTGCCAGATGCCTGCTGTGTATCACGGCTACCTGCTTGATACATTTTATTCCAAGAGGCTTGCAGACCTATGAGAGACACACTACCCTCATCCTCACTGTGCAGCAGGGAAGCCAAGGCTGAAGCACACAGCTGGCAAGTGGCACTGTGTCTCTGGAATTCGAAATCCCTGCTGTAGTCCTGCGGGTCCTGATGCTGGGAGATGCCACCGTGACCACATGAAAAGCACGTGGGGTGGAGGGGAAGCCTGCTACATTATGTTGGGTCTCAGAATGTCTTAAATATTCTGATAATGATTGTTATTATCAATGCTATTTTATTTTTTAGTTATTGATGTTACTATTGTTAGAGTTCTATTAACAAGGTTAGAACTCCATTATGCAATCAGATTAGTCACTTAAACACTTTTATCAAAATTTACATCTAAGCTTCTTACCTTCCCCAGTGGCTCAGGCAGTAAAGAATCCGCCTGCCATGCAGGAGAGCCCAGGTTCAATCCCTGGGTTAGGAAGATCCCCTGGAGGAGGAAATGGCTACCCTCTCCAGTAGTCTTGTCTCGAGAATCCCATGGACAGAGGAGATCCTTGCAGCTAATTTCCAGTGGAGGTCACATTCTGATTCATCATCCTCAAACTTTCCTTCAGATCCTGCTTCTGAGATCACCACTACTTTGTCCTGATTTACCTTCCTCCTCCTTTTTCCCCTTTGTTCGGAGGAGAAAGTGAACGGTTCTCACCATAAGCCCCCTCTCAAGCCCCTTCTCATACGAAATGCTTCCAACTTAGACCCTGGGAGCCGCCCCTGGCATGCGGGACTGCAGGGCTGCCAGTGCCCCGGGTGAGAGAAGTAGGCATGTTTCCTGCCGGCCGGCCTTGTGCCGAATCCAGCTGCGCTTGGAAACACGTGGAGAGGTGGCTGTGCCGCAGAGGTGATGGATGAGCTGCTAAAATGAATTGTAGGGGAGAGGAGCTAAAAAAACAGTCAGGTTGAAGTTGCAGTCTCTCTGGAGCAGAGCCTCCAGGACCTGCTTCTGTGCAGAACTGAATCAGAAGAAAGCATCAGGAAAGGCACGCAGACCCTTTGAGTCTGAGCCGTCCGTGTGTGCCCTCACCGCTCACAGCAAGCACGTAATTACCTGCTTGCTGTAAATATCCAATCTCTGCTCGGATCCCCGGGAAGCAGCAGGAGAATGGACTGAGAGATGTGAAAACCAGTGTCACATTTCAAACATGTATTTTCCAAATAACAGAGAGACTCTAGGGAAAAAGTAATTCCTTTATAAAAAAAAAAAAAAAAAGACTGGTTTTGCTGGAAACTGCTTTCCAACAACTGTGGAGACAGGTTCTGAAGCACGTGTGTGGCATCTGCTCACAGGAAAGAAGGCTCGTTCCTGGACTGCAGGTTGTAGGAAAGAAATGGCATGCATCTGAAAAAGCTGCGGTTCTCCTCAGTCCTTCAGCTGCAGGTGCTTGGCAAGAGCTAAAGGCAACCAGCCACGGGTTTTCCTATCTCTGTGGCAAACATGTCAAAGCAAAAGCCAGGAGCAAGTGCAACCTCTTGCTCCTGGCCTTTATTATTATTATTAGCTCCTAAGCTAATAAGCAAGGAAGCATAGGCAGGGGATAAACAGATGGATTTCCCATCAGGCATAAAGTCCCCAAGTTCAAAATGATGAGAAGATAAGTCTCTCATGGAATTTCTCTTTATTTTCTGTTGCTAGATTCCCTGGTGGCTCAGCGGTAAAGAATCTGCCTGCAATGCAGGAGATGTGACGGGAGCCAAGGGTTCGTTTCCTGGGTCGGGAAGATCCCCTGGAGGAGGAAATGACAACCCACTCCAGCATTTTTTGCCTGAAAAATCCCATGGACAGAGGAGCCTGGCGAGCTACAGTCCATGGCGTCACAAAAAGAGTCAGACACAACTGAGCGACTAAACAATAGCAAGATTTTCAAAGCAAGCTCACCTCGACACAACTGTTACCCTTCCAGGGTCCAAGAGTCGGCTCTCGTCGAACACTCAGAAATGAATTGTCTGAGGAAACACATGCGCTGACAAAGCAAGAGACTTTTCTAGGAAGAGATGCCCAGGTGGAGAGCAGAGATGTCAGGGAACCCGGGAGACCACCCCGCCATGTGACTCGCAACCTCAGAGTTGGTGGTGGTGGAGCCAGTTTCCAGGTGTCTCTGGCCAGTCATCTTGCTTGGCTCATATTTGGCCCAGTTTGAGGTCATTCTTCCCAATTCAATCTCCTCCCTTCTTTCAGTCCCTCCTGAATTCTCCTTTAGTTTTCAGCACCATTGCCACATTGCTCACCAGGACGTCTTGTTGTAAGACAAGTCACCCACGTGGTCACTGCTGTGCCTGGCCGAAGCAGAGGGCTTCAGTCAATGGTTCTGTAACACACCACTGCTCCATGCCCGCCGCTATGTCAGGATGATTTCTATCCTGACCTCCCTTTCCTTGTCCAGGTGCCTTCTGCCCCTTCCTCCAAGTGTGTCTTGACTCTTTCTCCTCCAGCCTCTAGCCCTGCTCTGTCCTTCTGTACTAGGGGGTCCACTTTTGATTAGGGTCTCCCCCTTCTCCCAGGTTGGCTCCACTGGCAGGGCTGCTGGAATTCCAGGTAAATCCCAAGCCCCTCTTCCTGTGCCTTTTCTGGTCTTTGGACTGAAAGTTGAATCTGCTTGTTTGGTCCCATTACCTCCCAAATGCTGAAGATAACACTTGGCCTGCAGTGAGCATCTGCTCCGTGAGATGACATTCATGCCTGCATGCTAAGTCTCTTCAGTCATGTCCGAAGCCCTGCCACCCGACGGACTATAGCCCCCCAGGCTTCTCCACCCCTGGGATTCTCCAGGCAAGAACACTGGAGTGGGTTGCCATGCTGTTAACCCCATTCATTTCAGCTGGTTCTACAACCAATTCATTGACGGAGATATTCTATCCAGCCAACTATTCATTCCTTCAGAGCTGAGAACCCTAGTGAAGTGAAGTGAAGTCACTCAGTTGTGTCTGACTCTTTGCGACCCCATGGACTATATGTAGCCCACCAGGCTTCTCTGTCCATGGGATTCTCCAGGAAAGGATACTGGAGTGGGTGCCATTTCCCTCTCCAGGAGATCTTCCCGACCCAGGGGTTGAACCCAGGTGTCCCACATTGTAGGCAGATGCTCTACCATCTGAGCCACCAGGGAAGTCTCCTAGGAGTGCATGCAAGTCCCTTTTTATCACACACTAAGAAAGCAGGTGATGGACAGGGAGGCCTGGCATGCTGTGGTTCATGGGGTCGCAAAGAGTCAGACATGACTGAGTGACTGAACTTGAACTGGAAGAGAAGCAGGGTTAGGTTTAAACCCAGGGCAAGTGACTCTAAAGATCTGGACAGCCTCTCAATGTGCACTGTCTCCTGCAACTTCTTGAAGGTGGGAGATTACGTTTCATTTGAGTTGTAATTGCAAGTACCCAGCCCGATGCTTAGCACAGAGCTTGGCATAGGCAGGCTGTTAATTATGTTGTCTCACACCTATGCACAGATGTTCACTAAGTGTCTGTGGATTAAACAGGCGAAGTCAGCCGTCTCGGTTCACCGTCTCACTGGATGGCCCAGTACTAGAGAATAGAACAGCAAATGAGGGTTGAATTTAACTGAAATGAGACTGAAGAGAAAGAGCTAGAAATGATTTAGGAAAAGTGAAAACCTGCTGACGATTTCAGACTCTCCTGGCCTTAAGGAAATGGGCAATGGGGTAAAGGGCTGAACAGCTGCCATAGACTGGCAGAACAACTGGGGCCTCTTAGTGGCAAACGAACTGCAGCCTCTCCCCGGGAAATGATTCTAGAGAAGAAATGAGGGGTTATAACACAAGACTGTGGATTACATCAAGCTTATGACAACTCCCTGGCAAAACCTCTACTCCTCTGACTTGTTTAAAATAACTGTGCTGAGAATGTGTTATTTCTCCCTCAAGATTTTATCTCCCCACCTGCAACTCACTCTGTGTCACCCAGGCTAAGCCCTACAACTTGTGTCAGAAGGGTTCCTGGTCCTCCAGCTTCAAGTGGGTCCGTCAGTGGCATCCACAGGTAGGGGTGGAGGTGAGTGTGAGCGGACCCTACTGCCAGCTCACCTCCTGCTGCTCCCTGGAGGCTTCATCCTGCAGCCAGGATCTCTCCAGGCTCCAGGGCTCCACTTATGCCCTGTCCTTCACAGCAAGGGGAGATGATAGATTCTAGGGGTTGTGAGCCCCAAGAAGCAACCTGAAACCCCCCGTTTCCCTTAACCCTGTCTAACCTTGTAAATAGTTCTTAGCGAGCTCTTTGTTTAAGGTTTTAAGAGTGCCGTCTGTTTCCTGCAGATCCTCACCCATGCAGTAGCTGTGACGATTCCCAAATCTTGAAGGGTGAACACAAGAGAAATTGGCTCTCATTCGTGTGCAATCCAACTAGATGTTGCTGTGAACTTGTACCCTAGCTCCTCCACCTGGGGGGCTTTACCTTCCTTGGGGGATCTGTTGTTCAGTCACTAAGCTATGTTCAAGTCTTTGTAACCCCATGAACTGCAGCACGCCAGGCTTCCCTGTCCTCCACTATCTCCTGGGGTTTGCTCAAACTCATGCCCGTCGAGTCAGTGATGCCATCTAACCATCTCATCCTCTGACGTCCCCTTCTCCTCCTGCCTTCGATCTTTCCCAGCATTAGGTTCTTTTCTCATAAGTCAGCTCTTCACATCAGGTCGTCAAAGTATTGGAGATTCAGTTTCAGCATCAGTCCTTCCGATGAATATTCAGGGTTGATTTCCTTTAGGACGGACTGGTTTTATCTCCTTGCAGTCCAAGGGATTCTCAAGAATCTTCTCCAACACCACAATTCAAAAGTATCAATTCTTCAGCATTCAGCCTTCTTTACGGTCCAACTCTCATATCCATACATGACTATCAGAAAAACCATAGCTTTGACTATACAGACATTTGTGGGCAAAGTGATGTCTCTGCTTTTTAATACACTGTCTAGGTTGGTCAAGGAGAAGGCAATGGCACCCCACTCCAGTACTCTTGCCTGGAAACTCCCATGGACGGAGGAGCCTGGTAGGCTGCAGTCTGTGGGGTCTCGAAGAGTGGGACACAACTGAACGACTTCACTTTCACTTTCATGCATTGGAGAAGGAAATGGCAACCCACTCCAGTGTTCTTTCCTGGAGAATCCCAGGGATGGGGGAGCCTGGTGGGCTGCCATCTATGGGGTCGCACAGAGTCAGACATGACTGAAGCGACTTAACAGCAGCAGGTTAGTCATAGCTTTTCTTCCAAGAAGCAAGCATTTTTTAATTTCATGGCTGCAGTCACCATCTGCAGTGATGATGGAGCCCAAGAATAAAGTCTGTCATCTAGGGATGGAGATTTTATGGGTCAGCTCTGAAAGTGGCATCTATCAGTTTCTGGCTTTCTGTTGGCCATGACTTTGTCAACTGATCATACCTAAATGCAAAGGAGACTGGAAACATGGTCTGATTGGTGCCCTGGAGGAAAGAAGATTGGCTTGGGGAACACTGGGCAACCTTTGGCATCCTGTTTCCAAACTTTAGATGTATTTAATCAGTGCAAAATCAATGTCTGCTGCAATGGTCAATATCCGTTTACGGCTCTGCTTCCACTCAGCAGAGCATGTCTTAGGACGGGTGGGGCCTTTGCTGGCGGTCCAGTGGTTAAGACTGCGCATCCACTTCAGGCTGGTGTGAGTCTGATCCCTGGCCACATGCTGCATGGTGTGGCCAAAAGCAAAAAAATAAATAAAACAGATAAAAGAAATAAAAAATAGGCTGGGTGTCTAAAATGGAGGCAGGGTTCTACACCAAGCTAGCAGCAAAGACGCTGTGATTCTACAAACACTGCGCTTTTATCTTGGTGAGCCTGTAGGGAAGCAGGTGTAGGAGGGAACTGATCTTCTGGAAGAACACCCTTGTGCAGGGGTCGGGGGACAGCCTGGGGATCACTGTGTGTGCAGACGTTTCTAGAGAAGTGAGATAATGCTCTACTGCAGAGGTGATTTTCTTGTATTTTTTTCTGTATTTGTAAGATGTTTTCATTCTCTAAGACTGGCATGCAAATGCTACAATCTGGGAGTGTGGAAGACATGGAGAAGGGGATCCAGGGAGGAAATTCAAAGCACCAGGAAGAAATGCATTCTAAGGGTGCAATTTATGGAGTGCCTTTGGAGGAGAACTGTTTGTTGGTTTTAAGTTAAATGAATTTTCACTATATTTCAGAGGTGGAAGGACACAGTGGTTTCCCCCAAGAGAAAGCTGTGGCCCTGGACGTCCAGGTGATTTGTCTGTAGCCCCCGGCACATTGCTGCTCCCTCCAAATATACTCTTCTCCCCGAGTCCCTGACTCAAGCTCTGCTTCCAGATAGCTAAAAGTACATCAACCACAAGCATCTTCTAGACTATTTTATCCAGCGTGGCCGTGATGGGCAACATCCATTTCAGTGATGAGTACAAATTCATTCTTACCATGTAGTTCCTTGTAGTGCGTGCATGCCTGCTGTTGCGTCGGTCGTGTCTGACTCTTTGCGACCCCATGGACTGTAGCCGGCAAAGCTCCCCTGACCATGGAATTCTCCAAACAAGACTACTGAAGTGGGTTGCCATGCCCTTCTTCAGGGGTTCTTCCCAACCCAGGGATTAAACCCACCTCTCATTCGCTCCTGCCTTGTAGGCAGATTCTTTACCACTGAGCCACCAGGGAAGCCCCAGCTCCTTACAGCTCTGGTTTCCACGTTGGTCTGTACATGCCTTTCAGTCTACAACGCCTTCCTTTTACGTAATCTCTGCAACAGTCACTGATAAATGCTTGCAAAGGTGGTAAAGAATCGAATCAGAAAGACTCGGCCAAAAGAACAAGAACAGAAATTCAGGCCATTTTTCAAGGAAATCATCATGACTTGGGGAGCAAAAAAGTAACGAAGGGCTGGTTTTCTGAAAGGAGATGTAGCAGTTGGGAAACTAAACTAATAAATCCCAGGAGACAGGACGAGACCTTTGGACTGAAGAAAAAGCTGGGAGGAGGATCTGGAAGGGAAGCCCTGTCGTGTGCTGGCAGGGTGAGCGTGTCGGAGTTCTGGGCAGGTTTCTATTCATGTTTTATTCTGGTGCAGAGGCTGCCAACACCAGCAGAAGCAGCAGCTCCAGGGTGTGCAAGCAGCCTTCAGATCCCAGGGAGGGATCACAGACCCTGCAGAGCTGGGCGTGTCCACTTAGTGAATAGAAATCTCAGCACAAGAGGAAATGAGAAGCCAGAGTCCTTTCAGATTCCCCAGGTTGACATGACATCGTGTTTGTCGGGTGATGGCACAAGACTCCTTAAAGATCAGGTATTAACCTGTTAATGGCAACAGCAGTCCCCCGCTGCCCCGTGTTTGAGTTCATGCTCTTTCTCTTAACACACTGTGCTCACCCTTCAGGGCCCGACAGCCTCATTCTCATTCTCTCTGATGATATTCATTTGTCAAAACACATCCTGAAGAAAATGTCAGTTCACGCCATTTGTACTGACCTGGGCGTTACTATTAATAAGGTAAAGTGTGACCTTCTTGGATATCAGCCTCGGAGCCCCAAGTGCAAGGAAAAACCTCAGGCATCGATCAGCCACTCCAAAGAAGGGAGGCCTGGGGTGTAACTTGTTCTTAACAACCAGACAAGCCATGAAGTCCACCATTATTCCTGACCTGGTTAGGCGCTGGTCCTAAAAGCTCCCTGGGACCCTGCATTCAGTGTCGTGTGCCCTGAAGACATCTGAGACTCTGAAGACATCTGGTGTACCTGTCCACTCACCTGTCCAGGTAATCCTCTGCGCTGGGAACACTGACAGAGCATAGGCTGATTTTCATGATAAATATCTGCATCTTAGAGCTCAGTGGAAGGCTTGGTGCTCAATAAAAGGTGAATGAGTGAACGAAGACAGGGCTACAGGGTCCATCCACAGGCTCCAGGCTTGGAGCCAGAGACCTGCAGTCTTTGTTGTCTCCATAGAAAGTTGCGTTTTCTTTCCAAACCCTTGGGCCTTTGCGCGCTCTCTTTCTGTCCTTAGCTCACGGCACTTGGCTCTGTCTGACTGTGTTTGGTTGTTTGTTTTTAAGCATCTTTCATCTGTGTCCATTTTTATGGTCAGCTGGTTTTTCTTCCCAACTCTCAGCTCCTATCAGCTACTATCGTGGCTTTAGAAACATTTCCTGTTTCTAATATTCGTGCATTTCAGTCAACATGGCAGAAGACAGAAAGCATTACCTTCAACAGGCCTCATTTTGATGTTGATTTATTTGGACGGGATTTCAGTGTGTCTCAGTACTGCCTCTAAAATCTAATAAAATCCAAGTCTTGGCTCTAAGTTGTTTTACTAACTGACCCTTGGTTAGCCGAGCCAGACTCTTCTATTATATGCAATTAAAGTAACTTGATTCCAACACACAATGTGTGTGTGTGTGTGTGTGTGCGCGCGCATATGCTCAGTCATGTCTGACTCTTTGCAAGTCCCGGGACTGTAGCCCCACCAGACTCCTCTGTCCATGGGATTTACCAGACAAGAATACTGGAGTCGGTTGCCATTTCCTAGTCCACGGGATGTTCTCAACCCAGGGATAGAACCTATGACTCCTGCATTTTCAGTCGGGTTCTTTACCACTGAGCCACCTGGAAAGCCCTCTGACATGGAAAGCCACTGTGTATCATCTGCTTGGGGTTGTCTCTCTCTCATCTGCAGAGTATATTTGCATCTTTTCAGGGATTCCTTAATAGGGTCAGCACTGAACCTAGCTCCTCCTCTTAAAAAAAAAAAAAATCATTCTTTCAGAAGGTTCAAGTCTACCCCATAGAGTCATTACAATTATTCTAAATTCCATCCCTATTGCTCTAAGTGGCTCCCAAACTTACCCATTGTCTGTTCCTCCTTCGTTGTCTTTGGGGAAACGTGAGTAGCTGATGCATTTCTCCCCCAGACTCCGCCTATCACTTGGGTTGTTACCTGTTTAGCTTTCCGGATATTCAGGTCCCTTTGAGGAAGAATCTTGGCCTCACTTGCTGTGGGACTTCCCTCAGAGCTTCCCCACTACCCGCAACAATGTGTGAAGGTAAAGAGGAGGAAGGTGAGGAGGAAGAAATGACAAACAGATCCGCCTGGAGCCTTCGAGGCTTCATTTGTCAAGAATGTCCATCTACACTCGATGCAGGAAGATGTCCTTTATACGGCAAACCAAAGGATACTACAAATCCAAGACAATTTTGCTCAAGCAAGTACCCAGATGTTTACTTTAGAATAATGGAAAGAGTCAGCATTCCAGGTCAGCAAAGCAAGATTATCTGGGCCCTTAGGAGCTCTTCAGGGGGATGGGACCTAGTCGTGCAGGAGCACAGTGCAAATGTCTATTTGTGGAGCCTCCGAACAGAGGAGATGAAGGTCCTCCTCTGGAGGAGGGACTGGCTTCTCCAAACCATCTCTCTGGACTCTGGGAAGGACTGTCTTCCCTACAGACATGATGGGGGGCTTCCCGCGTGGCTCGGTGCTAAAGAATCTGCTTGTCAATGCAGCAGACACGGGAGACTGAAAGGATTGAAGGGCAAGTAGCTGACCGGAAAGAAGTCATGGCTCTGTGTGTTCACTGGGTGAGCCGGGAGGAAATCACCCGAGTCCCACAGAGGACGGAGTGTATCACTGTCACTCTCTAGGAGAACCAAAGACGCGAGTTATGAGCCCTGAGGAGAGGTTGTTCTCAGAATCAGGAGATCGAGTCTGCCTCCAAACTCCACTTCCAAACCCTGAGAGACTTTCCCATGGTCGTTATGGATCTGCTTGCAGAGCTGGTGACCTGAGGGATTTCTGTGATTGAATCAATTTGAGAAATATTACATTTTCCCTGGTTTTTTTTGCAATAAAATACACAAAATGCAAAATTACTGTATTAAGTGTTTTAAGTGTTTAGCTCAGTGGTATTAAACACATTCATAATATACAACCATCACCACCATCCATCTCTAGAACTCTTTTTAGCTTGTAAAACTGAAACTGTATACCCAAGAAACAATAAATTCCCATTCCTCCGCTCCACAGCCCCTGTGAGTCCAACCCCAATGCAATTGAAAATCTCTTACAGCCAGCCCTCAGTATCTGAGGTTGTGCCTGTGAATTCAACCAACTACATGCAGATCGTGTGGTAATGCAGTATGTATTTGGTGAAAAAAATTCACATATAAGTGAATTCAAACCTGTGTTTGCTCAGGGGTCAACTGTGTATATTACATTTTGCTTATTATTTATTCATCGATGACCCCTTGGATTGCTTATGTTTTGGCTATTATAAATAGTATTGCTGTAAAATAGACGTATTCCCAGGTCTCAGTGGTAAAGAACCCACCTGCCAATGCAGTTTAGTCACTCAGCTGTGTCCATTCTTTGCGCCCTATGACCTGTAGCCCACCAGGCTCCTCTGTCCATGGAGTTCTCCAGGCAAGAATACCGGAGTAAGGAGCCATTCCCTTCTCCAGGGGCTCTTCCTGACCCAGGGATCAAACCCAGGTCTCCTGCACTTTGGGCAGAGTCTTTCCCTTCTGTGCCACCAGGGAAGCCCACCTGCCAATGCAGGAGACTACAGTCCATGGGGTCGCAAAGAGTCAGACAGGACTTCATGACTAAACAGCAACATAAATCTTTGAGACCCTAGTTTCGTTATTTTGGGCATGTGAACAGAAGTGGGGTTGCTGGGCTGCCTGGCTAACTTATGGCTTTAGGAAATGCCATACTGTTTTCTGCAGCCACTGTATCATTTTCTGTTCCCGTCAACAGTGCACTAGCCTACCTACTATTCACATGCTCACCAGCACTTTTATTTTGTGTTGCTTAGATAGTAGCCATCCTAAAGGTGTCATCATGGTTTGGGTTTGCGTTTTCCTAAAGACGCTTACTTCCTGGAAGAAAAGTCATGACCAACCTAGATAGCATATTCAAAAGCAGAGACATTACTTTGCCAACAAAGGTCTGCCTAGGCTATGGCTTTTCCAGTGGTCATGTATGGATGCGAGAGTTGGACTGTGAAGAAGGCTGAGCACCAAAGAATTGATGCTTTTGAACTGTGGTGTTGGAGAAGACTCTTGAGAGTCCCTTGGACTGCAAGAAGATCCAACCAGTCCATTTTGAAGGAGATCAGCCCTGGGATTTCTTTGGAAGGAATGATGCTAAAACTGAAACTCCAGTACTTTGGCCATCTCATGCAAAGGGTTGGCTCATTGGAAAAGACTCTGATGCTGGGAGGGATTGGGGGCAGGAGAAAAAGGGGATGACAGAGGATGAGATGGCTGGATGGCATCACCGACTCGATGGATGTTAAGTTTGAGTGAACTCCTGGAGTTGGTGATGGACAGGGAGGCCTGGCATGCTGCAATTCATAGTTGGACACGACTGAGCGACTGAACTGAACTGAATGATTAGTGGTTTCAAGTATTTTTTTATGTGCTTATTAGGTTTTTGTTTATTTTATTTGGAGAAATATCTATACAAATTCTTATCTGATTTGAATCAGGCAAAACAGAGAAGTTGGAAGCACAGGTATAGAAAATATTAAACCAAGTTTAACAAAACCAAAGAAATGTGAAATTGAAAGTGTTAGTCATTCAGTCATGTCTGACTCTTTGTGACCCCATGGACTGTAGCCCTCCAGGCTCCTCTGTTCATGGGATTCTCCAGGCAAGAACACTGGAGTGGGTTGCCATTTCCTCCTCTAGGGGATCTTCCCAACCCAGGGATTGAACTCCAGTCTCCTGCATTGCAGGCAGATTCTTTATAGTCTGAGCCACCATGGAAGCCCAGAGGAATTATTAAGCAAAGAAAAACTGTGTTAATTTTAACACAAAGTAGACTTTAAGACTTTAAATAGACTTTAAGACACCAACAAAGAAAAAAAGGCAGCATAAGGACAATAGGTCACTTTCTCCAGGAAATTTCTGAAAATGCACATATAAAATACAACATGCATGTGTCTATCTCAAAGCTACAGGACATATAAAGAAATTAACTGACAGAATTACAAGTGGAAAATGAAACATGCATTACTATTGTGGGAGGTTATTAAGACAATCTCTTTTAGTAACTGAGACATAAATACATGGAATAGAAGTAGGATGTAGAATAGCTTAATGCTGTGATATAGAACATCCTGATTTCAGAATTATACACACAACTTTTCACCCCAAAACATTGACTTATATTGAAGCCTTTATATTGATTATATTATCTAGACCATAAAACAAATTACCATAAATTCCGCAGTGATCTGATCAAAGTACAAGCAAATTATAATTTCCTTTAAAAAAGTATTCATATAGGGAAATTTCAAAGCAAACTTCTGTACAACTCACAATTCAGAGAGGAAAGTATAATAAAAACTAGACTGATTATAAATAAAAATGAATGATAATAATAATACCACTTCTCATAAAAAGAACCATGAGAATATTTAGAATTATACTAACATTAGCAAAGAAGAGTAAAAGAACATACATGGTATTAGTATTAATTCAAAATGTTACCAAAAAAGCAAAAGGATAAGCATTAACTAAGAAAAACGTGTTACAAGATACAAGCAGAAGTTGACAAAACAAGTAGTAAATGCATTTTTTAAAAAGAAACAAAAACTCAAGAAGATACTCTTTAAAAAAAAAATTTACTGGCCCAGAAAAACTTTTACTGAAACTGGTAAAATAAAATGTTTCAAAAAACATAAATTCATAATGTTTTTTAATGATAAATTACAAGATGCAGTATAGAATAAAAATTTGAGAGAAAAATTAAGTAGACAATGTCCTGTGTGGGGAAATATTTATATTAAAAGGGACTCAAGAGGAAGTAGAACAACTTGTGCAGAAACTAGAAACTATTTGTATTTAAAATTTTACTAAAAAACTAAAGCAAACAGAACAGAACAAGGAGCTCCTCAGGCCCAAACAGTTTTAGTGGAAAATTCTACCAGAATTCAGAGAACAGAAATTCTACCTTTTTAGAATTGGTTTCAAGAACTAGGAATACAAATGTTGGTCTCAAACCTAATCATGAGTTTGCAGAGCAAAGACAAGGACATTATAAGAGAGGGATGATATATACTAATCTCATTGCTGATCATAGAAGCAAAAATATTAACTCCATTAGCAAGCTAAATCCAGTATACACTAAAATAAAAATACATCAGGAACACAGTGGCTTTATACCCTGAACACAAAAACAATAAACATTATAAAACTACTATTGTGATTCAAAATGTAGGCTGAAAACAATCAGTTCAAAACACACAGTAATTGCATTATCTAAATTCAAACATATTCAAGAGTAAGCTTTTCTAAAAACCAGAAAGAAATGTTCTTTATTATAATGAGATATTTACTAAAAACTACAATGAATCCAGTATTTAATAGTGAAATGACAAAACACTTTTATTTAATGTCAGGAACAAGAGTGGCATGCCTATTCTTACTACTTCTGTTTCATCTTTTTCTGGGTGTCCAAGCAAGAATAAAGAAGTAAATATTAATGGTAGAATGGTCGATACGTTTGTGTGCATAGAAAACCCTAGAGAACCTATAGCTAAATTATTGGAATTAATAAGAAAACTCGAAAGGTTGCTAGATGTAAAATCAATGTAGGAACAAATGGATTGTATTCCAATAACCATCAACCAACAGGTGGAAAATCTAATTATAAAAAGATCATTTACAAAACAACAGCTATATTATTGAAGATTAAATTGAACAGAAGATGTGCGATAACTTTATGGGTAAAAATATGAAGCATTATTAAAAGGTATAAAATAAGAGCTAAGTAAATGAAGAGAGAGAACACATCATAGCTAGGAAGACTCAGATATCAAGATGTCTTATAAAATAAAAGGACCTGTAAAGTAATTAGCCTCCAAGTAAAACAAATAATTTTTTTAAAGGATATAATACTTACTAGTCATTTGGGATGAACAATACAAAAGTCTGCTGTACTCAAGGGATGAAAAACGAAATAAAATGAGAAACAAGGAATGAAAAAAATAAATAAAATAAAAGGACCTGAGAGTGTAATGCTAGCACTGGGATAGAAAAACATGAATAGAGCATGGTTATGAGCATAGAAACAGCCCCACATACATAGATTCAGAGAACTGGTGTATGACAAAGGAAGTTTTGCAAGTCACTGCAGAAATGCTGGCATGCTTAGTAAGGAGTATGGGGACGGCTAAAGCTAATTATCCAATGGGGTCACACAGAGTGGACATGACTGAGTGACTACAGTTCGACTTTTCATACATACTTACATGTATAAGTATACATACACATGTGTGCATGCATGCTAGCTAAGTCACTTCAGTCATGTCCAACCCTTTGTGACATTATGGACTATAGCCCACCAGGCTTCTCTGTCCATGGGATTCTCCAGGCAAGAATACTGGAGAGGGTTGCTAGACCCTCCTCCACAGGATCTTCCCAACCCAGGGATCAAACCCGCCTCTCTTATGTCTCTTGCATTGGCAGACGGGTTCTTTACCACTAGCGCCACATGGGAAGCCCTATACATGAACATACGCAAACATATAAAAACATATGTATAGATATTTGTGTACATGTAAACATGTGTATACATATTTGTGTACATATAAACATATGTATACATATTTGAAGGGCTTCCCTCATAGCTCAGTCGGTATAAATCTTATCTATGTACAGAAAAGAAAGAAAGATCTGTCATTTCTAATGTTCATACCCAAAGTTTATTTCAGGCCAATTTCCTTGAGAAGCCATGTGATATCTGATAATGTATAAAAATGCTATTATAAGAATAGATAAAGAGTTTTATTTATTCAAAAAAAAAGAAGAGAATCTGCCTGCAATGCAGGAGACCTGAGTTTGATCCCTGGGTCAGGAAGATACTCTGGAGAAGTAAATGGCAACCCACTCCAGTATTCTTACCTGGAGAATCCCACGGACAGAGGAGCCTGGCAGGCTACAGTCCATGGGATCACAAGAGTCAGACACGACTTATCAACAAAACCATCATCACCATACATATTAGTATGTATACACACATTTACTTATTTTAAAATGTAAATACTACATTATACTGTACAATAAAAACCAGTGCTAAGTGGGATAAAATCTAAAGATGAGAAATAAGAGTTAAAAAATTTACTAAGGAGAGTATGTTTAAGCCCCCATGAAAATAACCGGTGTGGGGTGTACCCACTCACCACAAACAACTAGACGTAAGAACTAGACAAAATGTTGAAATCATTTTAAAAAGTCGCAACAAGCAGAACAGAATTCTGATCTGTAACAGAAAGAAGCAAACAAGTGACCCCTACCATCACTTTCTGCCTCTAGGTCACTTCTAGACTTTGATTCAAGGAGGGAAAACTCAAGCAGAGTTTAAAGAGACAATGATTGTACCTGAAGGAGGCAGAAGTGGCTGGAATTTACAGGATGAAGTATCAGAATGAAGAGAAAAAGTGCCCCCTGAGTCTCTGGCTGAATTCTTTTGCAAGAGATGGAGCTCCATGAGGCTGGGAAGAGAACTGCTACCAAATTCAGAACAACTAGCAGGTAAGCTGAAAACTCCCCACACGGAGGTGAGAGTCATTTCAGCTCCCACCAGCCAGTATGGAGGCATCTTGTTGAATACACGGGGCATTAGGTAGAGATCCCAGAAAATCATTGAGGGTTTTAAGAAGGTCACCTAAACAGAAGTGGGATAAAATACCCCTGGAGTAAAGGCTACTCTACATACGCCCCCAAAAGTGCCTAAAGCCAAGCTGCAAAATGTCCAAGTAACACAGAAGTTGTATAAGTACCTGCCCAAGTCCAGAATGCTTTCAAACAATACAAAACCTTTGCAACTCAAAATCAGAAGTAGACAATGTCTGGAATCCAACCAAAAATTACTAAACCAGTAGAGGTAGAAATCTGTTATACCCATTCCCAAGGGGAAAAAAATAGATTGAAACAGACCTAGAAATGAGAGAAGTTATAAATTATCACACAAAAACTTTAAAATAGCATTTATAATAAGGTCAGAAAACATGACTATGAAAAATAGAGATAAATAGGAACCTCATATAACTTATATAGACGAAATCATGTTATATGTATGGCAAGTTCCAAGTACTCAAAAAATCCTCTCCTTTCTTGGAAAAATTTCACTGGATAGTATTAACAAAAAATTAGATATTGTAAAAAAAAAAATAGTGAATTTGAACATGGCTGTAACAGCTCTGCGATATAAACCATGAAAGAAAAATCGACTGGAAAAACTCGAACTCACTAAAATTTATTTATGACTTCCCAGGTGGCACAGTGGTGAAGGATCTGCCTGCCAATGCAGGAGATGCAGGAGACCCGAGTTTCATCCCTGGGCCCAGAGATCCCCTGGAGCAGGAAACAGCAATCTACTCCAGTATTCTTGCCTGAAAATTCCATGGACAAAGGAGCCTGATAAGCTACAGTCCAGGAGGTCAGAAAGAGTCAGACATGACCGAGCAGGCAGATCACACACACACACACACACACACACACACACACACGCAGCGATATCTATTGATAACCCCCAAATCAATACTTGTATTACTTTCATGGTCGAACAAGACAACATTCACCTTCTTGTTTTAGCTCTTCTTCTGTCAACAAGCTTCCTTTTTGTGATCCATTTCCTGTCATATTTCTGCATTTTTTGGTGCTTTTTGTTGGTGATTAACTGTTTAAGATGTTTAAAATGACACTCAGGCATCATTCAGAACTTCTCTGTGTTCCTAAGCACAAAGAAGCTGTGATGTGTTTTACTGTTAATGAATCAACATTACCTATCAAACAAGACATCTTTAACAGAAACACAAAGTATGTATTGATTGACTGATGAAAAAGTAGGCTCACAGGAACCTAGCTCTATTTTTCCCCTTGGAATGATGTTCAGTGTTCACTAGCTCAGTATTTATGGCCACTTTATAGAACAGGACTACTGAGTGTAATGAGAATTGACTGCATTTCCTCTATCAATACAATTGCTACACTTTAAACGCAGAAATATTATATAATAGAAAATATGTTAAGAAGCTACACCTCTTAACACCCTCTTAGAATTCCATCTCAGAGGAATTTCCTGTACTGTATGAACTCGCCAACCGATAATACTTATAAACTTCGTATGAAATAGGATAAACATTTTTGAAGGCACTAGAAAGAAATTAGAAAGTTGGTGTAACTAGAGGGGATTTGACTTTTGGGTGAAGAAAGCCACATTTAGTGAAATCCACATTCATATATTTTACTTCAAATGGAAAAAGTAGAACAATATCACTACAGGGACGCTGCAGATAGATGAGCACATGCTAAGATAACAGGCAGATGTCTGAGAAAGATCAGTTGCAACCTGGTCCATGGAAAGAGATTTATAATATGACACAAATCAAAATAAGTAATCTTTGAAACTTTTTTGAAGATAAGTACATTTTATGTAGAAAAGTTTAATTGCTATCTTAACAAGTTTTTTAAATTGTAACCAATTCCTTGAAAACTTCTAGAAGAGCTAATAAATAAATGAGGACAAACCAAGATAATAGCAATAAGAAGTAATTGTACTTTAAGCTAGTACTAGTAATCTCTAGCTTTAATAACTAGTAGCCATTAAAATGGTAGAAGGCAATGGCACCCCACTCCAGTACTGTTGCCTGGAAAATCCCATGGATGGAGGAGCCTGGTAGGCTGCAGTCCATGGGGTCACTAAGAGTCAGACACGACTGAGTGACTTCACTTTCACTTTCCACTTTCATGCATTGGAGAAGGAAATGGCAACCCACTCCAGTGTTCTTACCTGGAGACTCCCATGGACGGAGAAGCTTGGTGGGCTGCAGTCCATGGGGTTGCACAGAGTCGGACACTACTGAAGCGACTTAGCAGCAGCAGCAGCCATTAAAATTCAGAGGAGCAAACTCACAAGCTGGTTTTTTAGGTTTTGGTTTTTTGCTGTCCATTCAGACTATTGATCATTTTTATTCCTATTTTATTCACTTATTTTTATTTTCAAATATATATTTTAATTGGAGGATAATTGCTTTACAATGCTGTGTTGGTTTTTGCCATACAGTAACATGAATCAGCCTGGAGAAGGCAACGGCACCCCACTCCAGTACTCTTGCCTGGAAAATCCCATGGACGGAGGAGCCTGGTGGGCTGCAGTCCATGGGGTCTCTGAGGGTCGGACACGACTGAATGACTTCACTTTTACTTTTCATATTCATGCACTGGAGAAGAAAATGGCAGCCCACTCCAGTGTTCTTGCCCAGAGAATCCCAGGGACAGGGAGCCTGGTGGGCTGCCGTCTCTGGGGTCGCACAGAGTCGGACACTACTGAAGTGACTTAGCAGCAGCAGCAACATGAATCAGCCATAAGTATACCTGTGTCCCCTCCCTCTGGAACTCCCCTGCCTCCCCCTACCCCACCCCACCGCTCTAGGCTGTTACAGAGCACGGGCTGAGCTCCCTGTGTTACAGCAGCTTCCCACCAGCTGTCCATCTTACACATGGTGATGGACATATTTCAATGCTACTCTCTCAATGCGTGCCACTCTTTTGTTCCCCCGCTGTGTACACAGGTCCATATAGAATATCTTTACGTCAGGGTGGCTTTTTGAACTCAGTGGATTAAAAAAAATAAAAGCAAATGGTGAAGCAGGAGTAAATTGAAATGTGTGTGCACCGAGAAGAATCTGTTTGTAGTGCGGTGCTATTCTCTGGTGACAAGAAGCAACTCTAGCATGTTCTGATTTTTGCTGAAAAGTGGATTGAGCATCATTCCCAGTACTCATGTGGAGCCTGAGAGTACACAGGGGAAGATGTTTTAAATGCATTTTGTCATCGTTGCCTTTGAGTAGAAAAATGATAATCAATAAACAATATGTATATTCCTTGCTCATTTATTCTTGCTTTTCAAATTCCACCTCTATAATTGTATTTCCAGTGGAAATGTAAATACAGTATCTTCACATATGTAATGGGAGACTCATTTTCTGTTTGCAATTTTATTTTTAAAAATAATCATTAAAAGTTGTATTTGTAGAAGCTAAGGAGTAAATGTGATCCACACATTCATGATCTCTTCAGTTCAGTTCAGTTCAGTTGCTCAGTTGTGTCCAACTCTTTTCGACCCCATGAATCACAGCACACCAGGCTTCCTGGTCCATCACCAACTCCCGGAGTTCACTCAAACTCATGTCCATCAAGTCTCTTGAGTGAGTGAAGTTGCTCAGTCATGTCAGACTCTTTGTGACCCCGTGGACTGTAGCCCACCAGGCTCCTCCGTCCATGGGATTCTCCAGGCAAGAATACTGGAGTGGGTTGCCATTTCCTTCTCCAGGGGATCTTCCCCACCCAGGGATCGAACCCAGGTCTCCTGCATTGCAGGCAGACGCTTTAACCTATGAGCCACCAGGGCAGACCCAAGTCTCTTAGTTCTAATTAAAAGATAAACAGGAAGGGTTAGCACTATGTCCTTTTTATACAATACAGAGGACATGGGTACCATTACACATGGAAGAATTTTAAAAGTCAGATAAAAACTCGTGCAAGGTTACAAGAATATCCATATAGAGGTCACTCGACCTGGAGAGCTCATGGAGATGCCTTGCTCATGTAAAAATGTCCCGTATTAACCTAGGAGAGTCACTCTAAGAGGTTTCATTGACTGTGCTGTCTTCACTTCCCAGAAATAGCTGCTGGGTCTTGTTACCCGAGGAATGCAGATGGTGTGTACACGCTGACTTCTCCCCAAGCTGCCACTGCTCACAGGCTAACTGTGTGACTGGTTCCCCAGTGTCTCACATGTACACCCAGGACTTGAGTTAAAACACAGCTAAGATCCATTCAACTGTAGTTGGCTGAGCTCTGCTCCTGCTTCAGATCCTCCTACTCTGCAAGCAAAGAGCTAGAGAATCTCAAACACAAGGTACAGGAACTAGCATTAGAGAAATCCTTTCTACAGAGCACTTTCAATACTCATAAAGATGATGCATAGGTTTTAGGAAATTTGTGAATTACAGAAAAAAGCCTTGTAATAATAGTTAAAACTGTTTGACATTTGGTTAAGTACTCACTACAATCTGGGAACCAAATACTTTGTATACTTTGTTTTTCCCCAAGCCTCATGAAATAGGTAAAATTATATTAATGATATTATAGAGACAAGTAAATGAGGATTAGAAACCATCATTATTGACACACCCATAATATGATGGCTTCCCTGGTGGCTCAGATGGTTAAGACTTCACCTGCAATGCAATCCTTAGGTTGGGAAGATCCCCTGGAGAAGAAAATGGCAACCCACTCCAGTATTCTTGCCTGGAGGATTCCATGGATGGAGGAGTCTGGTGGGCCCCAGTCCACCGGGTCACAAGGAGTCGGACACGACTGAGCAACTGACACAGCAGTATGATTGCACAGCTTGTATGTGGGACTCGATTTCAGACCAAGTTACAGAGAACACATCTTTTTACAATTGTAATAATCTGATTACCAAGTATTAAATGCTCATGTTCTTTGTATGGATTTTTAAATCTGAAAAGAAATAGAGATTATACTACATATATTGAATTGGTCAGCTTGTGTTGCTAAGACTATTGATTCTGTCTCCGTATCATAGATTAATCTTATAAAGTATTGTTTTCAATAGCCCCATGGCATTCTATTGAGTGGAAAGTAGCAACATGTTTTATAATCTGTTATCTACCACATGTTTGTGTGCTTAGTTGCTTCAACTGTGTCAGACTCTTTGCAACCCTATGGATTGTAGCCCATCAGGCTCCTCTGTCCATGGGATTTGCCAGGCAAGAATACTGGAGTAGGTTGCCATGCCCTCCTCCAAGGGATCTTCTCAACTCAGGGACTGAATCTGGTCTTCTGCATTGCAGGCAGATTCTATAACTTCTGAGTAGGTAATAAAAATGTCACAGCTCTCTGCTTTGTCCTCCTGGAGCACCTCTTCTTGGAGCCAGTTACCATGCTTCAAAGAAGCCAACTGCCCTCAAAAGGAGACCACATGTAGGCATTGTGTGTGTCAGCCCCAGAGGAGGCCCTGACCACCAGGTCACCAACCACCAGGTAGAAAGTCAGGGAGCCTCCTGATAAACTCAGACGCAGGGCACTCCAGGGTTCAAGATGCTCCAGTTGACCTTGCATGAGCAGAGACGAGCTACCCATGAAATGTGGTCTGAATTGGAGATTCACGAACAAGATAAGAGACTGATAATTCCACTCCAGTGTATCGACCCAAGGAAAATGAAAACCAACGCCAATGAAAGCTAGTCTAAGACAGTGGATAACTACAAAAAACTTGAAAAAATTCATATGTCCATTCACAGAAAACAGTTGTGCTGTACTCATAAAATGGAGATGCCATGATAAAAAAGAACAAACTACTTAAACATGCAACAACATTGATAAATCTTATAAAACAGTATATACTGCATTATTTCCTTGCATGAAATGCTAATATTGTTTGTTGGAAAAAGCTCCACTGAACTGAGAAGATATCTTGAGACTAAAAATGAGGCAGGCAGCTAAATGCAATAGTGGATCAGCTTGTTATCAGGTAACTTACATGGGCTTCCCTGGTGGCTCAGTGGTAAAGAATCCACCTGCCAATGCAGGAGACATGGGTTACATCCCCCATTCAGGAAGATCCCCTGGAGAAGGGAATGGCAACCCATTCCCAGTATTCTTGCCTGGGAAATCCATGGACAGAGGAGCCTGGTGGGCTGCAGCCCATGGGATTGCAAAATAGTTGGATGCAACTTAACAACTAAACAACAACTTACTCACGATGTAGGATCGGGTAAACAGCAATCTGTAAGGATTTGCAGGGGCACTTGCCCTGCCGAGGGACCAGTGGGACAACTTGATTAATCTAGGGTCTGGGGTTAATCTAGGGCCTGGGGGTGCGTGCTTGGACACAGGATGTGCATTCTCAAGTCAAGGTTTATGAATGAGCAACAAGTCTGCTGAATGTCAGGCATTCATCAATGTCTGGGGACTAACAGAGCATGGAGGCCACTTGGACCTAAGGATCATTAAGCAATATCTATTAACAAAGCCCTTGAAGACAGAGATGCTTTTGAATTATGGTGCTAGAGAAGACTCTTGACAGTCCCTTGGACAGCAAGGAGGTCAAACCAGTCAATCCTAAAGGAAATCAACCCTGACTATTCATTGGAAGGACTGATGCTGAAGCCGAAAGTCCAATACTTTGGCCACCTGATGGGAAGAGTCAACTCACTGGAAAAGACCCTGATGCTGGGAAAGATTGAGGGCAGGAGAAGAGGGCATCAGAGAATGAAATGGCTGGATGGCATCACTGACTCAATACACATGAGTTTGAGCAAGCTCCAGAAGATGGTGAAGGACAGGGACGCCTTAGTGCTGCAGTTCATAGGTTTACAAAGGGTTGGACACGACTTAACTACTGAAAAACATTAACAAGCCCTGATGACAGAGAAGGGATTTACTACACAGAGCAGCCCTAGGTAGGGTCAGTGGAAAGACAGGAGGGACTGAATTGGCATTCAGTATGCCAATGGCCATACAGAGTTGAAACTAAAATATGGTGATAAGAACACATTGTGGTTATCGGGCCACAATGAGTCAGGGGGTTGCCTGAAAAGGAATATGGTGGAATTTTCTGGGAGAATCAAACTATTTTATGTCTTGTTTTGGGTGTGGTGACACAAGTGTGTAGAATTGCTATTATTCACCAAGCAGAACACTTAAAATCTGAGTATCTTATTATTTTATAGTAATTACATCTCAATGTTTAAAACCTTCAAGCATCTTCTAAAATACTTTTGCTCTCTCAGTCCAACTATGCACATTTAATATCATCACAGAAGACACTTTCTATTAAACTATTAGAGGATGGGAAATGAGAAACCATATTTATTGAAGGTCATTTTCCATGATAGAGATTTCATCCATCCAACGTGAGGCCAGAAGATGACAACAAATAAAGCTAACTACTTGGTGAAAAATGGGGTCTGAGGATAGGAACCTAAGCATTAAAAATTCTAGGAGATGAAGATTAAATTGGACACTCCTGTTATTAATGTTCTCACATGAATTTACTAAGAGGAAATTAGCAGAGGCAATGGACTTATTACTGCTTCTGACAAGTTGTGGTAAATAATTTTGGTAGAAGAATTATATTAACATAGTTGATACTTGCATTCAAAGACCGTTCTAAATAATGAAGAAAAAAAAATAACATCTTAGTTTTGTAGTTATGGGGAGTTTATATTCAATCCAGGGGAGAATGCTGAGTGAAAATGAATCCTGGAGTCTGTCATCCTGATCTTTGAAAATTATGAATAATAAAGAAAAGGTTTTGCATCAAGGCAAGTCATCTCTCTGCACGATAAAGTGGAGAAATGTTTGTGCACGGCTCCCAGGAGAAACTAAACAAATGCCACCTCCACCTCCCTGTGTCCAAACAGATTTAAAAACAGAACCCCCAGCTCTCCATGCCTCAGAGTACAAATGCGGGCAAAATACCAGCTGGACTATTGAAGGGTGCCAGTGAGTCCTCTTGTTTCATTTCCAGTGGATTTATCAGTCAGGAGATCTGAATAAGGGCACCAATATGTGCAAAAGCCCTCAGTCTGAGTCTATCCACAGACACGCTTTCAAAGTCAGATGTGGGGCCCAGGGTGGGTAAATAAGATGAGCCACTGGGCTGTGAAAAGGAAATTTAAGAACTCCTCTTTGTATTAAATTGTAATTAGAAAGGAAGTAGCCATCCCTGATGTTCAGTAACAGACCTCTAATCGAGCCCTGGATCTGTCTGCATGTCACTGCTGACGGATGGGTCTCCAAAGAGGAAACGTTGGCAGAGACACCTCACTCAGTTCCTGGCTTTACTGCCATGCTTTGCAGATTAAAGGAGCCAAAACAAGTAGACTTAAAAATCATGTTGGTATAAACCACATTTATACTCTGCCTAATTTCTCTTAACTATCCTTTGCAAAATAAAACAATTGGCTTCTAATATAGACAGATAGAGAGCAGTTGTATCTCGGTGGCTGCTTGTCCAAAGAGCAGGATTGCCCAGTGATTCCCTAGCAGCCCTCAGTGGACAAACAGGAGGCCCTGTGGACCTGCAGACACTTACATCCACACCCCTATGAGGACACAGATGCTCACCTCTGCTTCTGTCCAACGTGGAATCAATCACAGGGACTGAAAACACCCTTTCCCTGGAAACAATGAAAAGTGGACAGAATGTAGGAAAATGATGATTTTCAAGACACTAGAAGTCAGTGATCCTTGATAAGGAGGAAAGGAGGGAAGAGAGACTTGCAACAGCCACCGTTCATTACCTGGGGGGAGAAACAGGTGGAGCAGAGCCAACTTCCTGAAGTGACAAGTGGAACCCAGAGCCTGGAGATCAAGGCCATCAGGGTGCATGGCAGAAGGGGGCAGAGCTGTGTGGAAAGACCTGCAGAAAAAAGAGGAAGTGTTAGTTGCTCAGTCATGTCCAACTCTTTGTGACCCCATGGACGGTAGCCCTCCAGGATCCTCTGTACATGGGATTTGCCAGGCAAAAATACTGGAGTGTGTAGCCATTCCCTTCTCCAGGGGTTATTCCTGACCCAGGGATCAAAATACTCATGTGTCTGAGAAAAGAACCACCCAGAAGGAGTGCCCAGTACCCAGAAGGGGCCAGGATAGTGCCTGTTCCCACCAGCCAGGCTGGAGAGCCCCACGACGGAAAGCACACTGGGCAGGGCGTTCGGTGCACTCTTGCCTCCGTGAGCTGAGCGCTGGCCCAGCCCCACCCGACACATCTTAAGAGCAAGACCCAAAAGGATCACGCTGTTTGCAGGTGGCTTAACTGTGGCCTCAGAACAAAGCTCAAGAACACTTATAGGAATGCAAAAATATCCAGGAACCAGCAAGGTAGGATTCAAAATCAAAATCTGAAGGATTACCAGGCATGCCAATGAACCAGGAAATGGCACTTTATCAAAAAGTAGGAGAAAAGGAGAAATCCAGTATTATACTCAAACATTGCAATCTCTCTCTCAATAATTGATAAAACTGACAGATAATCAGTTAGGGTATAAAAGATTTAAACAAGATTATCAACCAACTTGACCTCAATGACATTTATGGAAAAACCCATCCAATAAACAGCAGAATACATGATTTTTTCAAGTACCCACAGAATTTTTAACGATATAGATTATATCCAATGCCATAAAGGAAGTATCAGTCAATGTTAAAAAATTAAATTTCTACAAAATAGATTCTCGGAGTACAGTGAATTAGATTAGAAACCAAAACCAGGCAGATCTCTGGAGGATTTATGGATATTTGGAAAGTGAATGCATCAAATGAAACATCAGAAAAAAGAATTGTATAACATTTTGAACAAGATTAAAATAAAACATTATATAATAAAACTTGCAGAATGCTACAAGAGCAGTACTTGGAAGATGGGTTATTAGCTCTATATGTTAATATTATGGAGAAAAATCTCCAATAAATGCCCTAAGTTTCCAACTAGAGAAACTAGAAAAAGAAGGGCAAATGAAGTTCAAAGTAGAAGAAATGAAATAACCAAGATCAGAACAAAAATCTAGGAAACAGAAAGCTCTAAAAAAGATAAAATCAATGACCGATTAAAGAGTAAGTGAAGATACATTTTACTAATACCAAAAATGAAAGAGGCAGTATCATTACTGGTTCCACAGATGTTACAAGGATAATATGGGAGTACAATGAATGACTTTATGTCAGTACATTTTAAAACAGATGAAATGGACAAATTCCTTGGAAAATACAACCTATCAAAGCTCATCAAGGAAAAAAATACATAGTCTGAATAGCTCTATATATCCATTGTATTTTTTCATTTGTTATAAACTTTTTGACAAGGAAAATTCTAGGCCTGAATGAATGGTTTTATTGGTGAATTCCACCAAAAATGTAAGAAAGAAAGCATACTAATTCCATATAAACTGTTTCAGAAATTGAAAATGAGAGGATGGTTTCCAGTTCATTTTCTGAGGCCAACATTACCCTGATACCAAAACCAGACAAAGACATTAAAGAAAACTACAGAACAGTAATCACTCCTGAACACAGATGCAAAATTCTTAACAGAAATTTAGCAAATGGAATCCAAACTACATATTAAAAAATCATCATGACTAGGCTAAGTTTATATGAAGAATGCAAAGTTGGCTTGACATTTGAAAATTAATTAATGTAATTCATTGTATTAACAAGCTAAACATGAGGATGCAATCATATGATTATCTAAATAGATACAGGAAAGCGCTTAACAAAATCCAGCACTCTAAGAAAAGCTCCCAACACAGTAGGATGAACCTCCTCAAACTGGTAAAAGTCACCCATGAAAAGCTACAGCTAACATCATACTTAAAAGACTGAATGATTCCCAGCAAAGATCATGAACAAGACAAGGGTATCTCATCACTATTTAACTTTATACCTGAGGTTCTAGCCAGTACAAGCAGGCAAGGAAAAAAAGCATCCATTGTAATGAATCTGCAGGGTAAAAATTCCTCCTGGAACCAATAGTAGTTTAATGAGTTTAAAGCATATAAAGCAATATACTAAAATCAGCCATGCTTTTACATGTTTGCAGCAAATAATTGAAAATTAAAATTAAAGCAACAACACCATTGGCAATAGTACCACAAATTTAAATAATTATGGATAAATCTATCCACGGATATGAAAGACCTGAACACTGAAAGTAACAAAATACTGCCGAGAGAAGCTAGAGGAGAACTAAACAAACATAGAGCCATACCCTGTATAAGGTCAGAAAACTCAGTATTGTTAAGATGTCAGTTTGCCTGAAAGTGAACCGAAGGAATACCAATCAAAATCCTAGCTGACATTTTTTTGGTAGAAATTGATGAATTGATTCTAAAACTCCTATGGAAATACAAATGGCTAAAAGTAGAGAAAATAGTGAAGGAGAAAAGCAAATCTCGAGAATTAATACTATCTTGTTTCATGAGTTTTTATAAAGCTATGGATACTAAGAGAGTGTAGTATTATAGAGACAAATAGATGGAATAAAATAGAAGAAATAGACCCCTATATATGTACATGTGTGTATGTATGTTTTGTTGTCATTCGGTCACCCAGTCCGACCTGATGCAGCATGCCAGGCCTCCCTGTCCTTCACCATCTCCTAGAGTTTGCCCAAGTTCATGTTTATTGCATCGGTGATGTCATCTAGCCATCTTATCTTCTGGCACCCTCTTCTTCTTCTGTGCTTGATCTTTCCCAGCATCAGGGTCTTTTCCAATGAGTCATCTCTTCATAACAGATGACCAAAATACTGGAGCTTCAGCTACAGCATCAGTCCTTCCAGTGAATATTCAGGGTTGATCTCCCTAAAGATTGACTGGTTTGATCTCCTTGCTGTCCAGGGGAATTTCAGGAGTCTTCTCCAGCACCACAGTTCAAAAGCATCAATTCCTTGGCATTCTGCCTTCTTTACAGACCACTGGGAAGACCATAGCCCTGACTATACAGACCTAAAAAGACCCTTTCTCCTTGGAAGAAAAGCTATGACCAACCTAGACAGCATACTAAAAAGCAGAGACGTTACTTTGCCAACAATGGTCCATCTAGTCAAAGCTATGGTTTTTCCAGTAGTCATGTATGGATGTGAGAGTTGGACTATAAAGAAAGCTGAGCGCTGAAGAATTGATGCTTTTAAACTGTGGTGTTGGAGAAGATTCTTGAGAGTCCCTTGGACAGTAAGGAAATCCAACCAGTCCATCCTAAAGGAGATCAGTCCTGGGTGTTAATTGGAAAGACTGATGCTGAAGCTGAAGCTCCAATACTTTGGCCACCTCATGCGAAGAGCTGACTTATTGGAAAAGACCCTAATGCTGGGAAAGATTGAAGGTGAGAGGAGAAGGGGACGGCAGAGGATGAGATGGTTGGATGGCATCACCTGACTGGATGGATGTGATTTGAGCAAGCTCCAGGAGTTGGTGATGGACAGGGAGGCCTGGCATGCTGCAGTCCATGGAGTCACAAAGAGTTAGACACAATTGAGCAACTGAAGTGAACTGATAATGGACCTTATTTGGCAGAGTACTGTGTCTACTTTTCAACACACTGTCTACATTTGTCATTGCTTTCTTGGCTGCAGTCAGGGTCTGCAGTGATTTTGGAGCCCAAGAAGAGGAAATCTGTCACTACTTCCACGTTTTCCCCTTCTATTTGCCATGTAGTAATGGGGCTGGATGCCATGATCTTACTTGTTTTTTTTTTTTTAATATTTGGTCTTTTATTTAGCTAAAATTATACACACAAACACACATACACACATGCACAAACATACATACAATTGATTTGAAAATATTACAAAGGCAATTCAATGGATTAAGAGTAGTCTTTTTTTTTTTTTTTTTACAAATAGTGGTGGCTTATTGGATATTTATATGGTAAAAAAACAAAAAAGAAGTTCAAAGTACACCTTGCACCATAGACTTAAGTGTAAAACATAAAACATGGGCTGCCCAGGTGGCCCAGTGGTAAAGAATCCCCCTGCCAATTCAGGAGATAGATGCAGAAGAAGTGGGTTTGATCCCCGGGTTGGGAAGATCCCCTGGAGGAGGAAATGTCTACACACTCCAGTCTTCTTGCTTGGTAAATCCCAGCACAGAGGAGCCAAGCAGGCTAAAGTCCATGGGATCACAGAGTTGGACACAACTTAGCTACCTAGCATGCACACATGAAAGCATGAAATCTTCTAGAGAAAACGATAGTGGAAAATGTTCATAACCTTCAACAAAACAGAATCCACCCTTATGACCATAAGTACACGGAAAATCTCCACCTACTAATACCATTGCCTTTGGCTTCTGGATTTCTACACATGAGATTTTTAGGGGAGACACAAACATCCAGAGCTCAGCAATAAACATATATACAAACTCACAGAAAGCGGAGAAAGATGTGCACATCTGTTTGATTAGGTACTTCTCTAAGGAAGATCTGTTGATGGCAAGTAAGCACCAGCAAAGTTGTTCAACATCATTGTTCATTAGGAGAAATGCAAAAACACTTGAAAAACACTTGAGTTAAGCACTCTCATAGATCTAGCCATTCCATTTCTAGTTCTCCCAAAGAAATGAAAGTGAAAGTGAACCACAGAATTAGCAGAGCTATTTTTTTTTTAAAGAGTAAGATTTTGTCAAGCAAATTCTTCTATAAGAATTGAGAGAGTAGCACTGAAATATATACATTACCATATGTAAAACAGAGAGCCAGAGAGAATTTGCTATATGATGCTGGGAGCTCAAACCAAGTGACAGCTTAGAGGGGTGGGGTGGAGTGGGAGGTGGGAAGGAGGTTCAAGCGGGAGGGGACATATGTATACCTGAGGCTGATTCATGTCGATGTATGCAGAAACCAACACAATGTTGTAAAGCAATTATCCTCCAATTAAAAAATAAGTAAACTTTAGAAATGTCATGCACATGCTGTTTTTTCTTTGCCTGAAAACAACTTTTCACCCCTGGTCTACATAGTTCTTTCTCCCACATTCTTCAAGATGCCAAACAAATATTACCTTTTTCCTGAACCCTTTCCTGAAACAACTAACTGAAAAGTCACCCCATCCTTTTATACTTTACACATCAGTTAATTAAGAACAATTTGCCAAACAAATGTGGTCCCCTGCCCTTATAGAACTTAAAGTTTTATTGAGGGAAGACAGACAATAATAAAATACATATTTGTTGAATGGAATAAATCATCATATGTGCGGCTGCAAAGTTGGCCAAACATCTGAATGTATCAAGACGTCTATTTTTAAAAAATGGGTGTACATCCCCTATCGTTAATTAATGACCTTGCTCAAAGTGTGTATCGCCTTGAGATGCTGACTCACGATGACATATGGATCCTAAACTGTGAGCAGGCAGGGACATGCATAGGACACACAGCCAAGCACGTTTGATGACGGTGAGGCAGACCGCGGGCCTAGGTCACGGCCGACCGCGGGACCAAGGTCCCCCCTCACTTCAGGGAGGCAGAGGCTGGCCTCCTCAGATAATGGCTGGGAACTTGGCTTGAAGGATGAAAGGGCTGATTTATTTCAGCATGTTTGTTTCTGTTTAAATACTTTGACGCTCTTCCTACGACATGGAAAAGGAAAAGGAAGGAAGAAGAGAAACTGAGTTTTTTTTAAAAGCATCGTTAACTGTCCCTGGCGCGTGCGCGCAGGCGCGCGCGCGCGCGTGTGTGTGTGTGTGTGTGTGTGTGTGTAGGCTTTGCTTCCCCCGTCACTTCTGAGCTGCAGAAGCAAAACAGCCGTGAACACAAGAGTCTGGCTGAGTGCCCTGGCCCGCTTGCTTCGTAAATCACTCACAGCCTGCTGCAGTGAGGACATGATGCCGCGCGACCTCGGGGGAGCGGAGGGATGGAGGCAGAACATACTGTCGTGTGGGCTCGGCTACCTGACCACAAAGGATGCTGTGCCACGGGCGCACACATTTCTACTAATAGAGGGGAAAGCTACACTTGAATCAAGTACTTTCTTGTTTTCCTGAGCTTGTTGATTTTAGAAATTCTAGTAAGTTGACTCACTGCAGGAATAAGTCTAAATCTTTGTTTTTGTATTTAGACAAGAAAAATATTTTTCTTAAATAATCATTCACTAAGCAGTTACTAGATGTCTAATGTATGGACACTAAGGAATAAAGGAAGGGTGAGATGAATTTGGAGACTGGGATTGACATGTGTACACTATTGATACTATGTATAACATTCATAACGAATGAGAATCTACTGTAGAGCACAGGGAGCTCTACTTAATGCTCTGTATAGGAAATCCCAAAATGGGGATATATGTATACATGTAGCTGATTCACTTTGCCATAGAGCAGAAACTAACAACATTGAAAAGAACTAAACTCCAATAAATTTTTGTAAAGAGTCACCTGCGTTTTTCTCCCCTGTGTCATTTCGCCAGCAAATCCTGGCCTCCCAGCTTGCTCGCATACAGAACCCCACAGAGTCTCTCCTCGTGATTCTAGTTTCTTGGTTTCTTCGTCTTCCCACTAAGATCGTTTCTTTGTGATTTATTCTTGTTGATTGCTCAGTTACACTAGGAAATTGTGTTCTCTAGCCCTTTCCACTAATTTTAGGATCAGTGGGCCAGAGTTGTCTCTGCAACCCTCAGCTAAATTCCTACTGGGGACAAGATGAAACAGTGGCGGTCCAGGGAAGTCATTAATAAATTCCTTTTGACGTCAATGAATTGGCAGACACAAGTCCAAGGGGGCTCTTGTCTTCTCAGTTTCCAGAAAATTAGTCTTTCTTTTATGTAGTAATAATTAGTAATTATTACATATAATAAAAACTAATAAATGTATACACACACTCACATACAGGCAGATTGACAGCAGAATAAATGTCATCACATTTCCTCCTGAAATCCAATTAGGAGAAAATTGAGGTCATGCTCAGATTAAGCAGTGCCATTTTTTTTTTCCCAAATCAATGGCTCTTCATCTTTTTGGGTTCACAGACCCCTCTGAGTATCTGGGAAAGCTATGGAAGCCCTCCGGGGGATAGGGGTAGGATGGAAAACGTAAAATATACAATTCCCAGGAGCACGTGGCTCCTCAGGAAACCCTCTGCTCCAGATCTGAAATGCCGGGTGCACTAGCAACGCCATTGTCTATAATTCAATAGCAGAGACTGGTGCGGGGAAGTAAACCGCGTGGTTCAAACAAAGAGGACAGCTGCCTGGTTCACCCAGAAACTCCCCGAGGCCACGGGCCTTGTCTTTGATTCAGGTCCTGTTTCCAAGCAGCCCACAGGTATAACATCGCACCTACAGCCAGTCTCCACAATGAAAGGGCCGGGCAGTGCTTTGAAGAGCCTCCTGGGGGCTCTTTTAAGTGGAAACAAGTCTAACCTGGAGCCAGACTTGGAGGAAGCCTCAGTGGGTGACCATGTTCCACAGCTGCCCACCCCACCTCTTTGTCTCTGCGGTCACCCAGTTCCCCCAGCTCATCCCTGCTCTGAGGCAGGTGGCTTGGCTCCCAGGCTCAACACGAGGCAGAAAATCTTGTGCCCCTCCATGGATGCTTGGCAGGCTTCAGTCTCCCTGCAAAGTCTTAAAAGTGAGAGTTCAGCAGGGTTTGAGGGCATGACAGCCCGTAACTGAAGCATCAAATCCAACCCACCTTCCTCAAGGTCGGCAGCAAGCAGAAACAGAGGCAGGCTCGTCTCCAGCTGCTGTGTGTCTCTCCCTTGCTTGTCACACACAAGCTGTAGCTCAGGTGTAAGATCTAGAAAGGAAACGTATTACAAAGTGGCAAAGCTGACCTGGAAGCTTCTAACCACTCTAAGGATTCTAAAGCCACCCAGATACATGGCGTGTACCCTTTCCTGGCCGCGGTGCCCTGTGAACCAGCATGGCTGGCTCTGGGATGAGTACACTCCAGTCTCATGAAGCTGGAAAGTGGTCAGGGGTCAGTCTGCACTCCGTCACTCCACGGGGCACAGAAAGCGGTGGAGGCACCTGCCTGTTATGTCCTGAGGGCCCGGATTGGACACTCAGGACCCCCCATCCCTGGCCTCTCTCTCTGCCGGACTTGACTCCTTGGATGCTGACATTCACGTGCAATTCCAAGCTCAGTTTCTGAGCCCTTTCTCTGAAGCTTTTCTAATCTCTCCAGTGAGTGTTCATCCCTTTCCTCTTTATGACACCAGATGAATTAATTATTCCTGAATTTCCTCTCCCTCTAACAATTCAGAAAAACTAATTTCGGATTAAAATAAGTTTCTAGAAAGGATGAAGACCATACTCCTCACAAAGTTATTGTGAAAAGGCAAATAGAGATAAATTATATTGCAAGACATAATAAGACCACATCCCAGGGATGACAGTCTGTCAGGCTCACCTGCCCCCTCGCTTTGCTCCTGGCCCAGGAGGGCTGTGGAGACAAGTGCTGAAGGGACCCTGGGCAGCATGCGGCAACAGGACGGCAAGGTGAGCTGAGGGGGTCCAACCACAGGGCTCTGCTGGCGGGTGATGTCTCGCTCCATTCTGCGGCATGTGTGTGTCTGTGTCTGTGTGTCTTTGTGTATCTTTGTGTGTCTGTGTTTGTCTATGTGTGTGTGTTTGTGTATGTATCTATGTGTTTGTATGTCTGTGTGTATGTATGTGCCTGTGTATGTGTCTGTGTGTCTGTGTGTTTGTGTGTATGTCTGTGTCTATGTATGTGTTTGTGTGTATGTGTCTGTGTGCATGTGTGTGCATAGCCAAGTTGCCTGTAAGGAGGAATGTGGAGGGGGACTCTGGACTGCATGAAGGCTGTGGACAGGCTTATACCGCAGGTACAGCATGGAGATCTGAAGGGAAGGGAGGAACAGCCAGAGCATGAGAGGACAGAAGTCAAGGCGGAGGGCAGGGGGGCCCCACTCTGCAGCAGCGCTGCACGCCCCTGGGCAAGGTGCTCCAGTCCTCCGTGCCTCGGGGCCCTCACGGTCATCACCCCTCTGTGCCTCCTGCTGAAAAGGCCTGGGACGAATGCAGCTCACCTGCCACGGGATGCTGGGCGAGCACTCCTCCGCTCTGTCACACCCCATGGAGGTGAGCTGGCCAGGGCCACGTGGAGGGGCCAGGGCACTGTGCATCCCTTGCTCCCCTTCTCAAGGGGCAGGTCCTTCAGGAAGAAGTGTGGGCACACCACGTCCTGTCGGGAGAAGAGCGAGGACTTTCAGAGGAAGCTCCCAGGTCATATTGCTTCCATACAGCGACTTTAGAATCAAATATGATAGGATCAATAAGGCATTACACGCAGTGACTGGCATAGAAGAATTTTTCAACATCTACCATAATTATTATTTCAGCCCAGCTGCAGTGTTTATCCTTATTCTAGCAACCTGGAGAAGTCCATAGCTTAATTTTTATTATTTAGATGAAGACACTGAGGTTCCAAGAGGCTGTTTAATTTTCCCAGGCTCCCAGCTAAACTGTCACCCCACTGAGCACTTCACTATGGTGATTGATACTTGGTGTGCTCCATTAGTAACTACTGAATTGTGTTGGTTAATCTAGCTGCTTAGCTAGAAAATGGCATAACAGGCAGATAAATCTTGACTCTCTGACTCCCGAGTGGAGTTCTTGTCCATCACACCATCTTAGTCAGCTTCCTTCCTTCACTGGTGTCTTGATTCCTCCTCCGACATCAGATTAACTGCTGAAGTCAGTCCTGTGCTTGACCACCAAGACGTGGAGAAGTGGGTGGGTGTCATGCTTCCAAACAAAAACAGAAAGTGGTTTTGCAGAAAATCTGATAGTCCATGTTTACGCATGTATGAGTGTATATGCGTGTGTGTGTCTATGTCTGTGTTTGTGCATATGTGTTTGTGCGTCTGTGTCTGAGTGTCTCTTGAGAAAAGTGTCAATTTAGAGTGCACACATTTGTCCATAGACATTTCCTCTGGTTTGCACTGCTCTGGCTCTCAGGGATTTATCCTTCTTTTTTAAGTAGCCATGGAAAAAAAAAAAGGCCAGCTGCTCCCTGGAAGCCCATCCAGTCGTGGAAAATTTCTCCTTTGTCTATAGCAAGTGCTTCTCTACGGTCTTATTGCCAGCTGTCTTCTCCTCTCTCTGTCAATGGTGTGCATACTTGGTTTTTAAACTTCTCTTGGCCTTAATCATCTGAGTCACAGTCAGTTAGTCTTCAAATCACTCATCAGTGTCTCCCCAAAACTCACTTCTGTATTTACATAAGGTGGAGCTTCCTGGCTTTCTCCTTTCTATGAAGGTCATGACTCAGTGGGTTTCCTTAATATTGAAAATCCTCAAAACCAGTTAGCTACTTTTAAAGGGCCAATGGCAAAGACAGGAGAGTCATTTCCAGCCATTTGAATATTGCTCAAAAATCCACCTGAAGGTTAGGGAACTGGTTCCCCATGAATTGAGCATTAGTTTTAAGTGGGAGGTAAAGCTGCCTTTGTGAAGCTGGCTTCTTACCTCCTGAGTATTGCTGTTGTTGCTCAGTCACTCAGTCATGTCTGACTGTTTGAGACCCCATAGACTGCAGCACGCCAGGCTTCCCTGTCCTTCACTATCTCCTGAAATTTGCTCAAAGCCACATCCATTAAGTCTTCTGAGTATGTGTTATTTGACTGATTCCCTTGTTACATGGAAAGCTTACCTTCATTAGTTGGAAACCACAGATGGACTACCCAATGATACACCTGTTCCTTGATTCTGTCTCTTATTTGCATTTTTTGAATAATATTCCTGAATTCTATCACTGTATCAAATCCAAGTCTAGAAATACATTGACATATAGAGTAAAGCTTCCCTGATGGCTCATATGGTAAAAAAAAAAATCTGTCTGCAATGCAGGAGACATGGATTTGTTCCCTGGGTCAGGAAGATCCCCTGGAGAAGGGAATGGCTACCCACTCCAATATTCTTGCCTGGAGAATTCCAAGGACAGAGGAGCCTGGCAGGCTTGAGTCCATGGGATCACAAAGAGTTAGACATGACTGAGTAACTAACACACACACTAAGATAGAGTAAAGCAGAAATTTGCCTCTTGGTGTGTCAAAAAATCAAAGTTAAAGAGCATGCATATGCTATAACCAAACAATAGATGTAGGACATTCTGCTTAAGGTCAGAAAGCAGAGGAATTTCAGAATAAGAGTAAAAAGAAATAAATATAATTGTGATGAACAGATGGTTCAAGTTGAGACCAGTGAAGGACCACAAGTTGGAGGTTGGAGAAGTCATCCTTCAGGTAGATTATACACCTGCGTCTAGGTGTGAGCCTGTGTGCGTGTGTGTCAGTCACCATCGTCAGCGGGATCTCATTAGAGAAATTAATGGAGAGTTTGAATTATTGCATGTTTTTAAAGAAACATAAATCACATTGGTTGATACTTCAACAAAGGGCTTTGGCTTATTCTTTTAACTAGCATATATCAATTGTTGACAAGCAATTGGCTAATTTGAATACACTTGAGGAAATGTGAAAAAAAATTGTTATCTCAGGCCTGCAAATTTATATGCACAGTTATTTTGTTAGCAATATCTTTCTTTCCTGGCAGTGCCTAGATGAATTCTGCTGAATAATCAAAACATAAATTAGCGTAATGACCAGACATCGCTGCATTTGTGAGCCAGTTAAACTTAAATTATACGAGTGCATTTTCTTTTTCTCACTGTCAGTAGAGAGTGAGTGCGTGCACGCATCCAAGCAGAAATCTCCCCATGGCATCACAGAAATCAAACATAAACAGAAAAGATGAAGAGAAAGCAGCAGCCACCTACACACCTATTCGGCCAGCTCCCACGCTCCCCACCTTACTCCTACCATTTTCTAACTTTCCACTTCATGTCAGAATTGTCGTTTTTACTAACTGTTAGTCATTAGATCTAGAATTATTCCTTATAGGAATAAAAGTCTTTAGTTGCCTTTGGAACTGGGAAAATTGCGCTGAATATATATGTATATATTTTTTTTCATTCAAGTCTGAAAAGCAAGGTTAGCATGACATTGTTCCATGACAGCATTTGGGTTCAGACAAGGTAATCTCGCTGTCAGGATGGGGAGTTGCTAAAGGAGAGATGTCTGATGCAGGGAGCCCAGGAGAGACAGAGTGTCACAGGTAAACTGGGTTCCAGAAACTGACACTTTCATCATGAATGTTAAAAGGAGCCCTGGAGGAAGAACACTGGTAAGACAGATGGGTGGTGAGTGACACTGTCCTGGAAGTCCTTCTCCAGTTTGCTGCAGGCCACTCTTCTCGCGGCTGCAGGTAACACTGGGTATCAGCCTCTGGAAATGACTTTGGAGATTTGTCCCTCTCTTTTTTTTTTTTTTAATGGCCCTGCATGGCATGTGGAATCATAGTTCCCCCACCAGGGAAGGAACCCGTATCCCCTGCAGTGGAAACAAGGATTGATGCTGAAGCTGAAGTTCCTGATGTGAAGAACTGAATCATTGGAAAAGACCCTGATGCTGGGAAACATTGAGGGCAGAAAGAGAAGGGGGCAACAGAGGATGAGATGGTTGGACGGCATCACAAACTCAATGGACATGAGTTTGAGCAAACTCGGGGAGATGGTGAAGGATGGGGAAACCTGGAATGCTGCTGTCCATGGGGTCACAAAGAGTCAGACAGGCATCAGCGACTGAACAACAACAAATATTCCGTTTACACTGACTTGGATGAGAGTTTTCACAATGAATGGACATGGAATTCTGTCAAGTGTTTTTTCTGTATTGAGATGATGGTGTGATTTTTATCCTTCCTTTTGCTAATGTGGTGTGTCGTATTTCTTGATTTGTGCATATTGAAGCATCATTACACCCTGAAAATAAATCTCATTTGATCACAGTATATGACACTTTTCATATATTACTGAATTTTGTTTACTAATATTTTGTTGAGGATTTTTGCATCTATGTTTATCAGAGATATTTGCATGCATTTTTTTTTCTTAGTGTCTTTGGCTTTGGCGTCTGGGTATTGGTGGTCTCATAGAATGAATTTGGGAGTGTTCTTTCCTCTTCAAGTTTTTTGAAGAGTTTGAGAAGGACAGGCATTAGCTCTTCCTTATATGTTTGGCAGAATTGCTGTGTGATGTCCTGGACTTTTGTTTGCTGGGACTTTTTAAATTACAAATTCAATTTCACGATTAGTGATTTGTGTGTTCAGATTGACTGTTTCTTCCTGATTCATTTTTGGAAGGTTGTATGTTTCTAGAAATGTGTCCATTTCTTTCAGGGTGTCCCAATTTGTTGATATATAACTGTTTGTAGTACTCTAATGATTTTTTTGTACCTCTGTGATACCGTAGTTACCTTTCTCTTTCACTTCTTTTTGTTTCTTTGGGTCCAGCTATTCTTTCTTGCAGTTTTATTCTAGCTCGTTTTCTTCCCTGTAGAGTAACACCTCTTAATCTTTCATAAAGCTTTAGTTATTGATGAAATTCCTCAATCCTTGCTTTGAAAACATCATTATTTAAAATTCATCATTACATAATAGTTCAGTCAGATGTAAAATTCCAAGCAGAAGGGAATTATCTTTTAACATTTTGACTATTGTTCCATTATCACATAACTTCTGTTGTTAATATCAAGAAGTCTTTTGTCAGGCAAACTTTTTCTATGAACACAGAAGTAAATCTGGGTTTTTCTAGTGTACAAATTTAAGAGATTTATTTTCTTTTTGGACTTTGGAGTTTCTTTATGATGTGTTTATATATCTTTTATTTATTCAGTTGGATTCCTTGATATTTCTGCTTAGAAAAATTGAGATTTTTTTTTAACTCTGAAAATTTTCTGGCCTTTACACTCTAGATATTTCTTCTCTCTCATCCTTCCTATCTTCCCCTTTTAGAATCACTGTTAATTCTATGTTAAATAATAATTTTCCCTTCATTTCTACATATATAGATATACACAAAAATAGGTATATATGTATATACATATATTTTTATGTGCTTTTTAAAAAATAAATGTAGCGTGTTATTCAGTGCTTATATTTTCCTGAGCATTTCATAAACACCATTTCATTTAGTCCTTAAAGCAGCCCTTGAGATAATATTGTGTAAATCCCTAGAGAAATCTTAGCGTTTACTGCATGTCTATTCTGCTTTGTGAAGACTTCTCATTCGCTCGTTCATTCATTTCTTTTTCATTGCAGTTACTTGGTGTATTTCGCATCTGTGTGGTATTTGGTTGTGTCCTTCATAGCCCTCACACGTTGAACTCCTTTTGATGCCTTTGATCGCTCCTGATGTCTTCACCTCCCGGGCTCTCCCACCAACTATGCCATCTGCAGTGCTGGGCCTCTCTCCTGACCCGGGCTCTCCCACCAACTATGCCATCTGCAGTGCTGGGCCTCTCTCCTGACCCGGGCTCTCCCACCAACTATGCCATCTGCAGTGCTGGGCCTCTCTCCTGACCCGGGCTCTCCCACCAACTATGCCATCTGCAGTGCTGGGCCTCTCTCCTGACCCGGGCTCTCCCACCAACTATGCCATCTGCAGTGCTGGGCCTCTCTCCGGACTCAATCTTGTCTGCTGACTATTGTCACTGTTGTCTTCTCAGTGTATTTGGTTGTGGCTTTCTGTTGAGAGGATGTTAGGTCTGCTCATCCCTGGCAGACTGCATGGGAGGTGAGTCCCTGAAATGAGGTTTTGTGTTTCCTTTTTGGTTACCACTGCTGCTACTGCTAAGTCGCTTCAGTCATGTCCGACTCTGTGCGACCCCATAGACGGCAGCCCACCAGGCTGCCCCGTCCCTGGGATTCTCCAGGCAAGAACACTGGAGTGGGCTGCCATTTCCTTCTCCAATGCATGAAAGTGAAAAGTGAAAGCGAAGTCGCTCAGTCATGTCCGACTCTTAGCGACCCCATGGACTGCAGCCCACCAGGCTTCTCTGTCCATGGGATTTTCCAGGCAAGAGTACTGGAGTGGGGTGCCATTGCCTTCTCCTTGGTTACCACAGGAGTATGTATTCTGGCTGTGTGCCTCTCTTTAGGCCAGTTAATGAACTTTTAGTTATAAGTAATATAAACTTCAGGGCTTCCTTGGTGGCCCAGTAGTAAAGATCCTGCCTGCCAAGGTTATTTGGAAGGTCAGCTTGCAAGGACTACATGTCTCCTTAGCATTAAAATAATAGGCACTCTTTCAACTGTGTTTTAATGAGCTTTTTAAGAGAAAAGCTTCATTTTACATTGGCTTATTATGTATATAAATTATCTTATAATGTCAATTGCCATAAAGTCCTGAGAGGTAGGTATTATCATCTCCATCTAGGAAGTAAGGAAACTGAATATGCAGGAAATTCTCAGTCTCAGCTGCAGAGAGGATTCAGATCCCAGCCTGTCCTGTCCTAAAGTCCTTGCTCTTTTGCAAACAGGTATCCTGAAACTGGAGCCTATTATACAGAGTGAAGTAAGCCAGAAAGAAAACACCAATACAATATACTAATGCATATATATGGAATTTAGAAAGATGGCAACAACAACCCTGTATGCGAGACAGCAAAAGAGACACAGATGTATAGAACAGTCTTTTGGACTCTATGGGGGGCGGGGGTGATGATTTGGGAGAATGGCATTAAAACATGTATAATGTCATATAGGAAACGAATCACCAGTCCAGTTTGGATGCATGATACAGGAAGCTTGGGGCTGGTGCACTGGAATGACCCAGAGGGATGGTATGGGGAGGGAAGTGGGAGGGGGGTTCAGGATGGGGAGCACGTGTAGACCCATGGGGGATGCATGATAGTGTATGGCAAAACCAATACAATATTGTAAAGTAAAATAAATAAATAAATAAATAAATGAAAAGAAAATAAAAAGAAAACAGGTATCCTTATCTCTAGTTTTCATAACTCTGGCAATAACCAGATTTTTTTTTCACCATGACATGCTAGACATGCCTCCCCCAGCAATTTCTTTTTAGAGTACCTAAAATGCTAAGAAATCAAAGTTTCCCATGGGATGCAGAACATCGTACACAATGGGCAGGCAGATGGACTAGGCTAAGGCTTTGGATGTGATGATAACAGAGAAAAATTTAGTCAGGAGTAGGGAGTGTCCCACATTCTGCCCTGCCAGTTTTCATGGCTTTACCAGCATTGAATTCAATGAAAGACCAACATATGTTCAATAGGTGTCAGAGAAACCTTGTATAAACCCTGTGACCCTGCCCTGCCTCCCAATTCAGAACACCTTCAAGAGAACTGTGACGATGGGGTACCACAGTATTCCATCCCCAGCGCCACTCTGAGATGCTTTTTCTCCAATTTGAAAATAAATTCATGACCACTGCAGCTGGAACTTAAGGGTTTCCCCACAAAGAAATGATGAATGTGTTCTTAGGTGGGGGCACATAGCATTTCAAACACAGTTACAAAGAGAGATACGGACTATTATTTCACCTCACTCAGCTATCATGTGTAGAACTGTTTCATTTTAGATTAAGTGATCAAAATTCTTCATAAATATCTTGAAATAAACTTGGAATTCAATCAAAGAGTTAGAGCTGGCTGTATTAACGTTTGTTTTGCTCTGTGTTGCTCTGTGATCAAGAAACCATGGAACATTTTGTCTTGAGCTCTTGCGTCTTTTCTGTGAAGAAATACGATTTGATTCAGCTTTGTTTGCAGGATTAATCACTGGATTGAATGATATTTTGCCACCTGAATTCTGCCCTTTTGTGGTTCGCCTGAATTTCTCCTCTATTTCTGGTGTTGTTCTCTGCCCTCAGCTACTGAAAAGCTTTAACCAAATTGGATGGGTTCCTTCTCAGAGTTAAGAATCCAGTTTTTCGGTCAGCTGCTGAGGTGTGAGGCTGCCTCACTGCCGGTTTGTTGGGGGGCCAGCAAAGGGACAGATGGGAGGCAGCATGGGGCTGACAGCAGGTTATGGTTGCAAGACTGGAGTCCGTTTGTGCATTTATGTTTTGTCCTCAGTTAAGTGTATTCTTAGCACTAACTGAAGTCAAGGCTTTCCACATGGTGCTAGTAGTAAAGAAATTGCCTGCAAATCCAGGAGATGCAGGAGACCAGGTTTGATCCCTAGGTCAGGAAGATCCCCTGGAGGAGGGCATGGCAACCCATTTCAGTATCCATGCCTGCCTGGAAAATCCCATGGTCAGCAGAGCCTGGTGGGTTACAGACCATAGGGTAGCAAAGAGTCGGACACAACTGAAGTGACTTTAGCATGCATGCAGAGTACTTTTCTTAAAGCAAACTTTTTCTCTAAAAATATTTAGGAAGGAGATCAGCATAGCCCTCAGTGCACAGACCCAGATCTCATCTCCTTGCTGCTCCATGAACATCCCTTACTCAGGGCCTTTGGGGACATCAACGCAACTGCTCTGAGCCTCCCAGTCCTTCAAGCCTCAGCATCCTTGCCACACTTGCCCCGTGAGCTCATTCTATTTTGCTCATAGGATGGTTATTTCCCATCCTCTGTAATATGTGCTTAGAATCGCTTGCTCACTCTGCAGTGTCCATCCCTCTTGGTAGCTCTCTTCCCACATTACAGAACTTCAGGGACAGGCTATCAAGAGGCAAGCGACAGAATTTGTCATTGGCCAGAGATGTCCGGAAAGAAGAGATTTGTTTTGCACATTTTTGGTACAAACTGGTTGACAGGAAGCCTTTAGATCACAGGAGAAGTGCTGATTCTTAGGTGGCAGGGAATGGATGAGACTTGGCAGAGAAAGCTAGAGCCTCCAAACCCAGGCACCTTGCATCCTGGCTCTCTGTAGGGAAAGTCAAGAAGGAAGATGCGGTAGAGAGCACAGAACTATGTCGCCCTGACTCAGGGGGCCAGAATACCTGCCCGTCCTCTCTGGTTGCTTCAATGTGCTGTCTAGACTCATCAGGCTCTGATCTCATTGTCCCTGCTCTGCAGCGTTGCAAGCTGTGGCTCTCGCTGAGAAGCCATCTGCCATTGTCTCTTCCCTGAATAGAGACCGAACAAGACACACAGGGAAGCTGATAGCAAACAGTGGGCTCTGTCAAAAGAGACATCGTTTCACAGAAACTCCTGGAGACTGGTGTGCAGGGATTTGCGGGGGGTGGGAGGCAATTAAGTAGAAAGGATGCAAAGAAGTTGGACGACACCCCCAGGCTCCTTTCCTTTGTTGATTCACCGCAGCTATCGGGTCTCTGTGGGTGAGGGGAGCGTGGGGAGGGAAGAGGGGGTCTGCCCTGGCTTCTGGCACTTCCCTGCTCACCTCTCCTCCACCACCCTGGCTCTCTTCTGCTGTTCTGCCTCCTCGAGTCAAGTGAGTTTCAGTTGCTTCCAATCGAAGTGCTGAATTTAGATACGCAAACAGCAGCATGCCGATGGATGCACCGTGCTCTGCGTGCCAACAGCAGCCGTGTGCTGTCCCCAAGCGGCCTAGCTGCTCTGCCTGGGCTCCGGGATGGGCCCTAAAAGGCAGAGCTGGAGACTTTGCTTCACTGCACCCATTTCCCCAGCCCCTTGAAACCAAAGCTTGGAAGGGGTGCTTTCATTTGAAAATGTTCAGAATTAGCACGTTTGTATAAATCGACACCCTGTCATTTTTTTTCCTTTACTTAAAAATTTCATCCACTAGCACTTTAAAGCTTAGCTGAAAAGGTTTTTTAAAAACCTCACATTTATGTACTCATGTGTAGCCTAAAGGCATAAGTGATTTTGACTTAACGGTTTTCTACTTGTTTGACACAGTATCTGGAGCTGAGTTTTGGAGCAGAGAAGTAAAAACTGCACATGAAAATATATACAGCTCATATCCTTATAATGACCTTCTAGAAAAAATCAACTGTGGGTGGGCAGGCATGTGACGCTGGAGTCCTCTTACGCCCCCACTCATCTGAAAAGCAATATAGTTCAGTCCCCTGACCTGTTAGCTGACCTGACCATTCTCTTAGGAGTGTGCTTTGCCTGGAGATTCTCTCAGGCCCCAGCCACAGCCTCATAACAGTTGTGACCTTGACACCAAGCTGACCTATGGGCTGCAGTGATGCTATAAACACTGTGTACCCAGGTACCCCCACAGGAGAATGACTGGGGGTACATTGGCACGTCACTTTCAGGTGTAATTGACATGCAGAAACGTAAAAGTCATTCCAGAAGAGCTAAAATTACAAATAAAACCTATTTTGGAGTTTCCACATGTAGTTTGGAAAAAGCCTCTGTTTTTTCCTTTTCTTAATCCCGGGGGACTAAGAAATAAACATTTGCAAAAGGAATGCAAATGTCATCTGTAAAGAAGACATGCATGTCATACTAGCACTCTGGACTGTCGAGGATTTCCTCACCTCAGTGGACGCTTTCCTTTGTATTAAGATTTGAGATAAAATCTCCTGTCCATGCTGCCAGCCAGCTGCCTTAGGCCTTCAGTATTTCTGTGCTGACCCCGTTTCCAGCACAACACTCCCAAGAGAAGGCAATCAAGAGAAAGAGCCCGCCTGTCATCTGCAGTGTGAGTTCCAAAGCCAAGGCCAGAGCCCCTAACAATCAGTCGAAAGCTCTGAGGATTCCCTTTTCCAACTATTGGGCGGCAGAAAAGTGCTATAAATTTTGATAGATGAGAAGATGCTGCCATAATGCACTGCTGCGGAAGCAGCAGTCAGAAAAGCTGCCTGGATGCAGCTCTGCACTCGGATCACCTGAGACGATGCCACTCTGGCTGTGGGTGGAAAGCCACTGAGCACAGATTGCTGGCCGGAGGGTCTGGAGTCAGTCATCAGAAGATGGTTTAGGAGCCTGTCGATCATCGCACTCAACATCATTTCCTGAGCTGGGGCTAACAGTGCCCGGTGGTGGTGAGTTTGCCAAGACAGAGATCAACCCTGCAGGACCTGGGGGTCCAGTGGAGGAGGAGGACAGGTAAGAGCAATTACCAGATGCATTGTTGTTCTTTAGCTGCTAAGTTATGTCCGACACTTTGGGACCCCATGGACTGTAGTCTGCCAGTCTCTTCTGTCCATGGAATTTCCCAGGGAAGAATACTGGAGTGGGTTGTCATTCCCTTCTCCAGGGGATCTTCCCAACCCAGAGATTGAACCCGGGTCTCCTGCATTGCAAGAGGATTGTTGGTGCCTTAATTGGGAAGGGGGCCACTTGAAGGTGTGATGGGGTTGAGGAGGGGAGATGTTGACAGCAGGAATAGCCATGTCAACCATTCTCAGGAGTTCCAGCTTTATTCTGCCACCCCCAGGGAAATAGCAGCTCAAGACCAGAGGCAGCAGGAGAAGAGAGACCCCTGAGGGTGCCAGGCAATGGTGGTGGGAGGGAGAAGCAGCTCCAACTTCAGGGGCAGGAGCTGAGGGTGTGGTGCTGCCCTGAGCTGGAGAGCTGAAGACTGCAGGACCGAGCCCGTGCAGGCGAGCAAGGAGTGCAACATGAGTGACGGTGTGACTTGGAGCTTCGGTTTTGCCTGGAGGCCGTACCTATTCTCTGAACACTATAGACTGAATGTCCACGTGCCCACACCCCACATGCATTTACTGAAGCTCCAGCCTCCAAAGTGATGGCATTTGAGGTAGGTAGGGTAAGATGAGGTCATGAGGCTGGGGCCTCCAGGATGGGGTTAGTGCCCTTGCAAGAGGAGACACTAGAGTCTGTTCCCTCCACTGCACACCAAGGAAAGGCCACCTGAAGATATGGCCAGAAGGTAGTTTACAAACCAGGAAGAGGGTGGTCACCAGAACCCAAATCTGCCTGCACCTTTCTCCTGAACTCCAGAACTGTGAGTGTCCCATCTGTAACATGACATTCCAGCAGCCCCAGCAGACTAAGACACAGCTAGTGGAGCCACAACAGGAGCAGACTGATGGGCCAGGAAGGGCTGTCTGGGCATATTCCATTTAATCTGTTTTAGAACCTGCAGGGGGGACTTGTCAAGTGGGTGGGTGGATGGAGGCTCCAATAGCCTCACTGGGTCCACCTGCCCCTGCATCCTCACCACAGCACTTGGACAAATGTTCAGAAGCTCCCTCTTTTGCTGTCCTTGCTCCTCCCTCCCACCCATTCCCTTAGGGGCAGCGTTTCCCACAGGAAAGCATGGCACCCCTCCCCCCATAAGCCACCAGGGCCGGTTCAGCAGGGAAGGCCAGAGATGCCACGTGGATGTGGCCTGAGGACCAGCCCTCTCCTGCACACTGATTTGGGGGCCTCGCTGCTGCCTGGTTTTGAGCTTGTTTCTGATCTCCTCGTGGCTGTCTCAAAGCTTCCTCTTGTTCTTAACAGCTTCGGTAGCTAATGTAGCTCCTGTTGTTTTCAAAGGCAGATCTGTCCTTTTTGAGCAATGATGGGAGAGACTACAAAAACACACTCAGCCTGACACTCCACCCTCAGACTTTCTTTTATCAGTTATAAACTCCAGTTCTCGGGAGTAAAATTCCATCCCCATCTAGTGCTTAGCCAGCACCTTCTTTTCTAAGGATCCTAAGAACTTTCCCAGCCTTGTCTACTGATTAAGAAATTTCTGGACAACCCCAGGAGCATCCCATCCTCCCTGACGCCTCAAGTGAGGGAGCAGGTAAGGGACCCAAGGCTCTATTCCAGTTGTCACCGGGTCCCCTGGGCAGTGCAGTTCATGCCCCGAGACTCCCAGAACTTGCATGCTAAGTGGCATCTCAGATCCTGTGCCCAATACCTCTCTCCACCAGAATCCCCAGGGTCCAATGTGTGGGAAGGAGAGCGAGATGGCAGCTCCCAGGGCCCATTGCATAGGCCAACTCCTCCCCTCCTCCCGTCTCCTCTCCCCAGGTTCCTGTGTGGGGGAAGGAGGGGTAACAGCCCCTCCCCAAACCCTCCTGAAAAACACCAGAGGCACACTGGACCACTCCCACCTCCACTGGTCCTGCAGGTGCCCTTCCGCTCTGAAAGGGCTTACAAAGGTTTTGCTGAAAAAGATAGACGGCTTCCTTGAAAAAAGCATTTAAAATTGAGAAAAGGACTTCCCTATGGTCCAGTGGTTAAGATGCCATGCTTCCAAGCCAAGGGGCACAGTGTCAATCTCCGGTCAGGGAACTAAGATCCCACTTGCTATACAATGAAGCCAAAAAATGATTTAAAAAAATAAGATTGAGGAAATTAGCAAACAAGACAGATTGCTTCCATTACAATTCCACCTGTGCAAATTAAATTTGGAGCTAATAATTCCCAGATGGGTGTTCAGAAAGGAAAAAAAAAAAAAAAAAGAAGAAAACAATCTAGCTTATTGATGAAGCTAACTACATTGCTTTGCCCACAAAGATCCGTCTAGTCAAAGCTATGGTTTTTCCAGTGGTCATGTATGGATGTGAGAGCTGGACCATAAATAAGTCTGAACGCAGAAGAGTTAATGCTGTTGAACTGTGGTGTTGGAGAAGGCTCTTGAGTCTCCACTGGACTGCAAAGGAAATCAATCCTGAATATTCATTAGAAGGACTGATGCTGAAGCTGAAGCTCCAGTCCTTTGGCCACCTGATGAAAAGAGTCGACTCATCAGAAAAGACCCTGATGCCGGGAAAGATTGAAGGCGGGAGGAGAAGGGGATGACAGAGGATGAGGTGGTTGGATGGCATCATCGATTTGATGGACATGAGCTTGAGCGAGCTCCAGGAGATGGTGAAGGACAGGGAAGCCTGGTGTGCTGCAGTCCATGGGATCGCAAAGAGTCAGACACGACTGAATGACTGAACAACAACAACACATTTCTGAAAATTTTAAAAAAATCAACAACATAAATACTAATATTGAAAACCTTCACCATTCCTGGTCCTTTCAAGTGCCCCATTCCCCTAAAGTCCACTCCCTGGGAAACAAAATTTAATAAGCATAATCTCAGTCACCGCTCTACCTCTCCCCTCTCCTCCCACACTACTAGTCTACTCCTGGCTCCTAGGAGCAGACTGTGGAGGCTGGAGGTTTGCAAGAATCATTGCCACTCTACAGCCCAAAGTTGGCTTATAACACGACAGAGAGGAGTTTTCTACAAACAGAAAGCCCCTTTGGAGTCTCATCAAGGACAAATCAGTGTTGACGATTGCTCTTTTCTACATTTATAATCACAGATGTGGCTTTCACACTCCCATAATCATTCCTCTTGATTTTCCATTTTTTATGCTTCACACCATCACAGCAGCTGAAACTCAGGCTAAGGGACTAAAGGAACGTGTGGAGCCTGATGCAGGAAGAAATAGTATGAGATGAGCTGAGAAGCCTGCCGTTGGAACCGGCTTCCTCTCCCAGGTTTGATAACCCACCAGATGCTGGATGAGCTGCTCTAAGACACATTGTCCCAGAAAACTTGAGAGCAGCCTAGAAAGCTCTCCAGCAGGAAATGGGAAGAAGGATGATGACCTGCCTGCCCGCTCTGGCTCTATCGGACTTGGAGGATCCAACATTCTGGCTGCTGGGATCTGCTCCTGGCCAATTCAGAGATGACAAGCATACTGCCCTCTACGATCCACCCTCAACCCTATCCCTATCACTCCAAACTCCTGGGACTGCCCACCTACCTTCTCCCACCTGCCTCAGTCTGGGCTTTGTCAGCATGAAAGCTACAAGATATAAAAGACTTTAGCTGGAGACAGGCAGGCATGGTTAAGGTGAGTCAAACTGCTCAGACCCTGCATCCAGAAGCGTCCTTGATTTCTATCACCAACCCAAGTCATGTGTCGCTGCTTTTCAAAGGTGAACCTGAAAGCAAATGGAGACAGTGCCTTTTGGATCAGACAGCAAACTTCCTCCTCATCTTCCCAGCCCCTGTTCCTTCTCTTCCCAGCAAGACGCATTCCCTTTCTGGTTCCATACACTACAGACAGCACAAACTAAATTATAAAACTGAAATTCGATGCCAATATAGTTCAATTTAACACAAGTAGAAGGAGTGAATTCATTAGGAAGGATTTAAAAGTGTTTCATTATGTGATGAAAACATACAGATATAATCCCTCTTGACTACCTGTATTTTCAATTTGCATATTATATTGAAACTCAAATTCATTTTGCAAATAAAATCAACATAAGCTTAATGTTTGGCTGCCTATTTATAAAACAAGCAGTGCCCCTTGCGTCCCTCAGTTTACTAATTTTCTGAAAAGCTGCTCTTGTTGTTGTTGTTGTTCAGTCGCTTGGCTGTGTCCGACTCTTTGCGATCCATGGACTGCAGCACGCCAGGCTCCCCTGTCTTTCATCATCTCCCGGAGTTTGCTCAAACTCATGTCCACTGACTCAGTGATGCTTTCTAACCATCTCAAGTCACCCCCTTCTCGTTTTGCGTTCATTCTTTCCCAGCATTAGAGTGTTTTCCCATGAGTTGGCTCTTCACACAGAGTGACCAAATTATTGGAATTTCAGCTTCAGCATCAGTCCTTCCAATGAATTTTCAGGGTTGATTTCCTTTAGGATTGACTGATTGGATCTCCTTGCAGTCCAAGGGACTCTCCAAAGCTATTATTTTACTTATATTTTTGAGGTGCTTAGAAATCCCAAAATTCGTCCTAATGTGCCTTTACTTTCTCTGCCCAGCCCAGTGAGAAAGTACTAGCTTGCATAACAAGGCAAGGAAGTAGAAAGAAACACACAAAGTTGGGAAGGTATAAAAAAATTCTCTGAAAACTTCTGAAGAATAAAGGAAAGCTACTAAAACAAATAGAGTTTAGCAAGATTGCTGACACAAGGTTACTATATAAAACAATTCTACTTCTCTGTATTAATAACAAAACAAAATTGAAATTAAAAAATTATATTTACCATAGCAAAAAATAACTAAGGATAAATACAACAAAAGGTGTGCAAAACCTCTTCACTAAAATCTACAAAACTGGTAACAGAAATGAATAAATAGAGATGTGTTAAATTGTTTGATTAGAAGACTCAATATTGTCAGTATGGGAATTGTCTCCAAATTGATGTGTAACTACAAGATAATCCCTGTCAAAACCCAAGCAGGAATTATACAGAAAGCGGTAAACTGATTTAAAATGCACACGTAAATGCAAAACTCCTAGAATAACAAAAGAATATGAAGATAAAAGAACAAAGGCAATGGACTTGCCTGATTCCATGGTTGGCTATGAAATTGTAGTATAAATCAAAGAATAAAGTATTGGCAAAGATATATGGATCAATTCACTGAGTCTTGGTGAGTGGCCCAGCAAAAGGACTATTCTAGGAACGTTCCATTTGAACTTGAAAAGTGTGTAGACACAGCTGTTTGGAGGTACAGTGTTTCGGAGCTGTTCACCAAACCAAGTCAACTGGAAGTGCTGTTCCATCTCCTGTATACTTAGGGATTTGCTTCATTAGTTACTGAGAGATGCATATACAATCTCCACACATAATGGCTGATATTTCTAGTTTTCTTTCAATTTTGCCATTCTTCCTTAATATATTATGTGCATAAACATTTGTAATTTTATTTGTTCCTTCTCCAGTTTCCCTTTCATCACCATATTTTCTCTTTGTTTCTCTAGTTTGCCTTAAGGTTTTGTCTGACATTTAAATAACCATTCTATTTCCCCTTAGAGTTTGCAAGGTATATTTTTCCATCCTTCCCATTCATCCTAGCTCTGTCCTTGAGTTTAAAGTGCTTCTCTCTCAGGCAATATCTAACTGCACCTTGCCTACTCATGAAGTTTGAAAAGTTGAAAACTTCAGTCAATTTTTTATGCCATTCACATCTAGTGTAATTTTGACATGAATGAATTGATGTCTGCCATGATGCTGTTTCTTCTCAATTCATTTCTTATCCTATTTTTGATCCTCTGTCCCTATTACTAATTTCTTTCATTTTAAACAAATATTTTAGTGCATATTTTCTCTTTTTACTTTTTAGCTATATTTCTGTTTATGTTTTCCAGTGGTTGTTGTAGGTATTATTATGTAAACCTTTAACTTTGCAAAGTCTACTTCAGGTTAATATTTACTTACTTCTGGTAAAATATAGAAATTTAGCAACATTGTATCTCCATTACAACCTTTCTTTCTTATTGTACATATTTCATGCCTTTACATTATAATTCCCAAAATACAGTTGTCCCGATGAATCCTTTAAGGACGGGCTCTAGTACCCCTCCATGGATAACAAAATTAGAGAATACTCAAGTCCTTTATATAAAATGGCATAGTTTTGCATATAACCTATACACATCTTCCCATACACTTTACATTATCTCTAGATTACATTTAACACCCAGTACTATGTAAACACTATGTAAAGAGTTGCAAATACAATGTAAATGCTATGTAAATAGTTACCAGGTACAGGGAAAACTCAAATTTTACTTTTTGGAAATTTCTGTAATGTTTTTTGATTTATGTCAGAACTCATAGATAGGAAACTCACAGAGGGCCTATTCTACCATGCCACAATTTTGCTACAAATAGACATATGTCTTTTAAAGAAATTAAGTGAAAAAGTAAAAACTTTTTTAATGTTTGCTTAATATTTGGTGGCGCTAGTGGTAAAGAATCTGCCTGCCAATGTAGGAAATGCAAGAAACACAGGTTCGACCCCTGGGTGGGGAAGATCCCCTGGAGGAGGGCATGGCAGCCCACTCCAGTATTCTTGCCTGGAGAATTCCATGGAGAGAGGAGCCTGGTGGGCTACAGTCCATGGGGTCACAAAGAGTCAGACGTGACTGAGAAACTTTCAGTTTTTTAAGAAAGAAATATTTACTCTTCCTGGTGTATTTTGGTCTATCTTTCATATCTGAGATAGCCTCTGTGACATTTTCCCTCAGTTTAAAAGACTAATAAACATTTCTTCTAGGACAATCCGGTTAGAATAAATATTCTCTGTTACTAATTTCCTGACAGTCTTTTTTTTTTTTTTTTTCAAGAATCATTTTGCTGGGCATTGCATTGTTACTCAATGAATTGTTTTTTCCTTCTTTCAGCATTGTGAGTCATGCCATCCCAATGTCTTCTTGACTCCACTGTCTCTAGTGAGAAGTCACACATTAACTATATTGTCCCACTGTGTGTAAGGAGCCAGTGTTCTCTTGACAATTTAACGATTTTCTCTTTATCATTCAGTATTTTGCCTGTTGTGTTTCTAGGTTTTATATTCTTTGCATTTATTTTATTTTAGGTTCACTAACATCTTTAGATCTGTAAGTTAGATAGTAAGCAAATTTGAAGATTCTCATCTGTTAGTTTTTAAAATAACTTTTCAACCTCTTTCTCTCCCCTCTCTTCTCCTGAGACTCCAATTACATACATGTTGAACTTCTGCTAATGTCTCAGAGATCTCTGAAAACATATCATCACTTACATGTGTTCTTTGTTTTTGTGTTGGGTGATTTCCATTGTTCTGCCTTCTAGTTCGTGATTTCTTTCTTCTGTCATCTTGAATCTGTTATTTGACCTAAATTTCCATTGAGTGATTTCACTTTTCAGTCTGAAACCTCCATTTGATTATTTCTTATTGTTTCCACTTGTATGTTGAAAGTCCATTATTTATTTCTGTATTACTCGCACATTTTCCTTCATTCTTTGTACATTGTTTAATAATGTAAAAAACATCAATGTATTTTTGGTTGTGTGGGTTCTTAGCTGTGGCATGTGGGATCTTCACTGCAGTGCTCAGGGCCCCAAGGCAGGCAGAACCTTAGTTCCCTGACCAGGGATTGAACCCATGTTCCCTGCATTGGGAGGTGAATTCTTAACCACTGGAACACCAGGACAGTCTCTGCACATTTTTTAAATACTAGAAAATATGTTCAATAACTGCTTACAAATTTCTGCCTGCTGAATCCAAAGTCTGAATATGTTTGTAGTGTGTTTTTACTGACAGTTTTCCTTAAGATATGGTAAACCTTCCTCTTTCTCTGAATGTCCATTTTAGCTGGAAAACTGGACCTTGTAGGGATGCTTTCGTAGAGTTCTAGATTCCGTTTTGTCTTTTTGAAGGTTTTTGACATTTTGTTTTAACAGGCAATTGATTTACCTAAATGTAAACTGTGACATCTATACTTAGAGATTTCTTCTTAAAAAAAAAAAAAATACTGGAGTACAGTTGCTTTACAATGTTATATATTTTCTGCTGTACAGTAGAGTGAATTAGCCATATGTATACACATATCTCCTCTTTTTGGATTTCCTTCCCATTTAGGTTATCACAGAGTGTTGAGTAGAGTTCCCTGTGCTATACTGGAGGTTCTCGTTAGCTATCTGTTTATACATGGTAATGTATATATGTCAGTCCCAATCTCCCAGTTCATTCCACTTCCCCATCCCCCTCTTTGATGTTCATATGTTCGTTCTCTATATCTGTGTCTAGTTCTGCTTTGAAAATAAATTCATCTGTGCCATTTTTCTAGATTCTACATACATGCGTTAATAAGTGATATTTGCTCTTCTTTTTGTGCAATCTTTCCTTATAGATTTCTATCTATCCTCATAGATCATGGATCCTATGTTGCTTCTGCTTATATATATTTTAAGCTGGGACCACATGGGTCTCTCTCGTACTTGAGTAGTCTAGTGGTCAGATAATAATTTGCTACACTCTTCACTAAACTAGCAGAATTTTTGTGATTGGCTTGGGCTTCCCTAGGAGCTCAGTTGGTAAAGGATCCGCCTGCAATGCAGGAGACCCTGGTTTGATTCCTGGATAGGGAAGATCCCCTGGAGAAGGGACAGGCTACCCACTCCAGTATTCTTGGGCTTCCCTTGTGGCTCAGCTGGTAAAGAATCTACCTGCAATGCGGGAGACCTGGGCTTGATCCCTGGGTTTGGAAGATCCCCTGGAGAAGGGAAAGGCTACCCACTCCAGTATGCTGGCCTGGAGAATTCCATGGACTGTACATACCAGAGGGTAACAAAGAGTCAGACACGACTGAGCGACTTTCACTTTCCAGCTCTGTGTGGGTGAAGATGGCATTCAAAGCAGCACAAACCTATGAGTCTCTTTTTCTTTCCCACCTGCATGCATAATTTAGCAGCCATCTACAGGTATGTGGTGAGTTCATTCAATCATCTATTGATTTCTTGCTTCAAATATCTCCACCTAAATTTGTAGCTGCTCAGCCTCTACCTCACACCGAACGTGTCCCCCCAGGAGGTAGAGCATCCTGCGTTTTGCCGCCAGATGTGAACGGAGGCATCCACAGACAAGAATGCTGTACAGCGACTTTCTAATTTGATGCAGTAGCACTTTTTCATGAGAAAATATGCCTCATGCTGTTGTCTACTTTTGGTCATTTCTCTATCCTGAAATTGTCATTTTTAACATTTTAATCAGTTTTGTTCTATTTTTCTGCAGGGGGGAGTTTCTCAACCTTTTCACACTATTATTACTGGAAGTTGAGTTTCCCAAACCCATACTTCATACCAATCTTCATAAGAAAAGTGCTGATTTATTGATGCCCAGTGTTTTCCTTATTTTTCATCACAAAAATGAAATAAAATGTGCAAAAAGTTGAAATAATTCTTCCCGAAAGTTCTATTGATCTAGCTTGAAATAATTACAGCTACACCTAGCATTTCTTGTGTGTCAGCCAATGTTCTCCAGCACTTTACGTAATATCCTGCTTAATCCCCATATGAGGAAACCGTAAGAAAAACAGTATTATTACCTTTTTGCAGATGGAAAGCTGAAGCACAGAAACAAAAATTAATTTGACTAAAGTTAAGCAATTCATGAGTAATAAAGCCAGAATTCAAACGCAAACAATCCTGTTCCTGAGCCTGTGGTTTAACCACAGCACTTTTTACCTTTTAAGTTCCTGAAACTGTGACTCAGAAAAGACTCGGAGCCAGATGCCCAGGGCACAAAACAGCTCTACTCCCTCACCTGGGCAGGTGTGCCGTCCACATCTCAGTGCCGGTCTGGTTCCTGGTGGTGTCTACAAGATCCAGTCTGGTGAGATCCTTGTATTTTGAATACAGAAATGGGAAGGCTGTGATGGGTTCATTTCTTACAATTCACATGTAAGTGAATGTCTGAGAAAGTAACAAAAATAAATGTCTGTGTTAAGTGAAAGCAAGGTAGCCATTCATGAGGTATATTTTAGAAGTTCCTTATATGATAATATCATGGAAATGTCACATCTCAGTTCTTGCAAGCAGCCCTAAAACCAAGGCTCAGAACACTGGCATGGATTCACTGAAAAAGAAATGTGTCCCGTCTCTGTCCACCCCACCTGACTTGTCTGTGAAATGTCGGCCGAGAAAGGAAAGGAGGGCATGGGTGGATGCATGAACTACAGCGGGGGAGGTATGGAGAGAAGAGAGGTTGGGGTTGAATCTTTTAAAACTAAAAGCAAGGAGAGGAAGTTTGTTCAATACAAAGATTCCCCACACTGCCTTTGAAACAGAGGTTTATCTAGCCTGCACTGTGATTACATCCTTTTTCAGTCAAGTTATCTAAAAAGTATGGGATAATTTCTTAGGTAATCTGAGAGGAGAGAGATGCTTTGGGATGACGTGTCTTTAGCTGCCCAGCCTCCTTGCTCGTGCATTTTGTGTGATGCCTGTGTCTCCCTGATGGGCTCATGTTCACAGTCCCAGTAATGTGCTTAATGAAGCTTGTGAAAGCTTCATCTATCATAATGACTTTTTAAAAACCAGATTAGGATTTATTACTTCGTTTCAGTTATTTGTTTTTGTTATTTCACATTGTTTTTTTTATCTAATTCTCTTTGATTCTTTGTATTTTGGGAGCATTTCCCTCAATTTATTGATGTGAACACAAGTATTTTTCATATAGCTTCTCTTCTTGAGTAACGTTCGCAATCATTATATATAGCATTTATTTTACACCATAAGTTTTTGGTATAAAATGCTCTTATTTAGTGCTTTCAAAATAATTTTAATTTCAATTTTAATTTTCTTTTTATCAGTCATCTAACAAAATGTTCTCAATATCTGAAAGAGGTTTTCTTTCTTATCTTTTATCACTTATTTCTAAATTTTTTTAGCTCATAATCAGAGATTATGAGCTAAAAATGCCTCTACTTTTAAAAATGAGCTATGCCTTTTGTTGCTAAGTATATACCAACTTTTGTAAATAATTCATATCTACACATACAAAGCACTCTCTAAAGAAAGTACATTTCTCTGTACATACTTACATGTTTATACATTTTAATTAACTTTTTACATTTGTGTTATTATTTTCTTAGGAGAAATATCTGATCAAGTGATGTTTATAAAAGTCTTTCATCATGTTATTATGTTTATACTTCTAGTTTTTCTCTATGCTAAGTTGATTGGAGTATTAAGATTTATTACTGATGCATCTTATTCACAAATGCGGACTTCTGTCTACAATGTAGACTATTCGTCTACATTGTTTAGAGTTCTCAGTATTAGATCCTGCCCTGTTTGATGTTGCTCTGCACTGCAAATGGTGACTGCAGTCATGAAATTAAAAGACGCTCACTCCTTGGAAGGAAAGCTATGACAAACCTAGACAGCGTATTAAAAAGCAAAGAAATCACTTTTCCAACAAAAGTCCATGTAGTCAAAGCTATGATTTATCCAGTAGTCATGTACAGATGTGAAATGTAGATCATAAAGTAGGCTGAGCACTGAAGAATTGATGCTTTCAAACTGTGGTGTTGGAGAAGACTCTTGAGAGTCCCTTGGACTGCAAAGAGATCCAATAAGTCAATTCTAAAGGAAATCAATTCTGACTATTCATTGGAAGGACTGATGTTGAAGCTGAAACTCCAGTACTTTGGCCACCTGATGTGAAAAACTGACTCACTGGAAAAGACCCCGATGCTGGGGAAGATTGAAGGCAGAAGGAGAAGAAGGTAGCAGAGGATGAGATGGTTGGATAGCATCACCAACTCAATGAACATGAATTTGAGTAAACCCCGAGAGATAGTGGAGGACAGAGGAGTCCGACATGCTTCAGTCCATGAGGTTGCAAAAAGTCAAACAACTTAGTGACTGAACAACAACAAAAGCCTTGTTCCCCCTCCCAACATCACTGGTTGCTAATATCAGTCAGTGGGTAAGAGTGTGACAAAGAACAGGATATGTTCCTGGCCTCAAAGCATCTCTCCAAAAATGACTAATTATAAGTGGGAAAAGAATAACTTTCTGTTGGAACAACCTGGTTGGCACCACTTTAATTAAATTATCAAAGATATTTTTACTAACGAAGAGACAAAGGACATCCTGTGGCTACTGACGTGATACACAGAGAAGGACTCAACATCACTTCTGCAATGCTGCTGCAAAAATACACAAGCTAAATCTACGGATGGGAGAATGTTAAGCAAATCCAAGCTGAAGGTGACTCTGCAAAAGAGCTGGCCTGAATTCCTTAAAAATGGCAATGTCTTGAAAGTCAAAGAAAGGTTGAGGAGGTCTTCCAGATTGGAGGTGATTGATTATATATGACAACTGAATGAAATGTGTGATCCCAAATTGGATCCTTTGCAGAAACAATTTGCTATAAATTATATTATAGAGACAACAGATGAAATATGAATGTGGAATACAGATTAGATAATGGGGCATGAATTTCCTGATTTTGACCATTTTTCTGTGGTTATGTTAGAGAATATCTTTCTTCTAAGGAAACTCACACGGAACTATTTAAGGGTAAATGGTGATCCTGTGTATAATGCTGTGCTGTGCTGTGCTGTGCTTAGTCGCTCAGTCACATCCAACTCTTTGTGATCCCATAGACTGCAGCCCAAAAGGATCTTCTGTCTATGGAGATTCTCCAGGCAAGAACACTGAAATAGGTTCCCGTGCCCTCCTCAAGGGGATCTTCCTAATCCAGGGATCGAACCCAGGTCTCCTGCCTTGCTAAAGGCTCTGCATAAAGGCCGATTCTTTACCATCTGAGCCACCAGGGAAGCCCAAGAATACTGGAGTGGGTAGCCTATCCCTTCTCCAAGAGATGTTCCTGACCCATAAATCAAATGGGGTCTCCTGCGTTGCAGGCAGATTCTTTACCAGCTGAACTACCAGGGAAGGCCCATCCTGTGTATAACTTACCCTCAAATAGTTCAGAAAACTGTTACGGATATTAGAGCATAGTAAAATAAATGTGACAAAATAACAACAATGGATGTTCTGATGGAGAAATGTCTTTATAATATGCTGACATCTTTCCTGTAAAGTTGAAAAAAGAGAAAATCGTACACATGCATATTCTAATTGATCTACTCGACTTTGTCCCTGTCTTACCTAAGCTTACTCGCGCTGTGTGTGCTTTTCTTTTCCGTACGTTCGCTGTTCTGGTCTACTCGACTTTGTCCCTGTCTTACCTAAGCTTACTCGCGCTGTGTGGGCTTTTCTTTCCCGTACGTTCGCTGTTCTGGTCACCTCACGACAGCTTCCCTTTGTGTGTCGGCAACGTTGCATCTGTTGCATTTCCCATCCCCTCTAGTGAACGTTGTCCATTTCTCCATGGTTATAATTCTACAGGGACTTCCCGATAACTCGTGACAGCGAAGGACCGCTTATTTCTTCCACGTGAGGCCTTCCTCACCCCCCTCCCCCCACCCCCCACAAGACATAGAGAACACATCTGCTTCTTGTTCCTACACACATATTTCTTGTCCTAACCAGCGTCACCACACTGCTCCCAGGGGATCGCATCACATCCTCAACAGCTCTTTTCCTCTCTATGTTCCATGAATCCCATCTCAGCATCATCCACCAAAGGCAGAACCTCTCCACGCTCAGGGCCTTGCCCAGGCCCTCACAGCTGGGCCGATATTCCAACCTGTCTCTTCTCTTCATCTCCACGTGCTCCCTAGTTCAGCTCTGTAAGCAAACATCTGCTCATGCCATTGCCTGACTTGAAAGGTCAGTACGGTCCCCCACTGTCTGAGGATGAAACTGGGGTAAAGATGGAAGTCATGATGCATCCGGCATGTATCCTGTGGGACCTCCTTCCTCTTGGCTCGGGGTCCTGATACTCTGGGCCCTGGTGACCCCAGTGTGTCTGGAGCCTCCATTCTCCATGAGTAGTTGGTTCTCTCTTTAGAATCTCTTCTCCTCTCCTCTATCTGCCCAACCCCTCTTTACTCCGTAATGTCTAAGTCAACACCCTTGTCCTCTAAGGAGCTCTCTCCGGGTGCCCCTGGCAGAGTGGTTACTTCTGTGTCCCTTTATAACATTTGTTATCAGAATCGTAATGATCTGGGCTCATCCTGGCAGAGAGCCTGTGCCGTTAGCCTTGGCTTCCCCGATGCCTCAGTAGACAGGATATATTTAGTGAATAAATGCATGAGCAGCTTCACTGGGAATGGTGAATAGCAGACTCTGGAAACACTGTCCATGTCATGCTCTCGTAGGAGGCAGGTTAGCTGGGGGTTTTGTGGTCTCTATGAGAATGCCAAAGCAGTCCTGCAGACAAAAAGCTAATGATGATCTGGTTCCATCACTTCATGGCAAATAGATGGGAAAAATGGAGACAGTGACAGTCTTTATTTTCTTGGGCTTCAAAATCACCGAGGATGGTGAGAGTAGCCATGAAATTAAAAGACGCTTGCTCCTTGGAAGAAAAGCTATGACCAAGACAGCATATTTAAAAGCAGAGACATCATTTTGCTAACAAAGGTCTGTTTAACCAAAGCTATGGTTTTTCCAGTAGTCATGTATGGGTGTGAGAATTCAACCATAAAGAAAGCTGAGCACTGAAGAATTGTTGCTTTCATATTATGGTGCTGGAGAAATAGATGGGGAAACAGTGGAAACAGTGTCAGACTTTATTTTTGGGGGCTCCAAAATCATGGCAGATGGTGACTGCAGCCATGAAACTAAAAGATGCTTACTCCTTGGAAGGAAAGTTATGATCAACCTAGATAGCATGTTCAAAAGCAGAGACATTACTTTGTCAACAGTCAGTCTAGTCAAGGCTATGGTTTTTCCAGCAGTCATGTATGGATGTGAGAGCTGGACTGTGAAGAAAGCTGAGCACCGAAGAATTGATGCTTTTGAACTGTGGTGTTGGAGAAGACTCTTGAGAGTCCCTTGGACTGCAAGGAGATCCAACCAGTCCATTCTAAAGGAGATCAGTCCTGGGTGTTCTTTGGAAGGAATGATGCTAAAGCTGAAACTCCAGTACTTTGGCCACCTCATGTGAAGAGTTGACTCATTGGAAAAGACTCTGATGCTGGGAGGGATTGGGGGCAGGAGGAAAAGGGGACAACAGGGGATGAGATGGCTGGATGGCATCACCAACTCAATGGACGTGAGTTTGAACGAACTCCGGGAGTTGGTGATGGACAGGGAGGCCTGGTGTGCTGCAGTTCATGGGGTGGCAAAGAGTCGGACATGACCGAGTGACTGAACTGAACTGAACTGAAGACTCTTGGGAGTTCCTTGAACAAAAAGGAGATCAAACCAGTCAATCTAAAGGAAATCAACCTTGAATATTCATTGGAAGGACTGTTGCTAAAGATGAAGCTCTAATCCTTTGGCCAACTGATGGGAAGAGCCAACTCATTGGAAAAGACCCTGATGCTGGGAAAGATTGAGGGCAGGAGGAGAAGGGGACAGCAGAGGATGAGATGGTTGGATGGTATCACTGACTCAATGGACATGAGTCTGAGCAAACTCCGGGATATAGTGAAGGACAGGGAAGCCTGGTGTGCTGCAGTCCATGGGTTCACAAAAAGTTGAATACAACTAAGCAACTGAACAACAACAAGGCATCTTCCGGGCAGACCTCAGGTCATGCCTCCTCTCTCCCGTCACTCATTCATCCGCCTTAAAAGTAGGACCCAGAAGGATGCCTTCTTTGCAGCCACAGTATTTGTGTTCCTTTCAAAGCAGTCACGAGGAAAGAATTAATCCTGGGCTCATGGTGAATATCAGGACTGCTATTTCGAGCTGGGATGCTAAAGAGTCAGTGGGGAAAGATCCCGCAGTTGCTGATCCTGCTGATTGCCCCCACCAGGGGGAGAAGGAGAACTGTGGCAAAGACCCCGGATGAAGGCAGCCTGTGTTATGACTATTAGGCACAGGACACACCAACAGCAGTGGGTGTTTACTCCAGGCCAGGCTTTGCTGAGCTTGCTGTGCATCCTGGGATGTCTATCAAACCCGAATCAAAGAGAACAACATCACATCTCAATAAATTAAATGAATTTGAAACCAAAAAGAAAAAAAAAAAAACCCACAGAATGATGTAGTGATTTCTAATTTGAGACCATAAAGGAAGAAGGAGAAGGGCAGGTTTTTAATGGAGCTCCTGATGGCCATTAAACGTAGGGAAAAAAAGCTATTTCCATAAATTATGGAAATACTCACTGGTCTCAAGTGGCTCCCATTTTCATACTGTTTTTCTGCCTTAATGGCAGAGGCTATTTTTGTAACATCTGCTTTTAGGGACCCTCCCTCTCTCCCGGGCTTCATTAGAAATTCAGTGGCTCTTCTTTATAATGAGTGTTGGTGTTGTCAGGGAAAGGCTCGTGTGTTATTGTGTTCCTCTAGAGGCCATTATGTCTGAGTTGAAATGGTTTATCCACAGAGTCTGTTTGGATGTGACCTCTAAAACAATATCTGGGCGATGTAACAGCGGATGTGGTATGCCGCACGGATGGCATCCATGAGGGCCCAGGGGTGCTGGGCAAGGACGCCCTGGGAATGGTGATCTGAGGGTACGCAGGAGGACATAATCTGCTGGACTATCCCCAAGCAGTGTGAATTCAAAGGGCCTGACAGAGACTGTGTTGAATGAAATTTTAAGAAAAATCTGAGTTTGTTATCCAAAGCAAAGGTACTGCATTTCATCCAGCTTACAGCACACACAGAAATTAAACCCCGGCCATCAAGGACTGAAAGGCCAAGAGAAGCATGGTCGGAGTTTAATGATGCCCTGAAGTGGGTGACAAGCTCCTCGTGTTAGAGCTGTAGAGGGGGTCCGCCAGCTGTAGAGAGGGCTACCAGTTATTACAGCAGCAGGTGCTAAGCCCCACACTGGCTCTGGGATCTCAGATGAGCAGGAAAACAAGGAGGAGGAGAAAGAAGGAGGTGAGGGAGGGAGGGAGCTGGTGAGCAAGTGCCAGCTCCCCTCTTCACTTGTATGGCAGGAGGTGCAGGGTCCCAGGGCCACCAGCTGAGTGGCTGGATCTTCAGGTCCCCAGCCTCCATCCTCAGAAAGGACCACAAAGACAATGGCAAGAAACCATCCTTTGGGGTGAGGCGAGGTGTGGTTGCCTGGTTTCTTTAGTTATTTGGAGTTCTAGATTTCTGTACAAATTTGTAGGTCTCTACATCTTTGTCTTTCTGCCTGGGTCATGTATCCATTTGAACTGCAGAGGGAAAAAAATGAGAAATCATAACATTTTTGTTTTCTGTAGAATTGAGAACACTATGTTGCAAATTAGCCAGGCTGATGGCTATAAAATACTTAGGAGAGAATAAAAATAAACACTTTTGAAACTCACATGAAACTTACCCCAAAATGGGCCAAAGGGCTTTTCTTCCTTCAGGAGTCAGGTCTTCTTATCAGGCAGAAACATCAATTTGCTGACAAAAGTCCGCACTGTGAAAACTGTTTTTCTCTTCCTGTAGTCATGTATGGATGTGAGAGCTGGACAATAAAAAAGGCTGACTGCTGAAAAATTGATGTCTTCAAACTGTGGTGCTGGAAAAGGCTCTTGAGAGTCCCTTGGACTGCAAGGAGATCAAACCAATCAGTCCTAAAAGAAATCAACCTTGAGTATTCATTGAAAGAGCTAGTGCTGAAACTGAAGCTCCGATACTTTGCCCACCTAATGTGAAGAGCCAACTCACTGGAAAAGACCTTGATGCTGGGAAAGAATGAGGGCAGGAGGAGAAGGGAGCAACAGAGGATGAGATGGTTGGATGGCATCACTGATTCAAGGGACATGAGTTTGAGCAAACTCCAGGAGATGGTGAAAGACAGGGAGGACGTGCTGCAGTCCATGGGATCGCAAAGAGTTGAACACAGCTGAGCGACTGAACAACAACAAACCCAGACATAAGCTGGTGGCAGTGAAAGTGGCAGTCCTGGCAGTTATAACCTGCATATTTGACTGTCTTTCCCTTAAGCGATCCATAACAGTATCATTTTACCATGAAATTCTTCTTAGTCACTAAAAGAGTATTACACTTTAACTTTCTACCACCTTTACAAGAGCCGATAGCATGAGACTGTCTTTTTTTTTTTTTTTTTTTAACATAAATTGCTTGCCAGAGTGTCTGACATCTCAGGCCCTGAAGCTTCCAGAAAGGAAACAAGCAATACAGAGTAGAGGACAGCTATTTCTTGCCTTGATTTCAGTCACGGATTTACAAGAAAGTGGCTCAGGATTGCATGTTAGTTTTAAAGGTATATACCTCTCCCTGGATTCTTGTTGAGCCAAGGGACTTTGATCTTTTTCCTCTTTTCCATGTGATCAAGACAGCTCTTCCCCAACTGCACTGGTAGAACTTGCTTGTTTGTTTATATCTCTTGAATCTCATTAACTAGTTATTCTGGGCTGTCTGTTGTTACACAAACAAGCCCTTCTTACATGGTCAGGTACCTGAAAAAAAGAAAAAAAAACTAAAAAGTTCTTCTTTCTTTGCATTCCTTTGCCCTATAGTGTTTATAGGCTTGGTGCTCCTAGAGGCATAAGAAAGGAGAGAAAAGTTTCCACTAAACTATTTTAGAACTGTGCATCGGGCTACCAATCACTGTCAAAAATGTTAGGGTTCTCAGAACTGAAATTTTCAAGCTGCAGTTCCGTCTCTCTTATGAATTCTTCAGGTTCACTCAGTCACCAGTGCTCACTGCTCTTCTATGATTATGGCACATTTCTTTGAATAATTTGAAAATGTTATCAGGACAAACTTAGTATTCAAAGCAGATGATACCTTTCACTAAACATCATTCTGACCTAATCTGACGCGTGCTTATATATGTATACAGAATGCGGTTGCTCCCGGGGTGCACGCTCTCAACAGGTCTCTTGCATGTTGATTACCCGTGGGAGTCCTTGGCTGCACAAGTAGCTGTGTGCAGGGGTTGCCCAGTGAATGGCCTCCACAAACCAACACCAAGATCAACTGATCCCAAGCCCTGTCAGACCCTTCCAGGAAAGTCCTGAGAATTTCAGAGAAGCTGTGCCTACCAAGAGCTAAACACACTGCTCAGCTGCTGTAAAAAGGGCAACTATCCATTTTCAGTTAAATGCCACGGCTTAGTTATCCTAAAGGTCATGCACCTAAGGATGCCCCTCTTGAGTTTTACAGCATCAAATTGGAATTAGAACAAAGAGACACTCACCAAGATCAGAACGTGTGTCGAATTGCTCCATCGTGAGATCAGGGATAGATCTCACGATGGTATAAATCGTATCCAAGTTTGCAAATAAGGTGGATTTATTCCATTAAAATACCACATCCCTCCAGGATTATCAGGAATGAAAAACTTCACGTGAATCAATTCTTCAGTTAACTGAAGTGAATACCTTCCTTAACTAATATCATCTTTCATATCTTTTTGATATTTCTCTCCAAAATTATAGTATGCATTTTTCTATGTTTTAGGCAGACACCTTTGCACTGGCTTTAATCATCCCCTGATGTTCAAAGCCAGGACAATGAAAAAGTTAACTCAGAGTCGTGTCTCCTGTTGGGCCCCTCAGCATCTCCAATCCATGTCAGGTTGCCATTTCCCTACCTGTCATCACGCCTCCTTTAATAGCATCCCAATTTTGGTGCTTCCAGTCTGCTCTGAGCCAGAATTCTAGACCAAACAACATGTTAAGCATGGCATGCTAAATAAGATTTTATTAAAATCCAAGCTTAAGCCTTTGTGAACTGTTTTAGGGAGATCAGTTGTCTCTTTGATTATTTGTTGAGGGATCAGGCTTAGAAGTACCTCCAGCTGACAGGGTTACTCTATGAACCACTGGCCATCAACCTTAATGATACATTTGAGAAGTTTTAAGAAATACTGGTGCCTGCTCCCATGTTGCATGATCATTACTGCATGATGCTGAGCATCAGGACTATTGAAAATCTCCCAGACAAAGATAAGATGCAGAAAACTTGGAGAACCTTGGAACTAAAACATTTTAATTTTTTAAAATTGATAACAGTCAGTTTATTCTGGGATAGTGATTGTTCTTCATAGGTATTATAAATTGAATTTTATCCTTATTCCCAAGATTCATATGTATAAATTCTAACTCCCAGGGCTTCAGCATGTGACCTTATTTGGAGTCATTAGAGATGTGATTAGTTAGATGAGAAGGGGATGACAGAAGATGAGATGGTTGGATGGCATCACCGACTCGATGGACATGAGTCTGAGCAAGCTCCGGGAGTTAGTGATGGACAGGGAGGCCTGGCATGCTGCAGTCCATGGGGTGGCTAAGAGTCAGACACGATTGAGGGACTGAACAGAACTAGTTAGATGAGATCATATTGGAGTATTCTAATATGACTAGTGATTTTATAAGAATAAAAATTTTGGTCACAGAGACGTATACAGAGAGAATACAAGCTGGAGATGAAGATAGAGGTCAAGATGAAGCTTCTACAAGTCAAGAAAAGACAAGGCTGCCAGCAAACCATGGGGAGGCAGGTGAGCAGCCTGGAGCAGATCCTTCCTCATAGCCTAAGAGGAAACCAACCTTCCAACCCCTTGATCTTGGACTTCCAGCCTCCAGAACTGAGATAATGCATTTATGTCGGTTAGGCAACCCAGTTGAGGGACTTTGCTGTGGCAGCTCTAAACACTAACATAAAAGACACGGCTCAAGGCCTCAGAGTTTACGTCTTGAATGTGCATAAGACACACTGTTTTACCGAGCATCTGGTGGCTGTGAGACCAGCGGAGGCGCTGAGAGGAGACACTGGAGATTCAGGAATAAGAGAGGGAGCTTGGCTCTTAAATGTGTGTGTGTGCGTGCGCACGCGCACGCTCCTGCTCAGCCGCTCCGCCATGACTGATTCTTTGCAACCCCAAGGACAGTGGCCCACCAGCCTCCCCAGTCCATGGAATTTTTCAGCCAAGAATATTGGAGTGGGCTGCCACATCCACTTACCTGACAATATTGTCTCACAGAATCAAATGAGATTGCTTTAGCCAGTACACGGTGAGGGTGATGGCTCAAAGCACAAAATCATACTAACACTCCTTCCTTCCATTTGCATGTGCAAATAGCAGGGAGAGATCTGTTTTTAATAAATTCACAGTCATAAGTGTAAAATGCACAAAAATTTGCATTGCAAAATATTACCCAGATGCTGAGTTTGCAAGAATTTCTGTTGTTTTATAAACAATAATCCTAAAATCAAGATTTTATATGATCAAATACTATCAAATCAATTTCATTTTAGGATCAATTCAAAATAACATATTAGACTACTTATCTAAGAGAGAAGTATAAGATGCTTAGATAGCATCACTGACACAATGGAAATGAATTTGAACAAACTCCGGGAGACGGTGAAGGACAGAGAAGCGTGGTGTGCTGCAGTCCATGGGGCCACAAAGTCAGACGTGACTTAGGGATTGAATCAACAACAACTGAGAAAAAAAGATAATTTGTGTCATTTCATGTTTTGAAAACTATGAAAACCATCAGTTTTTCACAGAATATATTTTGCATGAATACCTCTACTTGTTCATGTTTTGTGAAAGTTGGTATATGATGCAATTTTCAATTGTCTTTGAATAAAACAGAAACTGCTTTGGAGAAATCAAAATGAAAGATTTTTTACCAAGGGAAAAAAAGAAAAACCAACATTTCAAAAGCAGCAATACTTTTACCTTTTCTTTAGGTATGTTATCATATCACTGATATATAATAAGCAAAGGACACTGATAGCTGCCTCCCATGTGTCCATTTCCCTTGCCTCTTAGACGGGACATCTGGCACTAGCTGGAGAGCCTGATCCCACCCTCAGGGCTCCAGGGGTGAGCACATGCCCAGGTCAAGCCATGATGCCCATCCCTGGGGACACAGGGGTTGGTTGACTTATGGCTGCGCTGGGAGAAGGTGCAAGTTATTTCCCCAAGGCTGACCAATTTGAGAAAATATCAGAATTTTTCTTAGACAAAACCATTCATTTCTTGTGTATTGTAAATGAAAAACGAGCAGCTATAAATCTACCAGCAGTTATCTTCAGGATGTGGGAGAGTCTTCCCAAGGAAGCCATCATAGAATCAAAGAGAAAGCATCTGAGTCCTGTGCTTACTTATTGAAGGCAGGAGGCGAAGGGGATGACAGAGGATGGGATGGTTGGATGACATCACCCACTCAATGGACATGAGTTTGAGTGGGCTCTGGGAATTGGTGATGGACAGGGAGGCCTGGTGTGCTGCAGTCCACGGGGTCGCAAAGAGTCGGACACAACTGAGTGACTGAATTGAAGCCCTGGCTGAAGTTGTACATGACTCTGTGTGTCTCTTAGACTCATCTGCTCAGCAATTTATGCCAGGGCTAGGAAAATATTTTCTAAAATGCTCCAGATAATAATACTTGGAGCTTTGTATGTCACATGGTAACTCAGCAGTAAAGAATTTGCCTACAATGAAGGAGACATGGGTTCGATCTCTGGGTGGGGAAGATGCCCTGGAGGATGAAATGGCAGCCCACTCCCATATTCTTGCCTGGAGAATATCATGGACAGAGGAGCCTGGCAGACTACACTCCATGTGGTCAAAAAGAGTTGGACGTGACTGAGTGACTGAGCATGATCAGACTGACTTAAGATACCATGATGCCACATGGTACCTATTGCAATTGCTGAATTCTGGTATTGTATTGGGAAAGCAGCCATAGGAAATAGAAGAATGCACCTCTCCATGACTTCAATAAAACTTTATTTATGAACACTGAAATTGGGATTTTCAAATACTTTTCATGAGTCACAGAATTTCTCCTTTTGATTTTTTTCAGCCACCTAAAAATATAAAATCAAGCCTTAGATCCTGGCCTTACAAAAACAAGCAAAGGATCAGATTTGTTCTGAGGACTACAGCTTGCTGACCCTTGACTTAAACTAATACTTTTTTTTTTCAGGGTGTTGTGTTTTTCATTATTTATAACCTATAATTTCTTCATAGATAATAAAGATTGCATGGAAAAGAGAACATATAAATAGAGGTTTTATGAGTTAGTAGGAATTGGATGCAAAATGTGATGGTTAAAAGAAATAATTTAAAAAATAGAAGAAAATGTTTGGGTCAGAAGAGTATGTTTTCTGGCCATATAAATGCATATGCCCACTAACACACAGCAAAAGCATACGACCATATAATTCAGGAAATCTTTAAATCTTGGGAATTCAGTGTGAATAAACATTTTAGATATCAGTACTCTGAGAAGTCCTGGACTAAAGAAATAGTTTATTAACATTTGTTTAATCTGGCATTTCTCAACCAGTTCTGTTCATAAATAACTTTTTCTTGGCCTGAGTCTTAGCACTACTTGAAGCAACACTCTAGGAAGCTGGTTGAGTCACGTGAACTCCATGTTTGGCCAGGTTACACGGCCCACTGATGGTTCTTACTTTTATGAGACAAGCCATCAACCTGGATGCCAGCAGAACAGAAAGCTTGGGCACCCTCGTCTGACAGGAGTAATTGCAGAACTCTTCCATCCGTGGGGTTTTCCAGGCCAGAGTACTGGAGTGGGTTGCCACTTCCTTCTCCTACAAAACTCTAGATAGGAGCTAATGAAAGCCTGCATTAGAAACACCTGCATCTGAACCAAAAAGGAAAGGATCAAGGTCAGACTTGGAGGACAAGGGGGGAGAGTGATCAGGACAATGGGACGCTCAGTCTGGAGGGCTGGGGATGGGAAGGGGAGCACATCTGGGGAGGTCATCCGATTCAGCTGCATTGACTCAGAGGCTTTTATCAGGCGTTTGGATACTCCCGACTGACCTTTGGGAGAAAGCCACAGGGAATGCCACAGACTTGGCCATTGTTGTTGTTAGACTTAACGTGGATTCACTTGTCCACCGTGCAGCAAAGCCAATCTACTGACACCAAGTTGTGTTGAAAGAAAGGGCAGTGTTTGCTGCAGGGCATGAAGCAAGAGGAACGGCCAGCTCAGGCTCAAAAGACCTCTAGCTCCTCCATGGCTTTCAAGGAAAGGCTTCTAAAGGCAACATTTAAGGGGACGGTTGCACCCCCAAATGACTATGACTTTTACAAATTTAACAATGAATGCAAGGAACATAATTCCTTGACCTTTTTGGAAGAAGGCATTTAAGGGGAGAACCTATTTAAGAAAAGGGAGATGTGAGTAGTAGATGAAGATTAAGTATTGGATGGACAGAATGAGAGGAAGGACAAGAAACATCCAGGAAGGATGGAGGGAAAGGGTTGGAAGCACAGCAGAGTGATCACCTTGACAGTGAGTAGAGAGGAGAGAGTCAGGTTGACAAGGCAACAGAGTTGTGCAGAATGTCATGTGGAATTGTCTTTCCTCCCTCATGAAATAGAGAGAAGAGGCATCCTTGGAAATGGAATCAAGTATTGGAGTGAGCTTGGCCATATGGAGCTATGCAGAGGAAATAGGCTCTGAGGTCAGACACACGGACCTTCGATTTCTGAGTCTACTACCATCCACCATGAAATTTTGAGCATGAATCTCTGTTTGTTTGCCTAGTTAATGGGGACAATAACTCAAATAACCTACATACATATCCCACTAGAGATGAGAGATGACAAATGCCCACAGGTCTGCTATACAGTAAAAGAGAATACTAGTTGAACTTTCTACCCATCTTTATTTCTTTCTTTTTTCCTTCATTTTCTATTCCTTCCCTCCTTCCTCTTTCCCTCTTTTCTTCCTTATTTCCTTCCACGGAAAGGAAAAGGCCTGGGACAGTCACTGTTAGGAATACCACAGTGAGATGGTGTTCTCCTTTATAAGTCAGCTCCATGCCATACCCACCCCTGCCAGAGCTGCACGGCTAACGAGATGTCCCACGTGCCTTCCCCATGGATTTCCCATTTATTTACACAGTCTTCCTCCTCTTTCAGCTTCATGAATGAAATCCCAGACTCTAAAGGGTATGAGGAAACTTAACCATGACTTGTATCTACCTGATTGCCTTTGGGAAGAATTCCAATAAAATGTCCCAGGCAAGTTAAAACCCATTTTCCTTTTAAAAAGCCTTTCAGGAAAGATTGATTAATAATTCATTCTGGTATTTAATAACTATGTCAAGAAATTTTTCCTATAGATCCTCGACATTTATGTCCTACAGATCCTTTTGAGGAGCTGTGGTTAATTACCTAGGGCACTAATTTCTATTGATGTCACTTTTCCCAATTATTATTTCTCAAGTGTATGACCAGGGCACACATATCAAGTAAATACATCTTCTTCGACACCTTTTGTCTCCTCTTTCTGCAAAAATAATTGACTCAGAATCTATCACATAAGACATCTAACCTTCACGTAAGTATGCACGAAATTCTGATGCACACACCTCAAAGTCTCCACACTGCAGAAGGAAGCTCCCTGGTTTGCAGGGAGTAGCGGGCCCATTGGCATCACATTATATGAAGAAAAGGAAAAATGCAAATTTTTCTGATTTTCTCAACTTCTACCACTTGCTAAGTCCTTCAGTAGTCACCAGGGTCACCCTGAAGTCCTTCGCCACATTTATTAGGCAACGAATAAAGCAAGGAAAGAAGTTATTCTGCAAAATGCAGCCCAGCTTGGGATAGAATCAATTCTTATTTCTGGAGGTGAAGATTTAGAGACGTGTTTAACATGAAAAGATGCTCAACATCACTCATTACCAGAGAAATCCAAATCAAAACCACAATGAGGCACCTTTTCACGCCAGTCAGAATGGCTGCTATCCAAAAGTATACAAGCAATAAATGCTGGAGAGGGTGTGGAGAAAAGGAAAACCTCTTACACTGTTGGTGGGAATGCAAACTAGTACAGCCACTATGGAGAACAGTGAGTGTGGAGATTCCTTAAAAAACTGGAAATAGAACTGCCATATGACCCAGAAATCCCACTGCTGGGCATACACACTGAGGAAACCAGAATTGAAAGAGACAAGTATACCCCAATGTTCGTCGCAGCACTGTTTATAATAGCCAGGACATGGAAGCAACCTAGATGTACATCAGCAGATGAGTGGATAAGACAGCTGTGGAACATATCACAATGGAATTGTGTATACACAATACTCAATCATTAAAAAGAATACATTTGAATCGGTTCTAATGAGGTGGATGAAACTGGAGCCTATTATACAGAGTGAAGTAAGCCAGAAAGAAAAACACCAATACAGTATACTATCGCATACATATGGAATTTAGAAAGTGATAACCCTGTATGAAGGCAATGGCACCCCACTCCAGTACTCTTGCCTGGAAAATCCCATGGATGGAGGAGCCTGGTAGGCTGCAGTCCATGGGGTCGCTGAGGGTCGGTTGGACACAACTGAGCGACTTCACTTTCACTTTTCACTTTCGTGCATTGGAGAAGGAAATGGCAACCCACTCCAGTGTTCTTGCCTGGAGAATCCCAGGGATGGGGCAGCCTGGTGGGCTGCTGTCTATGAGGTCGCACAGAGTCGGACACGACTGAAGTGACTTAGCAGCAACCCTGTATGTGAGACAGCAAAAGAGACACAGATGTATAGAGCAGTCTTTTGGACCCTGTGGGAGAGGGTGAGGGCAGGATGATATGGTAGAATGGCATTGAAACATGTAAATTATCACATGTAAAATGAATCGCCAGTCCAGGTTTGATGCATGATACAGGGTGCTCGGGTCTGGTGCACTGGGATGACCCAGAGGGATGGAATGGGGAAGGAGGTGGGAGGGGGATTTAGGATGGGGAACACATGTACGCCCGTGTCAGATTCATGTCAATCTATGGCAAAACCAATACAATATTGTAAAGTAAAAAAATTAATAAGTAAATAAAACTGAAAAAAAAGACTATTAAAAAATTTAGAAACACACACACACACAAATAGAGACGTGTTTAACTTTGTCAGTTTTATCAAGCTCCATTTGCAGAAAAATGAGAACATATGCAGCACAGAATGGCCCAGTCTGTGACGTGGGAGTCAAGTTAGACTCCCTCTGAGTCCTGGGCTTGTACCTGGTCCTGTACAGTGAGCACTCGTTTCTGGTTGACCCACGTCTTGTATCCATGTTTTGAAACACTAGCCTCACTTCGCATTTGTTTGCTATACCTGACAACATTTTTGGAATGACCTTGACAACCAAGTCCAAGGACAGAATCCCCTTGACGTTCCCCGAGACACACCCTGTTGACTTGCGCCCCCAGAATTCTTACAAACGAGACTCTCCATGCTGTTGAGTGTGCCACACCACTGCCATCGGGGTCACCTGTTTGTTCAGATTCCGCATTTCTAACAAGCCTCCTAGTGATGGCAAAGCCTCTGGCTGGCGGCCCACAGATGGACTGGCAAGGTTCCGGACGCTCCGGTCTGTCTGAATACAGTGAACTATGCATTTACCACAAAGGCCTTCAAAACATGTTTCTGAGTGATATCAAATATGTTCCTATAAAATTTGACCTTCATGCTGCAGAATTAGCATCAAATAAGCCATCAATATTTTTTTTTTTCTTTTTTAGGGAAGATCACCCAAGATATCTATGACAGTTGTGTTCAATACTTACTGCACGTAACAGTCACTGGGGACAGGGGGCGTGGAGCAGAAGAGGAGATGTTAAAAAGTATAAATGTCTCAGCTGTATCCCTAGAAATTAAAGCAGAATATCTAGGGGTGGGTGAAGGCTTTACCCCTCGGGCTTACCCTCATGCATCTTCAAGGCACAGTGAAGGTGATGCTCCACAACCTTTAACCTTTAGCCCTACATGGCAGGTGTTACTACCAGCCAGTACACATGTGTGCATGCAAAGTCGCTTCAGTCTTGTTGGACACTATGAACTGTAGCCCACCAGGCTCCTCTGTCCATGAGATTCCCCAGGCAAGACGACTGGAGTGGGTTGCCATGCCCTCCTCCAGGGGACCTTCCCAACCCAGGAATCAAACCTGTGTCTCTCATGCCTCCTGCATTTGCAGGCAGGTTCTTTACCAAGGCAGTGCACATGAGCTATTAAAATCAAAGTAAATTCCCAATTTTGGCTTCCCAGGTGGGACTAATGGTAAAGAATCTGCCTGCAGTATAGGAGACGCAAGAGACATGGATTCAGTCTTTGGGTCTGGAAGATCCCTTGGAGAAGGCCATGGCAACCCACTCCAGCATTCTTGCCTAGAAAACCTCATGGACAGAGGAGTCTGGTGGGCTATAGTCCGTGGGGTTGCAAAGAGTCAGACACGACTGAGCACTCACTACTCACAATTTCCCAATAGTAGCTATTCCAAACACCCAGTAATTGGCAAGCGTTTTCTTTATTAATTCCCTTTGGGTGCTCTTTTTTAAAATTTTGTTTCCACTGATAACTGAGCAAGGGAAACATTTTTAACATATAGTTTTGCCACTATAGAGCTGGATAAAGTAACTTGTAATTTGCAACCTTGTGTCTTTATTTAGGGCTTCCCTGGGGGCTCAGACAGTAAAGAATCTGCCTGAAATGCAGGAGACCCGATTCAATCCCTGGGTTGAGAAGATCTCCTGAAAAAGGAAATGTGTTTTAATCTTTCAATTTTCTATTTATTAACACTAGTTTAATATTCTTTCCTCTCCTTGAAGAAAAGCACTTACTTTAAAAGGATCTCACTGGGCTTGAGTCTATATGTCAGAGAGTTTCTCTAAATAGTCCCAGGAGAAAGTTTGATAAATGACTAAGTGTATTGATCCCTGCTATCTTCATAAGTTAAGACAGGATGCCCTTAATGGAAATGTGACATAGATGAGAGAGCAATTAGAACAAAAAGATGAGTCACCATTCAGCTGCCAGTGCTTTGGAACAACAGGAGTAACGTTTTGCTTGTTTGAGGCAAAAATAATGGTAGCCAGGCAGAGACCAACAGGCAAAGACCCCACAAGCCCACGGCTAGCTGCACCCCAGAAAGAACTGAAGACCCTAACGAGCATGTGTGCATGCATGCTTAAAACAGTGCTATTCACAGCAGCCAAAAGTAGAAACAATCCACATGTCCAGCAACAGATGACTGAATCAACAAATTGCGATCTCATAATGGAATACGACTCAGCCTTGAAAAGGGAATAAGCACTTATGCTACAACGGGATGGACCTCAGGAACACTAACTGAAAGAAGGCAGAACCCCAAACCCAGGTTTTTACTGTGTGTCCATTTACAGGAAATATCAAGAACAGGTAAATCCATAGAGACAAAATGCCGACTGGAGGTTGCCAAGGGCAGAGTAAAGAGGAGAAAATGGGGAAAAGCTAATGGATGAAGAGTCTTCCTTCTGAGTGAAGGAAATGCTTTGGAATTAGACAGAGGCGATGCTTGTACAACATAGTGAACACACTAAATGCCAGTGAAGTGTTCGCTTTGGGGTTTTGTTTGTTTGACGTGGAACATTTTTTAAGTCTTTATTGACTTTGTTACACTATGGCTTCTGGTTTAGGTTTGTTTTTTGGCCATGAGTCATGTGGGATCCTAGCTTCCTGATCCCACCTGCACTCTCTGCATTGGAAAGCAAAGTCTTTCCCACTGGACCACCACAGAAGTCCCAGATTACTCATTTCTAAATGTTTACCTTTTACACATGATATTACAATAGATTATTTTCTAATATGGAAACTGTTTGTCATATTTGATGATAGACTATGGAGCTGGAAAGGCAGATGGAGAATGTTGGTGAGGGTGATGTTTTTATTAGAGTTATCAGGGAAAGCCATCTCTAAAAACAGAATTTGGGGAATCCTGAAGGAGGGAGTGAACCATGTGGACATGCCTGAAAAGACCACTCCAGGCAGAAGGCCTCCGGGGAGCGTTGCTGATGACCAGTGGCAGAGTGGCCAAGCTGGCTGGGTAAACATGCCTAGAATTTTGATTCGTAGGGGCTCATAGGGATAGAGGAGGCCCATTATGCTGGGGACCAAAGGAAGTCCAGAATAAACTGCATGGAGGAAATGAAATCGAGTAGGAAATTGGAGAGCCTGCCCGGAGACAGAACAACACCACTCTGTATCTAAAAAGCGTTAGTCTCATGGGCCTTCTCCAGGTTCTACAGGGTGATTTAATGAGAAGTGAGAAAATGCCGGAAAAAAAAAAAAAGGAGAACAAAATTATAATAGTTCAGCCATAAAACAAAGTCAAGGACCTTTACTTCCTCGTCAAGGTCTACAGATAGTGTCCTGGGCCATATCCTTGCATTGGGTTGCAGATGCAGACACACCAGGTGGAGAAAGTTAACTGTAGGCTGACCACGAGCACATAGGCTCCAAACCAGCTGGACCCCCAAAATTGACAATTAAGGTTCCTAAGTACCTGCTGGTTACCTCCCCATCAGCTGATCAGAGAATTATACACGAGCTGATCATGCACCCGACAACCTTCTCTGTCTTTAAAAAGCTTCCCATGAAAGCCATCGGAGGTCTTTTGAGCATGATCTGTCCATTTCTCTTAGCTTTGTTTTTGTTCAGTCACCCCGTTGTGTCTGACCCTTTGTGATCCCATGGACTGCAGCACGCCAGGCCTCCCTGTCCTTCACCATCTCTCAAAGTTTGCCCAAGCTTATGTCCATTGCAATGGTGATGCCATCCTTAGCTTGGCACCCTGAAATAAATGCTGTACTTTCCTTCACCACAACCCAATGTCAGTAGATTGGCTTTACTGAGTGAGTTTGGGCAGAACCATTAGATTCAGGATCACTTTTGGTAATTCCAAAAGGACTCCTGTTCTTAGTCCTCTCGTACCCAAGACACATTGACCTGGGGTAGGTGGCATCTCTCAGATCCTGTCCAACAGCTCCCTGAGCTCCTGTGTCTCAGGGACAGTTCCAAGTACTTGTCACTGACCGGGCATCACTGACCCCTGGTGCTTTTGATTCCATGAAAAGGAAATAAGTTCTGGTCCTAGTCTGTGAGACGTCTGTGGTAAGTGCCAGAACCTTACATGTGACAATATCAGGGCATTCTTCCCTACAGGCTTGCTTTGAATGAAAGTTTTCTCTTTATTGAAGAGGGGGTGGGCATAGGAAGATAAAGGATGTTGTCACCCAGTTTCAAGCAAAATGCTGCTATTTTCATTGGATTTCACTCTCTGGGGTGAGGAGTTCCCCAGTCTTCCAGTACTGCCTGAGTGGTAACTGGGAAAATCCCCATGAGGTCAAGGAATGTCCACACCCCATCTGGACCAGCAGATAGAAAACCTTCCGCTCTCCAACTAGGGAACTGTGACCTAGAGAGGCCACCAAGCACTGAGTTGCTTGGTTCTTACTGACTGTTTCTGGTAAAACCAACTAGGAATAAGTACAATAGCGAATCAGGGCTCTGTTCCATCTTGTAGTCCTGTATGGCATAGTCTACAGATCTGAGACATTTTCTGTTTTGACTCCTTGCAAGGGGAAAAAAAATAATATTTTCCTATGATGATATGTGGCCACAATAGACTCCAGAGAAAAATGGCCAAGATGAAACTCGTTTGACATTCCAAAACATTTTTTTCCCCAATATACACAGGTAGAGAAAGGTGGCTTGATAAAATAACTTTTCAAAATTCTGACTCTGAGAAAATGAAAATATTCTTAAGAGAAAACAAAGAAATAATTTTTCCATGTCCTTGAAACGTAAACACAGCCAACATGGCTTGAGACTACAGCCTTAACTTAATTAAAAATTGAAATTTAAGGGGGGAGAAAAACCTTTTTAAACTCAAGTGAGTAAACTTAACTTATCCCACCACTAAAATACTTTTTATGATGAAATACGGGGCTCACTGTAGCTGTTCAGTTGTGTCTGACTCTTTGAGACCCTGTGGACTGCAGTGTACCAGGCTCCCCTGTCCTTCACTGTCTCCTGGAGTTTGCTCAGACTCATGTCCATTGAGTTGGTGATGCCATCCAACTATCTTATACTCTGCCCCCGCTTCTACTTTTGCCTTCAATCTTTCCCAGTATCAGGGTCTTTTCAAAGAATCTGCTCTTCATATCAGGTGGTCAAAGTATTGGAGCTTCAGCTTCATCATCAATTCTTCCAGTGAATATTCAGGGTTGATTTCCTTTAGGATCGACTGATTTGATCTCCTTGCAGTCCAAAGGACTCTCAAGAGTCTTCTCCAGCACTACTTGACTAAGTTTTAAAGTTAAGCTATGAGATCTCTCAGTTCAGTTCAGTTCAGTTCAGTTGCTCAGTCGAGTCTGACTCTTTGCAGCCTTATGGACTGCAGCATGGCAGGCTTCTCTGTCCATCACCAGCTTCTGGAGCTTACTCAAGTTCATGTTCATTGAGTCGGTTATTCCATCCAACTATCTCATCCTCTGTCATCCCCTTCTCTACCTGCCTTCAGTCTTCCCCAGCATCAGGGACTTTTCCAGTTGGCTCTTTGCATCATGTGGCCAAAGTTTTGGAGCTTCAGCTTCAGTATCAGTCCATCCAATGAACATTCAAGACTAATTTCCTTTAGGATGGACTAATTGAATCTCCTTGCAGTCCAAGGGACTCTCAAGAGTCTTCTCCAACACCACAGTTCAAAAGCATCAATTCTTGGGCACTCAGCTTTTTTTATAGTCCAACTATTACATCCATACATGACTACTGGAAAACTATAGCTTTGACTAGACTGACCTATATTGGCAAAGTAATGTCTTTGCTTTTAAATATGCTGTCTAGGTAGGTCATAGCTATTCTTCCAAGAAGTAAGTGTCTTAATTTCATGGCTGCAGTCACCATCTGCAGTGATTTTGGAGTCCAAAAAAATAAAGTCTGTCACTGTTTCCACTGTTTCCCAATCTATCTGCCATGAAGTGATGTGACCAGATGTCATGATCTCAGTTTTCTGAATGTTGAGCTTTAAGCCAACTTTTTCACTCTCCTTTTTCAATTTCATCAAGAGGCTCTTTAGTTCTTCTTTGCTTTCTGGCATAAGAGTGGTGTCATCTGCATATCTGAGGTTATTGATATTTCTCCCAGCAAACTTGATTCCAGCTTGTGCTTTATCCAGCCTGGTATTTTGCATGATGTACTCTGCATATAAGTTAAATAAGCAGGGTGACAATATACAGCCTTGGCATACTCCTTTCCCAATTTTGTTTTTTTTTTCCTTTGTTTTTATTTTTTTATTTATTATAATTTTTTTACTTTACAATATTTTATTGGTTTTGCCATACATCAACATGCACCCCCCATGGGTGTACACATGTTCCCTGTCCTGAACACCCCTCCCACCTCCCTCCCCATACCATCCCTCTGAGTTATCCCAGTGCACCAGCCCCAAGCTTCCTGTATCCTGCATTGAACCTGGACTGGCGATTCGTTTCTTATATGATATTATACATGTTTTAATGCCATTCTCCCAAATCATCCCCCCTCCCTCTCCCACAGAGTCCAAAAGACTGTTCTATACATCTGTGTCTCTTTTGCTGTCTTGTACACAGGGTTATTGTTACCATCTTTCTAAATTCCATATATATGCATTAGTATACTGTATTGGTGTTTTTCTTTCTGGCTTACTTCACTCTGTATAATAGGCTCCAGTTTCATCCACCTCATCAGAACCGATTCAAATGTATTCTTTTTTAATGGCTGAGTAATACTCCATTGTGTATATGTACCACAGCTTTCTTATCCATTCATCTGCTGATGGACATCTAGGTTGCTTCCATGTCCTGGCTGTTATAAACAGTGCTGTGATGAACATTGGGGTACATGTGTCTCTTTCCCTTCTGGTTTCCTCAGTGTGTATGCCCAGAAGTGGGGTTGCTGGGTCTTATGGCAGTTCTATTTCCAGTGTTTTAAGGAATCTCCACACTGTTCTCCATAGTGGCTGTACTAGTTTGCATTCCCACCAACAGTGTAAGAGGGTTCCCTTTTCTCCACACCCTCTCCAGCATTTATTGCTTGTAGACTTTTGGATAGCAGCCATTCTGACTGGCGTGAAATGGTACCTCATTGTGGTTTTGATTTGCATTTCTCTGATAATGAGTGATGTTGAGCATCTTTTCATGTGTTTGTTAGACATCTGTATGTCTTCTTTGGAGAAAGTCTATTTAGTTCTTTGTCCATTTTTTGATTGGGTCATTTATTTTTCTGGAATTGAGCTGCAGGAGTTGCTTGTATATTTTTGAGATTAGTTGTTTGTCAGTTGCTTCATTTGCTATTATTTTCTCCCATTCTGAAGGCTGTCTTTTCACCTTGCTTATAGTTTCCTTTGTTGTGCAGAAGCTTTTAATTTTAATTAGATCCCATTTGTTTATTTTTGATTTTATTTTCAATATTCTGGGAGGTGGGTCTTTCCTGATTTTGGAACCAGTCTGTTGTTCCACGTCCAGTTCTAACTGTTGCTTCTTGACCTGCATAAAGGTTTCTCGAGAGGCAGGTCAGATGGTCTGATATTCCCATCTCTTTAAGAATTTTCCATAGTTTGCTATGATCTACACAGTGAAAGGCTTTGGCATAGTCAATAAAGCAGATGTTTTTTCTGGAACTCCCTCTCTTTTTCGATGATCTGGTTGTTGGCAATTTGATCTCTAATTCCTCTGCCTTTTCCAAACTCAGCTTGAACATCTGGATGTTCACTGTTCACATACTTATGAAGACTGGCTTGGAGAATTTTGAGCATTACTTTGCTAGACTGTGAGATGAGTGCAATTGTGTGGTAGTTTGAGCATTCTTTGGCATTGCCTTTCTTTGGGATTGGAATGAAAACTGACCTTTTCCAGTCCTGTGGCCACTGCTGAGTTTTCCAAATTTCCTTGCATATTGGGTGCAGCACTTTCACAGCATCATCTTTTAGGTTTTGAAATGGCTCACTGGAATTCCATTACCTCCACTAGCTTTGTTCGTAGTGATGCTTTCTAAGGCTCACTTGACTTCATTCATATCCCAGGATTTCTGGCTCTAGGTGAGTGATCACACCATCATGGTTATCTGGGTCATGAAGATCCTTTTTGTACAGTTCTTCTGTGTATTCTTGCCACCTCTTCTTAATATCTTCTGCTTCTCTTAGGTCCATACCATTACTGTACTTTGTTATGCTCATCTTTGCATGAAATATTCCCTTGGTATCTCTAATTTTCTTGAAGAGACTTCTAGTCTTTCCCATTCTATTGTTTTTCTCTATTTTTTTTGCACTGATCACTGAGGGAGGCTTTCTTATTTCTCCTTGCTATTCTTTGTTGTTCTGCATTCAAAAGGGCATATCTTTCCTTTTCTTCTTTGCCTTTAGCTTCTCTTCTTTTCTCAGCTATTTGTAAAGCCTCCCAAGACAACCATTTTGCCTTTTTGCCTTTCTTTTTCTTGGGGATGGTTTTGATCCCTTCCTCCTGTACAATGTCATGAACCTCCATCTATAGTGCTTCAGGCACTCTGTCTATCAGATTGAATCCCTTAAATCTATTTGTCACTTTCACTGTATAATTGTAAGGGATTTGATTTAGGTCAAACCTAAATGGTTAGTGGTTTTCCTTACTTTCTTCAATTTGAGTCTGAATTTGGCAATAAGGAGTTCATGATCTGAGCCACAGTCAACTCCTGGTCTTGTTTTTGCTGACTGTATAGAGCTTCTTCATCTTTGGCTACAAAGAATATAATCAATCTGATTTTGTTATTGACCATCTGGTGATGTCCATGTGGAGTCTTATCTTTTGTTTTTTGAAGAAGTGTTTGCTATGACCAGTGCATTCTTTTGTCAAAACTCTGTTAGCCTTTGACCTGCTTCATTCTGTACTAAAAGGCCAAATTTGCCTGTTACTCTAGGTATCTCTTGACTTCCTACTTTTGCATTCCAGCCCCCTATAATGAAAAGGACATCTTTTTTTTTTTTTTTTTGGTGTTAGTTCTAGAAGGTCTCGTAGGTCTTCACTGACCCATTCAACTTCAGCTTCTTCAGCATTATTGGTCAGGGCATAGACTTGGACTACTGTGATATTGAATGGCTTGCCTTGGAAATGAACAAAGATCATTCTGTCATTTTTGAGACTGCCTCCAAGTACTGCATTTCAGATTCTTTGGTTGACTATGATGGCTACTCCATTTCTTCCAAGGGATTCTTGTCCACAGTAGTAGATATAATGGTCATCTGAGTTAAATTAACCCTTTCCAGTCCATTTTAGTTCACTGGTCCCTAAAATGTCAATGTTCACTCTTGCCATCTCTTGTTTGACCACTTCCAATTTGCCCTGATTCATGGACCTAACATTCCAGGTTCCTATGCAATATTGCTCTTTACAGCATTGGCTACCATGAGTTTCTAGTTCTGTTTATAAAAATTATTTTTGAAAATAACTTCTGTTTAACTGACTTGAAGAAAAGTAGAAAAAAAAAGATAGTGCTAAGTCACGTCCAACTCTTGGGATCCCATTAACTGTAGCCTCCCAAGCTCCTCTGTCCATGGGATTCTCCAGGCAAGAACACTAGAGTGGGTTGCCATTTCCTTCTCCAGGAGAACTTCCTGACCCAGGAATTGAACTGAGGTCTCCTGCTTTGCAGGCAGATTCTTTACCAATTGCGCTATGTGGGAAACCCTAAAGCAAGTAAAGACTTACAGATCAAGTATTGCTAAATATTACAGAAACTAACCCAAATGAATTTCAGGTTCATGTGATCTGAGAAATATTCAGTATTAAATTAATATCTCATATTAAACCTAGATTAATTTTGTTTGTTTAATTAATACAGATATGGCTTTAGCATTATCAACATTGATTATAATACCTTTATTGTACCTAGGTTTACTAAAACACAAAAAAGGTCATATTTTATATGGTGCAAAATTTGTCAACAATGAAAAGTTAAGTTTGTAATAAAAATGAGATAAAGGGGATAGAAGTTCTAGGTGAAGTCTTCAGGAATAATTATGTTTTAGGTTTTCCAGATTTGCAGTAACTTGAAACTTTAAGGTTTAGCTTATTTAAGTGATGAGAATTCATTAATTATCTAGATCATTTTAAAGTATTGAAGCAATGATTGCTAGACAAATTTAAGTTTACCTATTTTTGTCTTCTTGTAAAAGGAAAATACACATTTGGGGTTTATTAAGTACATGTTTTGTACTACATTAAAAGAATAATTTATACTGTGAGAAAGAACATGATTTTAGAGAGTGTAAAATATATCCATAAGTTTGCCAATCAAAATGATAGTATCACAAGCAGTTCACAATTGATTGTTTCTGTGATTTGTTTTGCTAGAAATTGAGGGCTTTTTAGGGTGAAAATTGTAATATATATGTAATTAAAGCTACTAGAAATAATAAGAGAAACATTTCAGTGTATAAAAAAGTAAGATGTATGTTGTATGTAAATTGTATGTTGTTAGAAAAGGTATTTAAAAATGCATATTTTTTGTTAAGGAAAAAGAAAGTCATTTTGTCCTAGAGCTGGTTGTTTCTGGGCAGGAAAAAATAAGGGCCAAACTAATATGGGTGCAGAAACTTGTGGACAATTTGCAAAAGGAACTCTGAGAAAAAGCTGTGTACATGGTCAAGCTTGGATAAGATTAGATTAAATTTAGTTAAATAAATATACTGTGTTATTTAAAGTAAGCTGGTATAAGACTAGATTTTGCTTTTCTCTCTCTCAAGAGAAAAGAGTCTTCGGTTGGTTTGTTTGTTTTTTAAGAATATCGAGCTACGTTAGCACAAATTCTAAATGAAGGTATTTTTTCCCTCTGGCTAACTTCAGGACAGGCTTCCCAGGTGGCACAGTGGTAAAGGATCCACCTGCCATTTCAGGAGACACAAGAGACACAGGTTTGATCCCTGGGTTGAGAAGACTTCCTGGAATAGGAAATGGCAACCTACTCCAGTATTCTTGTCTGGGAAATTCCACGGACAGAGGAGCCTGGCAGGCTACAGTTCATAGGGTCACAAAGAGTCGCACAAGACTGAGCAACTGAGTACAGCTTTAGGATATTTCAAAGGGCCACAGAGTCTCAGAGAACTTAATTAGGATTATTTGGTATGTTAAATTTGTTGTTGTTGTTCAGCTGCAAAGTCGTGTCCAACTCTTTGGACTGTGGTGTGCCAGGTTCCTCTGCCCTCCACTACCTCCTGGAGTTGGCTCAAATTCATCTTCATTGAGTTGGTCATGCTATCTAGCCATCTCACCCTCTGTTGCCCCCTTCTCTTTTTGCCTTCAATGTTTCCCAGCATCAGGGTCTTTTCCAATGAGTCGATTCTTTACATCAGGTGACCAAAGTATTGGAGCTTCAGCATCAGCATCAGTCCTTCAAATGAATATTCAAGGCTGACTTCCTTTAGGATTGACTGGTTGGATCTCCTTGCAGTCCAAAAGACTCTCAAAAGTCTTCTCTATCACTACAATTCAAAAGCATCAGTTCTTCAGCGTTCAGCCTTCTTTATGGCCCAACTCTCACATCTGTACGTAACTACCAAAAAGACTGTAGCTTTGACTATACATAAACAAAGTCAAATTACTGGTAAAGAAAAACCTGCTTATATTATACTGTACAGATAAATGTCATTAACACAAATGTTCTAGAAATTATATATAATTCCTAAAATTTAGATGTGTCCTGATATTATGTTATCAATCATAATTCTAGTTATCTTGAATTATTGTAAGTCACACATTTCTTTGTCAATTGCATTATAATAAGATCTTTAACTTTGCCTTTTTAAGTCTTTTGTCATGCACAGTTATTGTTTTACGCTGATGCTTTTGCAAAAATACCTTATCTTTCAAAAGAATCATAGAAAAGACTTTTTGACAAGTACAAATTTCTGATAACTTTTAGATTATACAACTAAACTGGATAAAAAAATTTTTAATTCTAATGAAAACTGGTTTCATAAAACTGTTAACAAAAGATTAAGATCAAGGATTAGTTACATAAAACTAAGTGAACTGATAAATATGCTTAACATTTTTATGGCTTTTGCCTGAAATGTTATTGGCTTTTAAACTCTGTTTTCCAGATACAGGGGAATCTTTTCCCTCAAGCTAATTATGACTTATAGCAACTTAGTAAATTATACCTTTAGTACATCATGAGAAACGCTGGACAGGAAGAAGCACAAGCTGGAATCCAGATTGCCAGGAGAAATAGCAATAACCTCAGATATGCAAATGACACCACCCTTATGGCAGAAAGTGAAGAGCAACTAAAAAGCCTCTGATGAAAGTGAAAGTGGAGAGTGAAAAAGTTGGCTTAAAGCTCAACATTCAGAAAACGAAGATCATGGCATACGGTTGCATCACTTCATGGGAAATAGATGGAGAAACAGTGGAAACAGTGTCAGACTTTATTTTTTTGGGCTCCAAAATCACTGCAGATGGTGACTGCAGCCATGAAATTAAAAGTCGCTTACTCCTTGAAAGGAAAGTTATGACCAACCTAGATAGCATATTCAAAAGCAGAGACATTACTTTGCCAACAAAGGTCCATCTAGTCAAGGCTATGGTTTTTCCAGTGGTCATGTATAGATGTGAGAGTTGGACTGTGAAGAAGGCTGAGCACCGAAGAATTGATGCTTTTGAACTGTGCTGTTGGAGAAGACTCTTGAGAGTCCCTTGGACTGCAAGGAGATCCAACCAGTCCATTCTGAAGGAGATCAGCCCTGGGATTTCTTTGTTTGTTTTTGTTTTTGTTTTTTTTACTTTTATTTTATTTTTAAACTTTACAAAATTGTATTAGTCTTGCCAAATATTGGAAGGAATGATGCTAAAGCTGAAACTCCTGTACTTTGGCCACCTGATGGGAAGAACTGACTCATTGGAAAAGACTCTGATGCTGGGAGGAATTGGGGGCAGGAGGAGAAGAGGATGACAGAGGATGAGATGGCTGGATGGCATCACTAACTTGATGGACGTGAGTCTGAGTGAACTCCGGGAGTTGGTGATGGACAGGGAGGCCTGGCGTGCTGTGATTCATGGGGTCGCAAAGAGTCGGACACGACTGAGCCACTGAACTGAACTGAACTGAACTGAAGCAAAATTGAAACATTTATCTATTTTCTCTACCTGCTCCCACCAGAAATTGAAAACTCTCGCATTCTCAAAACATTATCAGGTGAATAATAAAGACCATCTCCTGACAGGTGGAGGAATCTCAGGATATTTTGGAGACCTTGAAAAGAGAAAATTTCACTGGAATAAATAAATATTACAAGTGGAATCTGTGACTAACCTCAGTGTGGCTAAACCTAACATCTCAGCAGTGGAAGCATGGAGGCTTAACAGCTGCACCCCCTGGGAATTCCCGAGAGTCCTTTTACAAGTTCAAGCAAAGATTCCCAATGAAAAGTTCTGGCACAGCCAGTTTAGAAGAACCTAAGTGATCAATTCACCAGACTCATTTTACAAACAATTTTGATCTTAATTTGGCTATGTTTGGGAAAATGAGGGTAATTTTAGAGCAAAAGACATCATGTTTCAGTGGATGCTAAATTCTAATTTTGTTAATCGAGATCTATATTTATTGCAGTTATTGACGCTGTTTCCCTCAGAACTGAGGAATATCAAAGAAAAGGAGGGATTTACATTGATCAGGATCCTGTGGGTTCTTACCGGGGCGGGGGTGGGGGTGGAGTGCAAATCCCGACTCCACCATGCTCTCTGCCTCTTGATGAAAAAAAAGCTCTTACCTCTTAGGCCATCCCCAAGTTCCAAAGGACAAATATAGTCAAAGAAATAAGAAAATGCAGGAACAAAGAAAAGCAGTCAAGCAAGACAAGACAATCATAATTTGGTCATAAAATAAAGTCAGAGCCTTTAGTTCCTCCTCAGTGGCTACAGACAATAGTCTGAGCCATATCCTTAAGTTATTTTGCAGATACTAACCAACCCCCCACCCTGCTCTGACATTTCAGGTTCAATCGCTGGAATAAGAAGATCCCCTGGAGAAGGAAAAGGCAATCCACTATAATATTCTTGCCAGGGAAATCACAGGGACAGAGGAGCCTGGTGGGCTACAGTCCATGGGGTCGCAAAGAGTTAGACATGACCCAAGTGACTTAGCACGCATGCATGCGGCCGCCAGCACACAGACCCCAGAAGACCGGTGGCCAGAAACCGGATAAAAGAGATTCCTGAAATAGCACTCTGTCACCTCACCATCAACCAGTCAGAGAACCCCAACCCCCTCCCTCACTCCGTCTTTAAAAACCCTTCCCTGAACGCCATCGGGGGTTTGGGTGTTTCGAGCACGAGCTGTCCCATCCTCAGAGCCCGAAGCCCTGCAGTAAGCGCTGTACTCTGCTTCACCACAATGCAGGGTCAGTAGACGGGCTTTGCTCCACTTTGGGCTAGTGGACCCAAGTTCAGTTTGGTCACAGAAGTAGTGGGGAAATGACAAGTACATCAAATTACATGGAAAGGATTGAAGCTAAGTCTTGTTCTAGATGACGTTATAGTACTTTTTACAGCTTGATTAAAACTTATGTGATTTAATAGTGACCTAATTAATGCTTATAGAAATAGCATAGCTGGGCAAAAAGACATTTTAATGCATGTTGTTAATTTACCAGGTTTATTGGGAATCAACCACTTCTGGTCAAAAGCCATTGCCCGGACCTCATGTGTACCCCTTTGGGCAGTGACCAAAGGGAAGCCCTGGGCATTGAGAGCCACAGAGCAGACCTTGAAACACATACTGTACTATGTATACATACATATACATCTATACACCTATATACATGTATTATATTATATTATATTATATTATATATATGCATTCATACTCAGTCTCTTCAGTCATGTCTGACTCTTTGCAACCCATATGGACTGTAGCCCACCAGGCTCCTCTGTCCATGGAACTCTCCAGGCAAGAATACTGGAGTGGGTTGCTAGTCCCTTCTCCAGGGGATCTTCCCAATCCAGGGATCAAACCCAATTCTCCTGCATTGCAGGAAGATTCTTTAACATATGAGACACCAGGGAAGCCCTCATGTTTATATATATGATACACATTCATCATATATATATATATATGCATTTACTGTATAGCGTATACTTATATATGTATGTTACATGTTATATATGCATTTGCTTTTTTTTCTTTTGGCTCTCTCCTTAAACTGCAAGCTCCAGGGAGAAACTTCTGTTTTGCTCACTGCTGTATTCCTAATGCTTATAATAGGTTCCTAAGATATATCAGAACCTCAATCAATATTTGAATAAAGAAGGAAAGAGTGAAATAGAAAAAGGATTGGAAGGAAAGAGGTCAGAGGAGAGAAAGAGAGAGGTTGATTCCTGTTTCCAGCCCAGAGTTACCTAGACATTCCTGTGTAACAGAATTCAATATGTATGTATACGTGTGGATGCATGATTAATATTAAAATTGGTTATTTCTGCAATGTCAGAAAAAAAAGATCGTTTCTACACATAGCCAAGATAAAATGAATAGCCAGTTTTCTAAAGACCGGCAATTAAGGGAAATGTTAGGAAATAATTTGGAGGGGCTTTCAAATTTGGTAAGAGAGATTTTACTTGGAACAGATGGATATGAAATGTCTAGAACTAAAAAGCACAGGAGACTGAGGACCAACCAGCGAGTGTGTCAGCAGCAAATGAAAGCCCATGGTAGACGTGCCTAAATGGGCAGCGTGCAAAGCAAAGAACCCTGGTGAAAAGAGTGGAAACAATACTCTGCACCAAGCCTGTCAAAAGCCAGCGCCCGAGCTGAGATGGTGCTGCTTTGTTAAGGTGGGCAGCTGTGATCGCATCGTTGTATACAGCCCATCAAACAGTGTCCAGGGCAGACGCAGAAGGCTCATCTGGGGAGCAAGTGGCAGGGGGGCACTTATTTCAGGATGTCCTCCGCCAGCCACACATGCTAGCCTTGATCCAGCATGACTGTTCTCCTAGATTAATTACCCACATTTGCATGTGTGCTTTTTGGCTGCAGGCAAGGAAACAATTGCAAGCATCACCTGGTGCCCTAAAAGAGGTGCCCTGTCTACTATACCTTACAAACTGTTTATTTTCTTTGATTTCTGTTTCAAATAAGACGCTTTCTCCCATGACGTCTCCTTGATTTACTGTAATATATGCCTAAATCTCAGCCAGGACACGACTGACTTCTAAAGCACTGTGGATGAAGGAAAAAATGTCACAAATAACTGTCAAGTTCCACTGACAGATCATTTTGCTCATGTCATGGGAGACTTTTTAAAAGTTTTCTCCTTGAGTCTCTTCAGGATTGCTGGCATTGTGGTATAATCGATCATGTAATACGTGCCATCAAAAGAACTGGGGGGAAAAGGAACTTTCTGAAAATCACATTGAAGTTTAAAAAGCTGTGCAATGTTTCTTCAAGGAAACTGGAACCTTTACTTTTCCAAGACTCAGTGAGCTCTGCAAGCTGCAAAAACATGTGGTCCTATCTATGAGAAAATCAGCATTCCCTGTCCTTGACTGAGGAAGGAAGGAACCTAGCTTCCAGTGAACCATGAGCCCTGGTGGACAAGGGGGTGGCTGGAGATGGGCACCCCAGTCTGGTATCACATCCCACACAGAATCCACACCAGACATTTGTGGGAGACCTGACAGTCCACGTGCTTTCCAATCAACCAATGAGGGAAGGGTGTGTTTCTTTTTGGCTTCCTTTACAGAAATCAGACTTTATTTGGGGGGGCTTCAAAATCACTGCAGATGGTGACTGCAGCCACGAAATTAAAAGACATTTGCTCCTTGAAAGAAAAGTTATGATCAACCCAGGCAACATATTAAAAAGCAGAGACATTACTTTGCCAACAAAGGTCTGTCTAGTCAAGGCTATGGTTTTTCCAATACTTGTATGGATATAAGATTTGGACTAGAAAGAAAGCTGAGTGCTGAAGAATTGATGCTTTTGACCTGTGGAGTTGGAGAAGACTCTTGAGAGTCCCTGGGACAGCAAGGAAACCAATCAGTCCATCCTAAAGGAAATCAGTCCTGAATATTCATTGGAAGGACTGATGTTGAAGCTGAAACTCCTGATGTAAAGAACTGACTCATTGGAAAAGACCCTAATGCTGGGAAAGATTGAAGGCGGGAGGAGAAGGGGACAACAGAGGAAATTTTATATCATATGCAAAAGACAGAAAAAGAAAGCAAACAAATGGAAATAAATATATCAAAACAAATAAAATATTTGCCCTTATGATCTTTCAGTGGGTGAAGTGACCTGCTTTCACGGGCCTGGTTGGAACTCGTTGGCCAAAGTCACATTGAACTCTTTCTTAGACTGAGGCAACCAAAAGCTCTTTCTGTTAGAATCACATTAGGTTAAAAAAAAAGTTCATTATTTTTAATGTATTATGTTATTTCATTTATAACCATTTATATTAATGACCTTTTCATATGATATGTTATTTTTAGCTCTAGATCTCATTTATTGAGAAATTATGAAATATCTCTCTCCTTGTCCAAAGTCCTTTGTACATTCTGTTCTTCTTGCCTTATTTTCTCTCCACATGGGCACACCTTTCCCTGGTCATGTGAATTTTTCCTTCTCAAGAAATGAGTCAGCTGAAAGGAGGTGCTTACCCAGAGCCTCTGTAAGATAGTAGAGGTGACTTTGGAGAAAAACTGTGACCACCAATCATGTGATCTCTAAAAGAACCAGGGCAGAACAATGGTGACTCAGTACAAGACTCAGTGGAGAATAAAAGTCCAACTCAGACACAATCCAGGAATTAACAGAAGAGCAGCTCAGTTTGAAGTTTCTAAGAAGAAAGGATAATCACTAGGAGGAGAGAGGGAACTGAGAAAGTCCCTGGAAGACCGCCAGGAAAGGGTGCTTTGTGCTGAGAATCCCAGGGGCTAAGGGGATGCCCTTGACAGAGGGGTGGGTTCAGTTCAGTTCAGTTCAGTCGCTCAGTCGTGTACGACTCTTTGCAACCCCATGGACAGGCTTTGCTGTCCATCACCAACTCCCAGAGCTTGCTCAAACTCATGTCCATTGAGTCAGTGATGCCATCCAACCATCTCATCCTGTCATTCCCTTCTCTTCCTGCCTTCAATCTTGCCCAGCATCAGGGTCTTTTCCAATGAGTCAGTTCTTCACATCAGGTAGCCAGTTATTGGAGCTTCAACTTCAGCTCAGTCCTTCCAATAAACATTCAGGACTGATTTCCTTTAGGATATACTGATTTGATCTCCTTGCAGTCCAAGGGACTCTCAAGAGCCTTCTCCAACACCACAGTTCAAAAGCATCAATTCTTCGGTGCTCAGCTTTCTTTATGGTCTAACTCTTACATCTATACATGACTACTGGAAAAGCCATAGCTTTGACTAGATGGAGCTTAGTCAGTAGAGTAATGTCTCTGCTTCTTAATATGCTGTCTAGGTTTGTCATAGCTTTTCTTCCAAAGAGCAAGACTCTTTTAATTTCATGGCTGCAGTCACCATCTGCAGTGATTTTGGAGCCCAGGAAAATAAAGTCTCTCACTGTTGCCATTGTTTCCCCATCTATTTGCCATGAAGTGATGGGACTGGATGCCATGATCTTAGTTTTATGAATGTTGAGTTTTAAGCCAACTTTTTCACTCTCTTCTTTTACTTTCAGCAAGAGGTCTTTCATTTGCTCATCGTTTGCTGCTATAAGGGTGGTATCATAAGCATTGCTATGAACAAAGCTAGTAGAGGCAATGAAATTCCAGCTGAGCTACTTCAAATCCTAAAAGATGGTGCTGTGAAAGTGCTGCACTCAATATGCCTGTAGATTTGGAAAACTCAGCAGTGGTCACAGGACTGGAAAAGGTCAGTTTTCATTCCAACCCCAAAGAAAGACAATGCCAAAGAATGATCAAACTACCAGACAAGTGGATTCCTCTCACATACCAGCAAAGTAATGCTCAAAATTTTCCACGCTAGGCTTCAACAGTATGTGAGATGAGAACTTCTAGATGTTCAAGCTGGATTTAGAAAAGCCAGAGGAACCAGAGATGAAATTGCCAACATCCATTGGATCATATAAAAACCAAAAGAATTCTAGAAAAACATCTACTTCTGTTTCATTGACTACAATAAAGGCTTTGAGTTTGTGGATCACAACTGAGGAAAATTCTTCAAGAGATGGGAATACCAGATCTCCTTACCTGTCTCCTGAGAAACCTGTATCCATGTCAAGAAGCAACAGTTACAACTGGACTTGGAACAATGGACTGATTCCAAATTGGGAAGGGAGTACGTCAAGGCTGTATATTGTCACCCTGTGTATTTAATGCATAATGCTGGGTTGGATGAAGCACAAGCTGGAATCAAGATTGCCAGGAGAAACATTAATAACCTCAGAGGGGTGGGTACCAGCTACCGTTTTCAAGATGAGATGCAGGTAGACCAGAACAGCATGAGCATCTGGACGAACTCAGCTCCACCAGAACAAATGATTCAGAGAGGGAAGCTGGAAGAGGCAGGTCCTGGGGATGACCCCATCTGGGTGATTTCACATGTGGTCCCTTATGCAGGAAGAGTTATCACCTTTGTTTTCAAAATCCTTAGAAGCTGAGGCTGTATAGAAAGACCCTTAATGAACTTGTCTCACAAGCCAGACTGCATTTTAAAATACAAAATGCCTTTTGTTTCATGATTTTCTTGAAGTACAAGAGGGGAAAAGTAAGGAAATTTAAAATCAAAAGCATAACTCTTGGCACATACAGCAGAATTCCAAATGTAACCCATTTCCACATGGACTCAGCTATTCTGTGGGTCAATCTCTGACCTCATAGCATAATAATTAGAACATTTTTTTAACACTATTTTGGGTTTCCCTGATGGCCCAGCAGTAAAGAATCTGCCTGCACTGGGGGGGACCTGGGTTCAATTCCTGGGTCAGGAAGATTCCCTGGAGGAGGGCATGGCAACCCACTCCAGTATTCTTGCCTGGAGAATCCCATGGATGGAGGAACTTGGTGGGCTATAGTCCATGGAGTTGCAAAGAGTCAGACACAACTGAGCAACAAAGAAATCATGCACACACAACACTATCTGTCTTCATCCTGTTCCGCAATGCCAGCTTTACAGAGCGCTTGATGGTAAAATATGTTTAACAAAACCTGATACCTTTGGAAATATTTCTATTGCCACTAAGACAGAGCATGCATTTCCTATATATGGGCTGTGCCATCTATAAGAAAGTAAAGTGTGGAGGAAATAATTGGGAACCATTTTTGCAGCCCAGCTCAAAGCTCAGAAGTCATAAGTGGGAGCTAAAATTTGTAACTCCCCCCCACCTCCATTAACACTTCTGCTCTCTACCTGAACTCTGAGCACCGTCTGCTGATGACAGGGCACTTTTCTAATCAAGAGAAGTGACAGCTCAGAAATGGGACCCTTGCTAGGACATGAGGCTTTATCCCGCCTGCTAGTTCTGTTGACTCTGCTCTACTCTCAGCTCCCTGTCTGGAGCGAAGCAAGGAGAGGCCTCTCGAGAGAGACTGGTGGGAAGCATCAGTGATTGAGAATCACTAACAAAATACTAAACACCCCCATTCCTTCCAGATCCAGAGGGAGAGAACTCACTCCCCCTTCCCACTCTCCATCACTTCTTCACTCCTCCGTGAAACTGGGAATTGTTATTGCAATGCTCATCTCCACCACCCCAGCACAGATTCTTTCAGAGATGCCTGCAAAGAGGGGCATTCTCCTCTGCCCTGTAGCATAAAATTGATAGCTAGTGGGAGCCTGCTGTATAGCACAGGGAGCCCAGCCGGGTCCTCTGTGATAGCCTGCAGGTGTGAGGGGAGGGGAGGGAGGAAGGTTCAAGAGGGAGGGGACATATGCATATAATTATGGCTGAGTCACATGGCTGTATGGCAGAAACCAACATTTAACATTGTAAAGGAATATCCCTCCAATTTAAAAAAAAAGTGAAAGTGAAAGTCGCTCAGTTGTGTATGACTCTTTGCGACCCCATGAACTATACAGTCCATGGAATTCTCCAGGCCAGAATGCTGGAGTGGGTAGCCATTCCCTTCTCGGGGGGATCTTCCCAACCCAGGGATTGAACCCAGGCCTTCCACATTGCAGGTGGATTCTTTACCAGCTGAACCACAAGGGAAGCCCAAGAATACTGGAGTGGGTAGACTATCCCTTCTCCAGCGGGTCTTCCCCACCCAGGAATTGAACCGAGGTCTCCTGCATTGCAGGCGGATTCTTTACCAACAGAGCCATCAGGGAAACCCTTTGAAAAAAAAAAAGCAGCCCTTAAAAGAATGCCTGGCCCTCACAAGCATTGCATAAGGGTTTGCAATCATTCTTATCTTAAATAATGTTATGTCTGATGCCTTTCTGGCTCCTGTGATGATTTGTAAGTTCAGGATCTAGAGAGGAAGGGACATGGTTACTGACCCTCCTTACCTCTAACTGGCAGGATATGCTGCTGGTCAAAGGACATTTTAGCCATACTGGGCAAGAAATCCAGGGAGGAAAGGCTATCGTGTGCAGAGAGAGGGATCAGGGACCAACAGACCAAAACCTACCCTGACAACGTGACCCTTTGACAATGTGGCCCCAGTGCTCCCCTGGGCCACTCTGCACCCCCGCCCCACCCCCCCACCCCCGCCTGTCCAGGCGTGCTGCCCCCGCGAGGCCCAGCGGACAGCCGCCTGCTCCCTGAAGCCTGGCCTGCTGTGTACCCAGCACAGTGCCTGCCTGACCTCTCCTAGGTCACAGCAAATACCCACTAGCTACAGAAAACAGATGAAAGGATGTTAATAGCACTGTTATTAACGATCTGCTTCTGCCCAACATTTCAATAGAAATTTAAAAGAACTGCAATATGCCAACTTTTCCCTAAACAGGACGACTGGTCACTCTTGGTGCGTGAGCTGCCAGCAGCACATGCGTGGACCACACTGGTACACGTGTGCATGAAGGTGTGCCCTTCAGCTAGAGAGGAGAAGGGCACAGCTGGGCCTTCTAGAGCCTTCCTGAGTACCTTAGACTCAGTCACTGTCTCAGTAGATCTGCTCCTCAGGAAGAATTCTGTTTGGATTCCCATATTGACCCAAAGAGGACTAGAGCTTAACCACACACACAAAACTGAATTTAGTATCTGTCTATCTCAACCTTATCTGCAATCTGCAGATAAATGAAGGGCTCCCTGGTGGCTCAGCTGGTAAAGAATCCACCTGCAATGCAGGAGACCCTGGTTTGGGAGGATCCCCTGGAGAAGGGAAAGGCTATCCATTCCAGTCTTCTTGGGCTTCCCTGATGGCTCACCTGGTAAAGAATCTGCCTGTAGTAGATCCCCTGGAGAAGGGAATGGCTACCCACTCCAGTATTCTGGCCCGGAGAATCCCAAGGACTACAATCCATGGGGTTGCAAAGAGTCAGACACGACTGAGCGACTTTCACTTTTTCAGCAGGAGGCAATCAGACACAAGCCAAAAATGGGAGGAACCCCTAACAACAACAGACAACAGAAAATCATTCCAGGCACATTTCAAAGCCTCCAGAAATCAGTGGATGTAAAGGACTACCCAGTCACAGACGATGCCAACGAGAACCAGCTGTCTTCTTCTATTTGTGACCTAAACAGCAAAAGCTTCTAGAAGTGACAGCAGCATGCATAAGGTGGGGCCATGACGCCTGAGCCTCACATGTTGCCTCAGAAAGTAGCCTGGAAAGTACTCGTAATGTCCTCCCTTTGAGAATCAGTATGAACACAGGATCTGGACTGGATTCCTTTCTGTCCACTCCTGCTGGTCTGCTCGCACCTGTTACTGCTCTCCTCCCATCTCTCTCCTTGGACTTTGACAACTGGATGCAGTAAAAGTAAAGCAAGTGGAGACTCTTCTCTTTCAAGAAACTGTGCTCTGATCTGAACAAGCAGTTATGGAGACTTGTCAGCAGGATCCTAATTAACCCCATTTCTTCTATGTACAAGGAAGGGACAGAACTAGCTTCCTCTTGTCAGAAACAACAGAATTTGGCATCCTGAAACATTTTTATAAAAGAAAAGACAAAAAAAAAAAAAACACTAACAAATCAGTACAAATTCATCATCTAACAACATAAAATGATTTGTCTCTAGAAAATCTTAACAAATCTGCACACTAAGGCTGCAGGATATAATGACAATGTTTTATAAAATCAGATGAATTACGTATACTAGCAATGAAAACTTACACATGGAAATTAATACAATACCAGTTACAAGGTCATCAAAATGTGAAATGGCTAAAGATAAATTTAATAAAACCTATACAAGATCTGTATGTTGAAAAGTACAAGATATCACTGAGATAAAAAAGAACTCAATAAATGAAGATATACATGCCATGTTTATAGACCAAAATGTTAAGAAGTCGATTAGCCAGAAGTTGATCTGTACATTCATGTAACACCAATCAAGCTACAATAAGATATTCTGTAAAGTTGATAAACTGATTCTAAAATCCTTATGGGAATTCAAACAACCTAGAAAATCCAGAAAGATGTTAAGAAAGAAGAAATCGAATTTCCTACACTATTTGATGTAAAGGCTTTATGAGTGGTTTAGACAGTATTGGCATAAAGATAGGTACATATGACGAGAGAACAGAAGATAAAGTGGATCATACATATATGATCGATTAATTTTCAAAGAGATGCGGGGAAATTCATTGGGGAGAAGAAAATATTGTCAACAAATGGTTCTAGAACACTTGGCTATCCATATTAAAGAAACCTGGCCTTTAACCTATACCATTAAAAATTAACTCACAGTAATAAATCAATTACAATAGCCACAACTATAAAATCTGTAGAAGAAAACACAGGAAAATATCCCTGCACCTTTGCGTAAACTAAGGATTTTAAATAGGACAAGAAAAACCAAATAATAAATGAAAAACAATGATTTATCTTCAGTTCAATTCAGTCGCTCAGTCGTGTCCGACTCTTTGCGACCCCATGAATTGCAGCACGCCAGGCCTCCCTGTCCATCACCAACTCCTGGAGTTCACTCAAGCTCACGTCCATCGAGTCAGTGATTTATCTTAGATGTCATCAAAATTGAAATCTTTTGCACTTCAAAAAGATATTAAGAAAAAGAAAAGGTAGGCCACAGACAAGAACATTTTTGTAAAACATATTCTGCAAAATATTTCTGACTAAATGTATCTATCATAAACACACACATACACAGAACACAATTCAATAATTAAGAAATAATCTAATTTTTTAATCTAACTTTTCTTTGCAAATATTTTTCTAAAGAATATATACAAATGGCAAATACATACATGAAAAGATTATTGTCATTTGAGTCATAAGCAAATTGTACATTAAACCACAGAAGGATTAAAATGTAAGACGCTGACAACACCCAGCGGTATCACGCGTGCTAAGTCACCTGAGTTGTGTCCAACTCTTTGAGACCCCATGGACCGTAGCCCACCAGGCTCCTCCATCCATGGAATTCTCCAGGCAAGAATACTGGAGTGGGTTGCCATGCCCTCCTCCAGGGTGGTGTCATGGGTTTGGACCAACTGGAACTCTCCTGCCTTGCAGATGGGGTAGAAAATGGCAGAACCATTTTGGTGAAGAGTTGGACAGTATCTTACCAAGTGAAACATACACTTATCATGAGACAAAGAAATCAATTCCTAGGTAGTTCCACAAGAGAAATAAAAGTGTATGTCCTCTTTTTTTTTTTTCCTACATCTTCCTGATAGCTTTGCTTATTACAGAGAAAACCTGAAGAGAATCCAAATGCCCCTCAACCAGTGATGGATAAACACAGTGGACCATCCATATGATGAGACACTACTCAGTAAGAGAAACTAATAAATCACTGATACACACTACACCCTGTGTGAATCTCCAAGGTCTTATGCTGAGTGAAAAAAGGCAGACACAGAAGGGCACATACATAGGATTCCATTCACACAGCACTCTAGAAAAGGCAAAACTATAGAGACAGAAAATAGATTGGTGTTTGCCAGGATGGGGAGAGAGATTAATCACTAAAGGGAGCCAAGAAACACTTTGGGGTGAAAAGCTGTTCTTTACAGTGATTATGGCTAAATAACTGGACACTTCCATCAGAACTCATCAAAGTTTACACTCAAAATTAGTGATTTTAACATATATGCCTAAGCTGACATACACAGAAAAAAAGCATAGCAGGTGGGCTCTGGTCTATTTTTTTAATTACATTTAAAAGAGCCTAGAAGATAAACTTCAGACTGTCAACAGTAATTATCTCCAATGGTTTTTTGTTTGTCTGTTCATTTGTTCTTGAGTTTTATTTTGGTGTTGTTTGTTTGTTTTTTGCTACATGTGCTTGCCTTTCTTCAATTTCTAGAATAATTGTATACTACGGGAATAATTAAAATTTAATCTCAAATATTATTATGGTTTTCAATCTATCGTAAATTCTAATCAACCACATTCAGATAGAGCATGAGCAAGAAGGATGCTCTCATTTTCCCTGACCATCTTTCTCTGTCAACAACTATGTCTCCTAGAGACTGGGCTAATGACATAATGAAGACAGAGCCCTCCCACCCACGTGCCAGCCGGCACCTACTGAAATGCCCTTTGTTCTCCATGGCTCCTTGCTTGGGGCTTTAGGAAACACCAAGAATCAGGGAGAGAGGCAGTGAAGCATCAGCGAATCCCATGAGCCTTCCCAGCAGAGGAACCGCCCCACCCGTGGATGTCTCCACACATGGACCTCCCCGCAGTATGGCCCTCCCCACCATATGGATTGCTCCTACCCATGGCCCTCCCATCATCCGTATCTCCCCACCACATGGACCACCTTACTGCAAACGGCCTTCTAAAGGCTAAGGCCATAGAGGAACTATGTTTTCTGGACTCTTTGTGAGTTTTGCCTCCCCCATTGACTCATCAGAAAAGACTCTGATACTGGGAGGGACTGGGGGCAGGAAGAGAAGGGGATGACAGAGGATGAGATGGCTGGATGGCATCACTGACTCGATGGACATGAGTCTGAGGGAACTCCAGGAGTTGGTGATGGACAGGGAGGCCTGGTGTGCTGTGATTCATGGGGTCGCAAAGAGTCAGACACGACTGAGAGACTGATCTGATCTGATCTGATCTGATAGGTTCCAAATGCCAATATTTAAAAATGAGCCTCTTAGACGAAAGTGGTCATCTGGCTTCAATTTATTTTTCTGTTGTGAACAGAGTCACCTAGCAATTTCTGTCATAGAAATGTACTTAGGGGGACTTCCTTGGTGGTCCAGTGGCTAAGACTCATGCAAGGGGTCCAGGTGCAGTCACTGTGCAGGAAACTAGATCCTGCGTGCTGCAACTAAAAGACCCTGCATGCCACAGCTGAAAAAGTGAAAGCTCCCTCGTGCAGCAGGGAAGACTCCATGCACCTGCAACACAGACCGCGTGACGCAACCAAGATCCAGGGCAGCCAAATGCACATATTCATTGTTGTCATTTAGTCACTAAGTCACGTCCAACTCTTTGCCAGCTCATGAACTGTAGCCCACTGGGCTCCGCTGTCCGTGGGATTCTCCAGGCACAGATACTGGAGTGGGTTGCTATTTCCTCCTCCAGGAGATCTTCCTGACCCAGGGATCCAACCCGCATCTGCTGCATTGACAGGCAGATTCTTCACCACTGAGCCACTAGGGAAGCCCAAAAGAAAAACATAAACATTTTTTTTAAAAGGAGATGGAATTAGGGAAACAGGATGGGAGATGCGAGCAGACACAGAGATGTCTCTCAGGAGGCAGCAGGCAGACACCTTCTGTAAAAGGGATCCTGGGAGGTGGTAACAAGTACTATTATTTTCATTCAAAATGTAGAAAATCTATGGCCGTGATAAATTACAGATTTAGCCTCATTTACACTATAATGAATTAATTTTGGTTCAACAATCACTGTGTGCTCTTCTCGGGAAGTACAGTCCACTCCTGAAGACAGCATGGAGAATTCAAGGGGATTGGGAGGGTCTGGGAACACACGCTCACTCACAGGAGAAACCTGGGAACCTGTAATAAGTCCACAAGCAGTCTTGTTGGAAGCACATGGCTCGAAGGCTATGTGCAGAGGGTAGGGGTGTGAACTCAAGGGGTTGAATGCCCGGGATTGCATCCTGACTCAGCTGGTCCTACCTGAGTCCTCCCATCCATCAAGTGGCCCAGGGGATGCAGGGGGCAGGGGGTATTGGGACCCATCCTGCAAGCACCAGTGTTGACTTGTGGGCTTTGGAAATCCCCCAGCAGGGAACACAGACTCAGTAATCACCATGAAAGGTCGACTTCAAGGCCGGGAGGGACACATGGGCCCTACAAGGACTGACCGGGGCTGGACCACCAGGCTGTCTCCTTACTGAGGCCCCTGCACGGCTGTGAGCATCTTCCCAAGCTTCTCCCCCTTAAACCAGAAAGCCCACAGACAGAGAGAGCGGGGAGGTCCTCATAGGGATATTTCACACCCTCTTTCATCCTCTCTGTCTGTCTCCAGGCCTCAGCAGCACTGGGCTGGAAGAACCCTGGAAGGGGAAGCATGCTAGGACCAGCCTCGTTCAGCAGCAGCATCCACTGGACCTCAGCTTCCTCGCCGACCCCACTGCCGCCTTCTTCCCCGGCAAGTGGCAGAGACGTTCACCTTCCTGAGCTGGGGTCACAGAAGGCCCCACGGGGTGCCCCCCTAGAGTCCCTCACACCTCACCTTGCCTCTGCTCTCTGCCCATCGCCCTGTCCAGGCAGCAGTCTGGCTGAACCCCTCCAGATATAAGCTAACTCAGATCCTCAAGCTCTTCCCAATAAGACAGGAAGTCAGTGGAGGCACCAGGTCCTCTCCAGAACGAAGACTGTCCAGGCAGAGAGCAGAGCACACGGGGAAACTCTGCAGAGTCCCCTCCATTCGTGCTGAAGCCCTTTACCTGCATCATTGCTGTTAGTGGGCTGAGATGGGTGGTCCCCAAAGACACATCTAGGTCTTAACAGGGGACATATGACTGTGACCTTGTTTGGAGAAAGGGTGTTGATATAATCAAATTATGGATCTCCAGATGAGAAGCTCATCCTGGATTATCCTGGTGGCCCTGAAACCAAAGACAAGTGTCCTTACAAGAGACACGCAGAGGAGAGACACAGAGGAAAGAGGCCGTGTGCAGATGGAGGCAGAGACTGGAGGGATGTGGTCACGAGGACCACAGGGCCCTCCAGGAGCTGGAAGATGCTAGGAGGGATTGTCCCCTGGAGACTTTGGAGGGAGCGCAGCCCTGCTGACACCTTACTTCCAGCTTTGGGAGCTGGGAGAGAATACATTTTTGTTAATCTAAGCAAACAATACTTCGGCCACCTGATGTGAATAGCTGAATCACTGGAAAAGACCATGATGCTGGGAAAAATTGAAGGCAGAAGAAGGGGACGAGAGAGGATGAGATGGTTGGATGGCATCACCCACTCAATGGGCATGAGTTTGAGTAAACTCTGGGAGTTGGTGATGGACAGAAAGGCCTGGCCTGCTGCAGTCCATGGGGTTGCAAAGAGTCGGACACGACTGAGTGACTGAACAACAGCAACAAAGCAAACGGCTGTGTGGTAGTTTATCAAGGCAGCCTCGGGATACTAATACATTGCTCAAAAGGACACGGTCTGAACTCAGCTCCCTAGGAGGACCCATCTGGGGACACATCTGTGGGACAGGTGAGAGCTGATGTGTTTATGAAACACAACAGAACAGTAGCAATCTCTGAGGGCCCGCCCAGCCCTGCGGCTGACCCTCCTCCTTCCTAACTCAAGGCAGCAAGAACCAAGGTGTGGGGCGCCTTGCGTGTCATGTGGGCGTCCTCACATTTGAAGACAGAAAGACCAGAGGTGCAGCTGGAAGGGGAGAGGGCCTTTTTAGTGGGAGCTCCGTCAGGCAGTCAGAACAAAGCCACTGCAGACACCCCAGCCATGACTGGAATCCGGGTTGAGCGTGTGTGTTAAGCGATTCTTCATCGCTCCATCCTCCCGTCACCAACTCCTGTCCTCTCGTTTTCCCAGCTGCCAGAGATGCCCCGTGGCTCCCACACATAGCCCCCTTCTTGCTTGTGGGTGCACTTGACTAGGTTTTCAGGCCAGGTTACTGCTTGCCCTGGCAACCGCATCACCCACACACCCCAATGGACAGAGGCAGGTACAGCCAAAGCTGAGCAGGGGGTCGTTACCTTTCCAGAGGAGCCCTGGGACAGCCCCCTGCTCCCGCCCCCACCCACCGCCGGCTGTGAGTCTGCGCAGACCCGCAGCGCCTGGCACGCCTCCCAGTGTCTCCATAACGACACTGAGCCATCTCACCTCCCTAGCCTGTCCATCGCCGCCTGGGAAGAAATCCTCATCCGCGTCTTCAGCCAAAAGGATGCCTTTTCTCTGTAAAAGCTGATCCTGAGTCTCAAGTTATCTCGAATCCAGTTGTTCATTTTCAGGGATAGAAACAAGCCTCCCAAATCTGCAGCAAAGCCCAGATTCAGTGCACACAGGCTTGGGGGCAGAATTCCCTCAGTTCAGTTCGGTTCAGTTCAGTCGCTCAGTCTTGTCCTACTCTTTGTGACCCCATGGCCTGCAACACTCCAGGCCTCCCTGTCCCTCACCAACTCCCAGAGCTTACTCAAACTCACGTCCATTGAGTCAGTGATGCCATCCAACCATCTCATCCTCTGTCATCCCCTTTTCCTCCTGCCTTCAATCTTTCCCAACATCAGAGTCTTTTTTTTTTTTTAAGAATCCCCTAAACACATGCTATTAGGCAGTCAAATCTGTAGAAGCAACAAGGGAATAATAATTAAATCACCAGCAGGAGACGCCAAGAAAATAATCTAGATGTTAAGGAAATGTTAAGGCAATAAGCAAGTCTAACGGTTTTGTGGAGCTTGGGAGTACACAGGTACAAAGTCTGCGTTGTAATAAGCACCACAGCCATCTCAGCCTTGGTCCTGCTTCCTGATCCTCTCAGGACTTGGTTTTTACATCCATATAATGGACACACTTGTGGTAACCATCTCAGACTCAAGTTGGGCTGGGGACGTTGCTTGGGCAATAACTGCAAAAGTTTGGAAAACATAAAATGTTCTTTTGCACAAATCACATTTATTCATTAAATATTTTTAAATCATCAAAGATTAATCTAAGTGTTGATTTTAAAATCCCACTGACAGAAGGACTCTGGACCCAAGCATTAGCTGGTCCTATGAAAACTGTGGGCAATTATGAGGAGAGGGGTTCCCTATGCCTGCTCCACCATCAATCATAGCACATATATATAATTAAAGAGTTGACTCACAGCTGATCATTATTTACCCCCAGGGAATGCCAGACAGTATCTGGAGACATTTTTGATAGTCATCTGCTTGGGTGAGGGGTGCTAGTGGCAGGTACTGTTGGAGAATGGAGATGCTGCTAATTATCCTACAACACACAGGAGAGTCCCCACAGCGAGGGTTTCAGTTCAGTTCAGTTCAGTCACTCAGTCGTGTCTGACTCTTTGTGACCCCATGAATCACAGCACACCAGGCCTCCGTGTCCATCACCAACTCCCGGAGTTCACTCAAACTCATGTCCATTGAGTCAGTGATGCCATCCAGCCATCTCATCCTCTGTCATCCCCTTCTCCTCCTGCCCCCAATCCCTCCCAGCATCAGGGTCTTTTCCAATGAGTCAACTCTTCACATGAGGTGGCCAAAGTACTGGAGTTTCAGCTTTAGCATCAGTCCTTCCAATGAACACTCAGGACTGATCTCCTTAAGAATGGACTGGTTGGATCTCCTTGCAGTCCAAGGGACTCTCAAGAGTCTTCTCCAACATCACAGTTCAAAAGCATCCATTCTTCGACACTCAGGTTTCTTCACAGTCCAACTCTCACATCCATACATGACCACAGGAAAAACCATGGCCTTGACTAGATGGACCTTTGTTGGCAAAGTAATGTCTCTGCTTTTAAATATGCTATCTAGGTTGGACATAACTTTCCTTCCAAGGAGAAAGCGTCTTTTAATTTCATGGCTGCAGTCACCATCTGTAGTGATTTTGGAGCCCCAAAAAATAAAGTCTGACACTGTTTCCACTGTTTCCCCATCTATTTCCCATGAAGTGATGGGACCGGATGCCATGATCTTCGTTTTCTGAATGTTGAGCTTTAAGCCAACTTTTTCACTCTCCTCTTTCACTTTAATCAATAGGCTCTTTAGTTCCTCTTCACTTTCTGCCATAAGTGTGGTGTCATCTGCATATCTGAGGTTATTGATATTTCTCCTGGCAATCTGGATTCCAGCTTGTGCTTCTTCCAGCCCAGCATTTCTCATGATGTACTCTGCATATAAGTTACATAAGCAGGGTGACAATATACAGCCTTGACATACTCCTTTTACTATTTGGAACCAGTCTGTTGTTCCATGTCCAGTTCTAACTGTTGCTTCCTGCCCTGCATATAGGTTTCTCAAGAGGCAGGTCAGGTGGTCTGGTATTCCCATCTCTTTTAGAATTTTCCATAGTTTATTGTGATCCACACAGTCAAAGGCTTTGGCATAGTCAATAAAGCAGAAATAGATGTTTTTGTGGAAATCTTTTGTTTTTTTTTGATGATTCAGCGGATATTGGCAATTTGATCTCTGGTTCCTCTGACTTTTCTAAAGCCAGCTTGACCATCTGGAAGTTCACGGTTCACGTATTGCTGAAGCCTGGCTTGGAGAATTTTGAGCATTACTTTACTAGCGTGTGAGATGAGTGCAATTGTGCGGTAGTTTGAGCATTCTTTGATATTGCCTTTCTTTGGGATTGGAATGAAAATTGAGCTTTTCCAGTCCTGTGGTCACTGTTGAGTTTTCCAAATTTCCTTGCATATTGAGTGCGGCACTTTCACAGCATCATCTTTCAGGATTTGAAATAGCTCAACTGGGATTTCATCACTTCCACTAGCTTTGTTCATAGTGATGCTTTCTAAGGCCCACTTGACTTCACATTCCAGGATGTCTGGCTCTAGGTGAGTGATCATCATGATTATCCTGCCCCAAATGGCAATAGTGTCATGGCTGAGAAACCGTCACTAAAGTGGCCTCAGATCTCTTCAGCCTCTGTCCTGAAAGGTCTCACTTGACCCCCAGACAGTGCTGGAGGTGGTACTTCTCAGCTGGACCAACACCAGACCTACCTGCTACCAGAGAGATTACACCCTCTCCTAGCCTTCAGGTTAAGAGACCGGTATTCATGGACACGAACTTGGGAAAGCTCCCGGAGATGGTGAAGGACAAGGGAGGCCTGGCATGCTGCAGTCCAAGGGGTTGCAAAGAATCAGACACGACTTGGCAACTGAACAACAACATTCAGGTTGCATCGGCTGTAAACTAGAGAAGTTACTTGGGAAATACAAAATCAGGAGGGGAATAAAATGGAATGAATGCTCTTTCCAGACACCAGGTGTCCTGCGTCCTGAGACTCTGTTCCCCCCAGTGGTACTCACTTCCCCTGAGTGGTCACACGGATGTGGGAGATTGAATTTAGGAGCCACTGGGACCCAGACAAGAAAGCAGCCAAGGAAGGAGGCAGAATTTTGCATCTGACTTGGGACGTTATTCACTCAACCTTTATTTATGGAGCAGCAGCTGTGCGTGTCCTAGGTCCCATGGATGAAACCAATATGGAACCTTCTCTGGGAGCTTAGAGGCTAGCAGTGTGGAGCCGCCAGCAATGCACGCGTGATGCAGCCACAAGGGGAAGGCAAGCTGGGGAGGGCCCAGAGGGAGGGACGCGGTGACGGTATGACCTCAGGGGCAGGCCTCTCAGATACAGTGGGACTGGATCTGCTGAGGACTGAATCACTGACCTACAAGGTCAGCCAGAAGCATGGTCAACCACCCAAGTCATCAACACGATGCACGTCCCTACTGAGTTAACCCACTACTCCCCGCCATGGTTCTGCTCAGGTCTGTGTCATGCAAAGGCGGCCCCCACCTGTAATATTCTGCAGGACTCTGCTCTGGGCTGGGTCATCTGAGGACCATCTGTCAAGGCCAGACGCGGTTCACCCTGTTGTCAGGACTCAGTCACCCTGCAGCCGCACAAATGAGTCCCCGCCGGTCCCGGCACGTGGCTGGCATTCAGTCCACAGCTTCCCTCCTCCCTAAGAGCCTGGCTAGCATTGGAAGTCTATCCAGGTCACTTAGCTAGAAAAGAACACATGGCAAAAAGAAAAGAATTAAACGCTGAAAAGAGCTTAAACAAGCAGGCATCCATGGGGCTGGTGCCTCTCCCCAGACAGCTTTATCTCTGTGGTTCACGCCCTCTGGTTGTGAACAATTTCAGGGTTGATGGGGTAACAACCATCAGACATTCTCCTGGTTGTTGTTGATTTCTCCCCCTGCTGCCCTGGGAGTGCATTGTGGCCTTGGCAGAGAGAGAGCTTTCATGTTAGTCTCCCACCTCATCAGGTCAAATCAAACCTTGCCAGGGCCAGGGCCCTGTTCCCAGCTGGCGAATAAGCAAGTCATTCTGATGCACCATGCTCCTGTTTATCAGGAGCCCTGGAGCAGAGCGTCTGCATTACGTACAGAGAGAGCTGCAGCCTCCAAACTGTCCCAGCCCTCGTCCATCTTCCCAGGATACAAGAGATGGAGGCCATTCCCTCGCAGTCTCCTATCCCGAGCCTGCTGTCTGCACTTCTGTACTGACCTCTTTCCAAGACTCCCACATGGAAAATAAGAGGTGTTGATCTCCAGTGGCAGCAGCTTGAAGCAGGGTCTCAGTTCCTCAATCAGAAATTGACCAGACCATGAGGGTCTGTGGTTAGTGACAAGGCTCTGGCTTGTCTGCTTTGTAGAGATAAACTTCAACAAAGAGACACAAAGTAGTGAAACAAGTCAAGTCTTTATTAGGAGGAAAAAAAAGAGAGAACATGTGAATAAGCACACACAGGCTCAGAGAAAGAGTTTTGCCTTCATGGTAGTTTAAATCACTTTTACGGGTCATTTCTTCAAGGTTTCCCGTGGCCGATCACCTTGCTTTGCTTGGTTCTGAGTCCATGTTGGGTTTATCTCAGGGTCCTCCCCGCTGTGCGCATGCATCTATGGGAAGGTTGACATCACCTATTATGGGGTGGCACCCCCTCCCTTCTTGGCCCCAAGGAGCCTTTCTGTGTATGTGTAGTTGGAAAGGTCTCCTTGATGTTGAGAATAAAGGATATGTGGTCTCATTATCTTCCGTCTGGGCAGGGCTCAGCTCTTCTCTGCCCCTGTGTATATTATCTTCATCTTGGAGTATCTATCCACAGGCGACAGCTCCTCAGCCTAGGGCCCATCTATCTTGTGCCTCAGTGGCAGAAGCAGGAGAGTGGGTGGGTCCTGGTTCTGTCCCTGCCCCATTGCGGCTCCTTAGATGAGCCCCAGCCTCCTGGGCCCCGTTTCCCCATTTCACCTGCCACCCCAAGTGATGGGGAGGACTGTCTGCAGATCACGGGGCTCTGTAGATACATAACGTGCTTTCATTATAGGCACCAACCCCTCCTCCAAAGCTGGCATCGAGCCCCACACCTGCCTGCCCCGTGGCCCCTGAGCCCAGTCAGGAACCCCCGGAGCAGAGTCTATGATTGCCTATTGCAGATATAACACAACCGCCTTTGTAATACATGACCATGTGCCCACACAGAATCCCACTGCCTGCACATCATCAATTAGTGGTTTTCTTACAGCATTCGGTGACCTATTAATACCATGTAGTGAGCCCTTCCTGTGGATATTTAACTTTTATTGAAAGAAACTCAAGATGAAAATTTTATAATGAAGACAGATCTCTGAGGCCAACACCAGTGTCAGGACAGTTTTCCTCTGGGCCTGGCGAGTGGGGACAAAGGGCAGTTCTCACTTTGCACATTGTCGCACAATCGGACCATTTATGAGACAGAACTCACAGACTATACCCATAAGATACACAGACATACACTGTTGTTGCTGTGCAGTCACTAAGTTGTGTCTGACACTTTCCAGCCCCAGGGACTGCAGCACGCCAGGCTCTGCCCCTGTCCTTCCCTATCTCCTGGAACTTGCTCAAACTCATGTCCATCAAATCGGTGATGTCATCCAACCATCTCATCCTCTGTCATCCCTTTCTCCTCCCACCTTCAATCTTCCCCAGCATCAGGGACTTTTCAAATGAGTCAATTCTTCACATCAGGTGACCAAAGTATTGGAGCGTCAGCTTCAGCATCAGTCCTTCCAATGAATATTCAGGGCTGATGTCCTAAATTTAGGATAGAATGCTTGTGTATTTTATTTTATTTTATTTATTTATTATTTTTTACTTTACAATATTGTATTGGTTTTGCCATACATCAACATGCATCCTCCACGGGTGTACACGTGTTCCCCATCCTGAACCCCTCTCCCACCTCCCTCCCCATACCATCCCTCTGGGTCATCCCAGTGCACCAGCCCCAAGCTTCCTGTATCCTGCATCCAACCTGGACTGGCAATTTGAATGCTTATGTATTTTAAATATCATCTTATACATGGCATAGCTTTTAAAAGGAAGACCAAAGAAGTTTTGTCACACGTTGACTGCTCCATAGAGAGCGCCTTGTCACAGGAAGCTCCATTTAGGTTTAAACGGGCTTTAAGATGAGTGACAAGGAGGAGATGTCAGAGGTGGCGCTTTCCCACTTATGTAAGTGGAACACGGGCCAAGAGACGGTTTCTCTGGCTCCCTGGGACCCTCCTGGGGGAATCAGTGGCTGGTCTGTAGTCGGTGCTTTGCCACCTGCTGGGAAGGCTCAGGCAGGGGGAGTCAGGGGCTCTCGCCAGCCCCACATGGACCTGCCCTGACCTCCCATGTCAGGCTCTCACCTGCAGCCTGTGTACAGGATGCTGGGTACCAGTCATCCTGCCTGGATCCTCAGCCTCTCCTCCCTCTCCCTCAACCAGCAGCCAGTCGCCTCCACCTGCCTTCCAGCATCCAGAGCAATTCCTCTAGGGGCTTGTCCATCTTCACCCCGTGGGTTCCAAGCCTGACTTGCTCTCTGGTTGACTGTGGGCCTCAGACAAGCCAAGGGACCTCTCTGCGCCCCAGGTCCATATCCCCAACTTCGAAATAAACACCATGCACCATTCCCCAAGCCAAGCCCCCTGCCTCCTGCAGGGGCAGCTGCCCACCAAGAGTTAATCAGGCTAAGGTAGCTCTGGAGCTCCAGGGAGGCCGGCAAGGAGTCAGAGTTAATCATCTAGGCGTTTATCTAGACCTCCCTTCTGAAAGGACATCTACAATCTCTTCTTAATCCTGTTACAGGGCTGTCCCCAGGGTGGGATCACGAGGATTTATCTCTGCATCCTCCATCTGGTACCTGACAATGACTGGCGCCAATTGAAAAAGCCCCTTCCAAGTTCTTTTTCAAGGACAAAGTAAATGTCGACTAGGGCCTTAGCCAGCCTGAAACCCCGAAGGAGATGATGGATGTTGGCAGAAGGAACTGATTAATAAAAGAGTGAATCAGAGGTCCCAGTCCTGGCCAAACCATATCACTGAGCTGCTGTGGGCAGATCAGGACCGACCCCAGGGGGACACTCAGAATTCCAGACCAAGTCTCAACTGGAGGATATCCACTTGAGACTAGGAAACAGCCCCCTTTCAGGGCTACAGCAAAAATGCATCTGTTCATCTGACATTACTGAATCCCTTCTGTGTTGGGCATTGAAGAGACAGATGCAGACACGGGGCAGAGGCAGATAAAGGGAGAAGGAGGTGAGGACAGGAAATGTCATATCAGATAACTTGGAAGATTTGTAGTCATTGATTCACTCCTTCATTCACCACCAGTGAGAACTCACCGAGTGCCTATGTACCAGCATCAGCTGCTCATTTATTCTGCTGTACTCTCTCTTCCCAAAAGGCTGACCATCTTCCAAAACACAGATTAATTTTCTTAATTAATTTTAAAAAGACCCATTTATCATGTCTCCTTCAATTGTCTGCATTCCTCTGCTGGACTTCTAGACCCCAGAAGGCAGAGACATTTGTCTCACTCCCTTATTGAGCTTTCCCAAGCACCCAGAATGTGGTACATGGTGTGTCTGTGCATGCCAAGTCACTTCAGTTGTTCCAAACTTTTGCGACCCTATAGACTGTAGCCCACTATGCTCCTCTGTCCAGGCAAGAATACTGGAGTGGGTTGCCATGCCCTCCTCCAGGGGATCTTCCCGACCCAGGGACTGAACCTGCATCTCCTGTGGCTCCCACATCGCCAGTGCATTCTTTACCGCTGACCCACCAGCACATGGTGAAGTGAAAGACTCTCAGTCGTGTCCAACTCCTTGCAACCCCAAGGACTGCAGCGCACCAGGCTCTTCTGTACATGGTATTCTCCAGGCCAGAATACTGGAGTGGGTAGCCTTTCCCTTCTCCAGGGGATCTTCCCAACCCAGGGATCGAACCCAGGTCTCCCGCATTGCAGGAGGATTTTTTACCAGCTGAGCCACCAGGGAAGCCCTATAGCACTTGGTAGGTGCAAGTAAATATCTCTCAATAAATTAAGGTCACCTCTACATACACACTATTGATACTGTGCATAACTGATGGGAACTCTACTCAGTGCTCTGTGGTGACCTACATGCGATGTATGTATAGGTAAGGTGGATTCATTTTGCCTTACCCTAGAAACTAACATGACATTGTAGAGCAACTATACCCCAATAAAAGCTAATTCAAAACATAAATTAAGGTTGCCCCTCCAAGGCTACAACCACAGAGACAGCATTCAGTGCTCCTGCAGGCTGAGGTGGCTTTTCTCCCAAATCTTCACTCAGGGCTGGCCTGTCTGATCCTGAGGCTATGCTCCTGAACTCTGTAGCTCTGCTCAGGACTGTCCCAGGGACAGCCTGGGTGGCCTCCCCTGGTGACATGAGCCCCGGCGGTCCTGGGCCTCTCACGGGTCTTCTGGGGCCCCCGTGTGCACCTGGCATCCTCACTGCCAGTCTGGGACAGGCACCCACAACCGGCCCACCAGTCTGATCTTTCCAAACCTCCCCTCCGACTCCAGGTCAAACTTCCTTCAATGCTTTGGCCTCCCCAAGAAGAGAAGGAAAAGGGGGTGGAAATGGTGGAGTGTAGGGAGGAGGGGGCACAGGTGGGGAGTCGGCCTCCTCCTTGGGGAGGTGAGGGATACGGGCTAACAAAGGACAGGACCACTCTGGCTGGCCCCCGCTCCCTTTCTCTGCGAGGTGCCCACTCGGCCCTGAAGGCTCTTACAGTACAAAGCCGTTTCGTCCCCTCGGTTGACAGCTCCTCCCTGTTCATCCCAGAGGCAGGTTTCCAGGCTCAGGGATGCCCACTATGTGTTAACCCCCCAGTCAGAGAAGAGGCTGCAGAACCACAAAGCTCCCCCAAGGCCGAGCCCTGCGGAGGGCGGGGCAGGACCAGCACTTCCAGCCCAGAGTGGATGCAGGGCAGTCAGTGCATTGTCGGGGGCCACAGGGACCAGGGCTGGGGGCCTGGCCAACAGTGCGCCCCCAAGAAGTGGGAGCAGAGCTGGACCTTGAAGACTGGGGAGAGGAGAACCAGCAGGGTGTGGAGTGGCCATTCCTAGTGGAGGAAAGGGAAACCCAAGAGCTGGGACTCTCGCAGAGCTCAGCGTAGGGAGGAAGCTCCAGTGGCCAGGGAGGTGGTCTCCAGGGGGTGCAGAAACCAGACCAAGGGGTGCCACCTGCTCACTGAGGAGCTGGGGTGTTATCCTGGAAGGAGGCTCACTCCGAGAGGCACGCGATCACACTCTGCTTTAGGATGATTTGGGGCCCTGGAGCCAGGATGCCTCAGCAGAAGGAGACCTGGTGCCAACGCATGTTCCTGCCCATGAACCAGGGCGCCTGGCGGAAGACCCTCTGAATGCTTCCAGGAGGAGCCAACGCTGGCTGTGATGCTCACAGGGATATTGCGGAAAAAAGAGAACAAATATATGTTTTCACAGCACTGAGCACAATTTATAAAGCACTTTTTTTTTTTTTTAGAAATAAAAAGAAAAAAAAGAAAAAATAATAAAAACAAATTGTGCCTTAAGGATATGAGGCAGCTACCCACTCAGGATGGATTGGGTGCTTCCTCATCTAACAGCAGAGATGATTTTGATCTTTGGTGGCCTATTAAAATGGGTCTCCCTACTTCATCACCATCCACATGCAGATTATGCATTAAGCAAACTTTCAGCTATTCAGGAAGCACACCAGTATTTCCTAAGGAAATCACTGAAATTAATGAAACCTTGTATTTTACAAACTGATCTATTACTATCATCCCTTTGAATTTATTTAGTTTAATTTTTCCTTCGTGAAACTTAGAGTTTTACAGAAAGGTTTTGCTACCAGACTGTTATTCCAAAATTGACCCTTGAGCTAGTTAGGATGAAAAAATAGACAAATCATAGCATGGATCATGCACAGGGACATGCCTACTCTTATTTAAAATAACAAATTTTAAAAAATGTAAAACTGAGCACAAGCTTGCTTGCATATAGTATCTGGCACACAAATTTTCAGGGTAATTCTCTTAACCCTCTTGGAAACTTTGTAGGTTGGATATAGCCTGTAGTCCTATACACTGTGAAATAAAATTTCTTTTTTTCTTTTTTTGCTGCTTGTCATGAATTTCAAACCAGTTTTTTTTTAACTTTTTTTTTTAATTTATTTTAATTAGAGGCTAATTACTTTACAATATTGTATTGGTTTTGCCATACACCAACATGAATCCACCACTGGTGTACACGTGTTCCCAATCCTGAACCCCGCTCCCACCTCCCTCCCCATACCATCCCTCTGGGTCATCCCAGTGCACCAGCCCCCAGCATCCTGTATCCTGCATCAAACCTGGACTGGCAATTCATTTTTTGTATGATACTATACATGTTTCAATGCCATTCTCCCAAATCATCCCCCCCTCCCTATCCCACAGAGTCCAAAAGACTGTTCTATACATCTGTGTCTCTTTTGCTGTCTCGCATACAGGGTTATCGTTACCATCTTTCTAAATTCCATATGTATGTGTTAGTATACTGTACTGGTGTTTTTCTTTCTGGCTTACTTCACTTTGTATAATCGGCTCCAATTTCAACCACCTCATTAGAACTGATTCAAATGTATTCTTTTTAATGACTGAGTAATACTCCATTGTGTATATGTACCACAGTTTTCTTATCCATTTATCTGCTGATGGACACCCAGGGTTATTTTTTAATTTATTTATTTTTGATTGAAAGATAATTGCTTTCCAATATTGTGTTCAGTTCAGTTCAGTCGCTCAGTTGTGTCCAACTCTGTGACCCCATGAACTGCAGTATGCCAGGCTTCTGTGCCCATCACCAACTCCCAGAGTTTACTCAAACTCATGTCCATTGAGTCAGTGATGCCATCCAACCATCTCATCCTCTTTCGTCCCCTTCTCCTCTTGCCTTCAATCTTTTCCAGCATCAGGGTCTTTTCAAATGAGTCAGTTCTTCACATCAGGTAGCCAAAGTATTGGAGTTTCAGCTTCAACATCAATCCTTCTAATGAACACCCAGGACTGATCTCCTTTAGGATGGACTGGTTTGATCTCCTTGCAGTCCAAGGAACTCTCAAGAGTCTTCTTCAACACCACAGTTCAAAAGCCTTAATTCTTTGACATTCAGCTTTCTTTACAGTCCAACTTTCAAATCCATACATGACCACTGGAAAAACCATAGCAAACATCAACATGAATCAGCCATAGTCAAACCAGGTTTTAAAGGACTGACTTGGGTGAAAGCTAACTTACTAGTAACAGGCTTAAGGTTTAACATTCAGAAGAAGCAGATTCATTGTCAGGAGGGAAACAAAAGCAACTTGTCTATAATTTGGTGCAAAAAATAAAAAGGCTGAGACCCAGAGCGTTTTGATTCACAGAGCATCTCCCTGAATAGGTTTATGAGCACTCTGGGGATAAGTGAGACAGATGAGCCCCAGCACCCTTATGCCATGTGTGGACAGAGATGAGGCGAGAGAGAATCAACCCGTCTCACAGCACCATTAGGCTTCTTGTTTCTGTACCAGCCCTAGAGTTGAAGAGTGAAAGGAAGGCTTCATCCATCAAGTACAACAGCGTGATATTGTTTGTAGCAAATCATCCTTGACTGGTTGTCAAGGGCTGTCTGAAGGCCAACAGGATGGATGGGATGGATGGGCATTTCCAGAGGTCCCAGGTGTGAGTCATAATGACAGTGCAATGAAGCCATAATTCAAAATGTTACCTAAACATCCTTGAACTTTTTTATGTGTTCAATGTGTTCTCAAAGCACATGAAATGGAACAGGAGGTGTTATTAATGTTACAAGTTAGGCTGGGGCTAGGCCGCCCAGTGCAAATCCCTGCTTAGCCACTGCCATGCCACGTTGGGCCAGTTACTTAATTCCCATTTGCTTCAGTTAGCTCATCTGCCAAATGGGGGTCTGGGTAGTACCTACCTCTTAGTGTTGCTTTGCAGATTGAGTTTATGTAACAAGGCCTGGCACACAGCCACATCCTTAAGATGAAGGAAAAGTTAGAAGACACTTGAATGGGCTTTTGGGGATTCCCTGGTGGCTCAGATGGTAAAGAGTCTGCCTGCAGTGTGAGAGACCTGGGTCTGATCCCTGGATTGAGAAGATCCCCTGGAGAAGGAAATGACAACCCACTCCTGTTCTTGCCTGGAAAATTCCATGGACAGAGGACACTGGCAGACTACAGTCCACAGGGTCACAAAGAGTCGGACACGACTGAGCAACTTTACTGGTGAATGGGCTATAATTTTTTTTAATATATTATTTTTTGAAAAAGGAGGATCCTGAGAGGAATCAGTTAATTCATGAGGGTAGAATGCCCACTGGGCCAGATGGTAAACCTGCTTAGGGTGGGGGTGCAGATTTCTTTCTTAATTCCTTCACAAAACTTGGCATAATGTCAATGAGTTGGCACTTTAACAGTTGATGACCAATCCCAGGTGACTGTCACAGGAATTCAAGCTTGGGAAAACATCTGCTTTGGGGAAATGATTGGATCCGTGGGTTCCAAACCACTAGGGGACAATCCTCGTGGAGATTGTGGCTTTCATGCCAAATGCTACTTGATGCCCTTCACACCCATCCTCCAACGTTCTGTTTGTACAACCATCAAAGAATCCCCTACACTCTAATCCCAGGCTCCTTACCTTGCTGGTCCTCTCACGCTGGGAATCGCTGCCCCCCCATGGTTTGTCCAGGTCCCAGGTGGCTCAGGGAAAGAATCTGCCTGCCAATGCAGGAGATTAGAGTTGAATGTCTGGGTTGGGAAGATCCCCTGGAGAAGGGAACGGCAGCCCACTCCAGTGTTTCTGCCTGAAGAACGCCATGGACAGAGGAGCCTGGTGGGCTACAGTCCCTGGGGTCACAAAGAGTCAGGCATGACTGAGTAGCAGCAGCAGCAGCAGCACAGATGATGTCACTTCCTCTGTGCCCTCCTTGGTAAGTTGTGTCCCATCATTACTGGCAATTTCATTCCTCCACATTTCCATTTGTCAATACTTTCTGGTACAGTCCATGAACTGGACCATGTCTGGCCAAGATGGTGGACTAGACACCACACGTGGCAGGCAACAGAGGCCGTACACATATTTGTTAAGTGAACTGTGGGTGCCCTCCAGCCAAAATTCTAGAAGAGTGAGCAGAGTTGGTTTAACTGAGCTGTGGCAACAGGGGTAAACATGCAGCTTGGGGCTCGTAGGGCTCCTCAGAAGGAGGGATCAGGAAGCACATGTAGGATTTGGGCACTGGTAGGTGATCCTGGGGAAGCTTCAAGAAAGCTGGGCTTTGTTTTATATTGAACGCTGCTGGGATGGAAGGCAGTCTATGACTGGGTGCTTCATTATCTTATCTCGCAGGTCAGAGCAATGCAACAAGGCTAGAGCTGTAATTGTTAACCCTGGCACTCCCATTGGGCAGGACTGGGGACTCTAGTGACACATGTGTGGCTGGAAAATGTCCTTGTTGTTGACTATACTCAGATACAGTCGTCCTGTGGTCCTGGGATTCCTGGCTCCATCAAGGCCACAGAGATGTATCACTGCTGCTGGTCTGGAAGACTCATGTGTCCAGGAGGGGGACACCAAGGCCTGGCTGATAAAATCGTGCCACTTCAGGTGTCCCAAATGTCTGCCTCATCTCAGCATATTCAGCAAATATTCCTGAGGTGGGAAGGACAAACCACTTCAGCATTCTTGCCTTGAGAACCCCATGAACAGTATAAAAGGCAAAAAAAAAAAAAAAAAATGACACTGAAAGATGAACTCCCCAGCTCAGTAGGTGTCCAATATGCTACCGAAGAGCCAAGAAATAGCTCCAGAAGGAATGAAGAAGTTGAGCCAAAGCAGAAGCAGTGCCCAGTTCTGGATGTGTCTGGTGATGAAAGTAAAGTCTGATGCTGTCAAGAACAATATTGCACAGGAACCTGGACTATTAAGTCCATGAATAAGGGCAAACTGGAAATGGCCAAACAGGAGGTGGCAAGAGTGAACATTGACATTTAAGGAATCAGTGAACTAAAATGGACTGGAATGGGTGAATTTAACTCAGATGGCCATTATATCTACTACTGTGGGCAAGAATCCCTTAGAAGAAATGGAGTAGCCCTCACAGTAACCAAAAGAGTCCAGAATGCAATTGTGCGCAATATCGAAAACAACAGAATGATCTTGGTTCATTCCCAAGGCAAACCATTCAATATCACAGTAATCCAAGCCTATGCCCCAACCAGTAATGCTGAAGAAGCTGGAGTTGAGTGGTTCTATGAAGACCAATAAGATCTACTAGAACTAACACCAAAAAAAGATGTCCTTTTCATCATAAGGAAATTTAATGCAAAAGTAGGAAGTAAAGATATACATGGAGTAACAGGCAAGTTTGGCTTTGGAGTACAAAATGAAGCAGGACAAAGGCTAACACAATTTTGCCAAGAGAATGCACTGGTCATAGCAAGCACCCTCTTCCAACAACACAAGAGACGACTCTACATACGGACATCACTATATGGCCAATACCAAAATCAGATTGATTATATTCTTTATAGCTGAAGATGGAGAAGCTCTATACAGTCAGCAAAAGCAAGACCAGAAGCTGACTGCACCTCAGATCATGAACTCCTTATTGTAGAATTTACATTTAAATTGAAGAACTTAGGGGAAACCAGTAGGCCATTCAGGTATGATCTAAATAAAATCCTTTACAATTATACAGTGGAAGTGGCAAATAGATTCAAGGGGTTAGATCTGATAGAGTGCCTGAAGCACTATGGACAGAGGTCTGTAACATTGTACAGGAGTCCGATCAAAACCATTCCCAAGAAAAAGAAATGCAAAATGGTGAAATGGTTGTCTGAGGAAACCTTACAAATAGCTGAGAAAAAAAGAGACGCTAAAGGCAAAGGAGAAAAGGAAAGATATACCCATCATAACGTAGAGTTCCAAATAATAGCAAGGAAAGATAAGAAAACCTTCCTAAGTGAACAATGCAAAGAAATAGAGAAAAACAATAGAACAGGAAAGACTAGAGCTCTCTTCAAGAAAATTAGAGATACCAAGGGAACATTTCATGCAAAGATGAGCACAATAAAGGACAGAAATGGTATGGACCTGAGAGAAGCAGAAGATATTAAGATGAGGTGGCAAAAATATACAGAAGAACTATATAAAAAGGATCTTCATGACCCAGATAACCACGATGCTGTGATCACTCACCTAAAGCCAGACATACTGGAATATGAAGTCAAGTGGGCCTTAGAAAGCATCACTACAAACAAAGCTAGTGGAGGTGATGGAATCCCAGTTGAGCTCTTTCAAATCCTGAAAGATGATGCTATGAAAGTGCTGCACTCAATATGCAAGGAAATTTGGAAAACTCAGCAGTGGCCACAGGACTGGAAAAGGTCAGTTTTCATTCCAATCCCAAAGAAGGGCAATGACAAAGAATGTTCAAACAACTGCACAATTACACCAATTTCACATGCTAGCAAAGTAATGTTCAAAATCCTTCAAGCTAGGCTTCAACAATACGTGAACCAAAAACTTCCAGATGTTCAGGTGGGATTTAGAAAAGGCAGAGGGACCAGAGATGAAATTGCCAACATCCATTAGATCATAGAAAAAGCTAGAGAATTCCAGAAAAACATGTACTGCTTCATTGACTATGCTAAAGTCTTTGACTGTGCGGATCACAACAAAATGTGGAAAATTCTTCAAGAGATGAGAATACCAGACCACCTTACCTGCCTCCTGAGAAAGCTATCTGCAGGACAAGGAGCACCAGTTAGAGCTAGATATGGAACAATGGACTGGTTCTAAATTGGGAAAGGAATACATCAAGGCTGTGTATTGTCACCCAGCTTATTTAACTTATTTGCAGAGTACATCATGCGAACTGCTGGGCTGGATGAAGCCCAAGCTGGAATCAAGATTGTTGGGAGAAATATCAATAACCTCAGGTATGCAGATGACACCACCCTAATGGCTGAAGTGAAGAGGCATTAAAGAACCTCTTGATTAAGGTGAAAGAGGAGAGTGAAAAAGCTTCAAAAAACTAAAATCATGGCATCTGGTCCCATCACTTCATGGCAAATAGATGGGGAAACAATGGAAACCATGACTGACTTTATTTTCTGGGGCTCCAAAATCACTGATATTGGTGACTGCAGCCATGAAATTAAAAGATGCTCGCTCCTTGGAAGAAAAGCAATGACCAACCTAGACAGAGTATTAAAAAGCAGAGATATTACTTTGCGAACAAAGATCCCATGGTTTTTCTGGTAGTCATGTGCCAGTGCTTCATACTGGAAGCCTGTTCGATGGCCTTTCAGAGGGCAAGGGTACGTTCAATTTTGGCAGCAAATTCTGTTGGGTTTGTTGCTCAGGGCAAGCTCCATTTTGAAAGTGGAAGCTTGAGAAGGGTTGTGACACTGGCCGTGGACAGCTTCTCTGCCGATCTCCCTTCTTCATGAGGGACAGACATGTGAGAGCCTGCAGACTCTTCCTTCCACTCTGCTCTTGACTTCGTGAGACTTTGTGAGGCCGGAGAAAGGCAGGGAGGCAAAGGAGAGCTGGAGAGTTGGGGGGAACAGAGGTCTGCATGTGTCTCTAGGACCCTCGCCTGCCCATCTTGAGTGCAAAGCAATCCACTATGGACGGTGCACTTACCACCTTCCTCAGGACTCGTGGCCATGCCCCAGGGTCATGGAGCCACAGGACAGTGAAAGAGATTGCTGCCGCCACTGGGAAATAAGAGAACTGGTCAACCAGCTCAGCTCTGCCAGGAGGAAAGGCAACTACGTAGAGTATGTTATGTGCTTTGGAATTGAAATGGGTTAAACACATTCACTTGAGGTTGTCTCTTTTCAATTTCCTAAATGTAAAACCATCAAGAATAAGCCATTTAAGAAAGAAACCTGAGTGACTGCATGATTTGCAAGAGAATAGAGTACATTAACCCTCACACTTTGAGACATGGGGAATGTTCCTCTTAACAGACTCATTTAGATGGAAAATGAGTTTCTTTGCACATTAGCACCCTAAACATACCCTGCAATAAAAAGATAAAATAATTTATGGAGATGTGTTCCCACTCGAAATTCAGAGCAGACCGTGTGTCTCTGGCAGCCTTCCAGAAGGTTTTTGTTTATTTGGATTTGCAAACACTGTTGAGGTGGCTAGTGTCTGACCCAGAGGGGAGGAGAGGGACTGGGGCTAGAACCCTGCGAGATGAACTCTGAAGATAACGGAGATAAAGCTCGGCTTGAGGTCATGCATAACATATGTTGCTTCTTCCAAGGCTCCTAAAACTAGCTATTCATTTCAAATGGAAATGAAATTTTCTAAACGTGCTGAGCCTGGCACGATGCTCATGCTTTTGTAGAGTATTAAACTCTTTGGTGCCTAACTTCACAGAAAAAAAAACAAAATAAAACTCTCTTTCTGTAATCAGATGAGACTTGCATCTAAGCTGCTACTTTCCCCCTGTGTGGCAGTTGCTTCATCTGCATTTTAGTTCATGTGCTTTAGCAAAATATCTGGTTTCAATAGCCAGCCGAAAGCAGACAGTTACATTTAGGGAAACTAATTCACACAGAATTTATGTATTATATCCATCTCCAATCCTTTGGCTACCTGATGAAAAGAGCCAACTCACTGGAAAAGACCCTGATGCTGGGAAAGATTGAGGGCAGAAGGAGAAGTGGGTGACAGAGGATGAGATGGTTGGATGGCATTGCTGACTCGATGGACATGAGTTTGAGCAAACTCTGGGAGACGGTGAAGGACAAGGAAGCCTAGAGTGCCGCAGTCCATGGGGTTGCAAAGAATCAGACTTGACTTTGTGAAGTGAAGTGAAGTGAAAGTTGCTCACTTGTGTCTGACTCTTTGCGACCCCATGGACTGTACAGTCCATGGAATTCTCCAAACCAGAATACTGGAGTGGGTAGCCTTTCTCTTCTCCAGGGATCTTCTCAACCCAGGGATCGAATCCAGGTCTCCCGCATTGCAGGCAGATTCTTTACCCGCTGAGTCACAAGGAAAGACCCTTAAGTGAACAACAACAGCAAATTTTTCATTATTGATTACTCGATGTATAAAGTGTTTGGAAAAACAAATTCAGGGATCAGCATTAGGTTACCAGCACTATAACAATACTCAAGCGTGATGGAACCATTTTAAAGTGAGATGGACATTTTAATAACTTAGAATGTGACCTCTGGGCTTTGTTTTCAGTTGTGTGTGTGTGTGTGTGTGTGTGTGTGTTATTGTGGCTGTTGTTTTAATTTGGAAGGAGATCTTTGAAATCTCAGAGAAAGCACAGTATCTCTCCTGTCTGCATCAGTGTGTTTGACCTTGTACTCTTTCGGGAGAAGCTAGCCCTCCATTATTTGGTTCACAACCATCTTCATTAATTAAATACACCATTAGGGAGAAATTCACACCATCTTCATAAAAGCAAGCCAAAATGCCAAGACAAAAGGACTGGATTTATGCCGTAAACATCCACTCAAGTGCAGAAGGAGATTCTCATTAAATAAATCCTTTGCGATCATTAAAGAACATTTAACACTGAAAGTCTATGATGCTAAGCAAAACCAAACAAAAAGTAGATATTGTTATAAATTAAAGCCAAAGTCTGTTCATAAGTCTGGATTTCTATGCAATTCTTGCCATAACATATTTTAAATGTAATTAACGCATCAATATGTTCCTATTAATTGAAGGTACTGTTATTTTGAAACAAATATTGCATAAGATGCGTCGTGAGTGTACAAAGCACACTGGGATAGGTCTCCCCTCAGAGACTATCTGCATCTTTAACCTGTTCCTCGAAGAACAACGTTTCCTCCCAAACGTGCTGGGCTCCCATCCCAAATCCCAGGTGCCTTTGCCTCTGGCCTCTCCCAAGCCAGAGGGGGAAGAAACGTGCCCTGCCCTCCACCTTTCTCTGTTTTCTCTGGAGCTCGTCTCCCTGCTGCGCTCTGTGATCCTGCTTCCTGGCTTCCAGGAGGCAAGAAAATGCCTCCTAGGCTCTACTCGGTGACGGGCCCTCTGACCCACCTCTCGAGGGTACTGGGGGAAGAAGGCTGAGTGGCAGTAGCTGCTGACACTGCCACACATGGGGAAAGCTCCAAGACGTTCCCCATCCTGTGGACACTGGTCCAACATGATGAAGGACGACCTGTGACTTCTCTCCATCTGGAGTCCTGCACTGCTTAAAGTAGGGAGTCTATGAAGATTTGGGGTTGTATAAAAGGAAACTGGCTCCATCCCTTCATTCTTTCTGGAGTTATTTCTCCACCGAAGAACTGTACAAAAAAGATCTTCACGACCAAGATAATCACGATGGTGTGATCACTCACCTAGAGCCAGACATCCTGGAATGTGAAGTCAAGTGGGCCTTAGAAAGCATGACTACGAACAAAGCTAGTGGAGGTGATGGAATTCCAGTTGAGCTCTTTCAAATCCTGAAAGATGATGCTGTGAAAGTGCTGCACTCAATATGTCAGCAAATTTGGAAAACTCAGCAGTGGCCACAGGACTGGAAAAGGTCAATTTTCATTCCAATCCCAAAGAAAGGCAATGCCAAAGAATCCTCAAACTACCGCACAATTGCACTCATCTCACATGCTAGTAAAGTAATGCTCCAAATTCTCCAAGCCAGGCTTCAGCAATACGTGAACCGTGAACTTCCTGATGTTCAAGTTGGTTTTAGAAAAGGCAGAGGAACCAGAGATCAAAGTGTTGACATCCGCTGGATCATGGAAAAACAGGAGAGTTCCAGAAAAACATCTATTTCTGCTTTATTGACTATGCCAAAGCCTTTGACTGTGTGAATCACAATAAACTGTGGAAAATTCTGAAACAGATGGGAATACCAGACCACCTGACCTGCCTCTTGAGAAACCTATATGCAGGTCAGGAAGCAACAGTTAGAACTGGACATGGAACAATAGACTGGTTCCGAATAGGAAAAGGAGTATATCAAGGCTGTATATTGTCACCCTGCTTATTTAACTTGCATGCAGAGTACATCATGAGAAATGCTGGACTCGAAGAAGCACAAGCTGGAATCAAGATTACCCAGAGAAATATCAATAACCTCGGATATGCAGATGACACCACCCTTATGGCAGAAATTGAAGAGGAACTAAAAAGTGTCGGGAGCCGTGTTAGGCATTACTGACAAAATGGAGGCACAGCCCCAAACCCCTCTCCTCATTCCGCATTCACAGATCCCGGGATGAAGGAGTTAGGCCTTGAAATTCTGACTTGTCTTTTCCTCTCTTCGGCTGAGTTGACTGAAAAGGAATATTAAGATGCTTATTGTTCTTGAGAGGAGCATGAGAAGGCACAAAGCCTTCTGCAGCATTGCTCAGAAAATAATTTATAAAGTTAATCATTGACATTTGTTCAAGGACTTTTACAAAAGAGTATTCCAGGATGAGCACATAGGCAGTAGCTTGAGGCCATGGGAGGGATTTATCTGAAGCCTATTTGTGAGGAGAATGTTATGGCAAAGGAGTTTACTGAATTTAGGGCTTAGAAATAATTAAAATAGTTAGAAGTTAAAGATTTAAGGAATGTTGTAAAGTTAGCATATTTTACTATAGCTTATAGAAGTTAGGAATTTTTAGAGACACTATAGCTAGAAGCCTTTTTAAGAGATAGTGAGCTCAGGATGTTAGGGGCAAACAGGATTTAGGAAGATAAGTAGTAAACTGAGGAATGTAGAGTGAGTTACAATATAATCACAAGTTAACTATAGGACACATTAAAGGAGGTAGATAATAGATGATAAGGCTGATTCCCAGAGAATCAATGAAGCAGGAACTCTGTTTGAAGAGCAACAATGATTTATGGAGATGATAAATCTGGGAGAGGGGTAACTGAAAATGTCAAACCTCTGGCCTAATTTTTTTGTAAAAGTATAAAAGAGAATCTTAAACTTGGAATAAACAGGCAGTCCATAAAAAACTGAGAGGCTGTCTCATTTCTCTCGCCTACACTGTCCATCTCTTCAGGTTGAATACCTGGTTGCTGGAGTTGGACTCCGGCAAAAAAGCCTCTTGATAAAAGTGAAAGAGGAGAGTGAAAATGTTGACTTAAAGCTCAACATTCAGAAAACAAAGATCATGGTATCTGGTCCCATCACTTCACGGGAAATAGATGGGGAAACAGTGTCAGAATTTGGTTTTTTGGGCTCCAAAATCACTGCAGATGGTGACTGCAGCCATGAAATTAAAAGACACTTACTCCTTGGAAGGAAAGTTATGACCAACCTAGATAGCATATTCAAAAGCAGAGACATTACTTTGCCAACAAAGATCCGTCTAGTCAAGGCTATGGTTTTTCCAGTGGTCATGTATGGATGTGAGAGTTGGACTGTGAAGAAAGCTGAGCGCCGAAGAACTGATGCTTTTAAACTGTGCTGTTGGAGAAGACTCTTGATAGTCCCTTGGACTGCAAGGAGATCCAACCAGTCCATTCTAAAGGAGATCAGTCCTGGGTGTTCATGGGAAGGACTGATGCTAAAGCTGAAACTCCAATACTTTGGCCACCTGATGCGAAGAGTTGACTCATTGGAAAAGACCCTGATGCTGAGAAGGATTGGGGGCAGGAGGAGAAGGGGATGACAGAGGATGAGATGGCTGGATGGCATCACCAACTTGATGGACATGAGTTTGAGTGAACTCCTGGAGTTGATGATGGACAGGGAGGCCTGGTGTGCTGTGATTCATGGGGTTGCAAAGAGTTGTACATGACTGAGAGACTGAACTGAACTGAACTGAAAAGGAAACTGGAGACCTGAGAAGAATCTGGGGTTAAGCAAGAGCATGCCTGAGTCATGGAGTTGAGGGTGGATAGAGCTACACTTCACGTCAAGACAGAGAAATGTTCGCTGGTGGACCAGAGGACGGGGCTGGCTGAGGAGTGCTAGGAGCTTAAAGAAAGCATCCAAGACTCTGCAAGGAGCCAAGACTGAGAGGCAGATGTGGCCGGCGGGACATCCCCCATGGCAGTGGGAGCCAAAGAGGCTCTGCAGTAAGTGAAGCGTCGTCATCAACTTGAACCTGTTTGCTGTGCTCTGACATGTCGCCTTCCCTTGTTAAATCTACCTCTTGTTTAACTTCTGAAACAGAAAAATCTTGTAAGATTTGGGGGATGCACCTATTAGGGAGGGTTTTCCAGCTACATGAACAGTTATGGCACACTGCCAAGCACGGGAACACCACTGCATACAACATAGTGAACACACGACTCACACACACCACACGCTCACCTGTTCACACTCTCACACTCATATATCACAACTGACCCACAGCCATATGCATTTACACTCACACATTCAGGCGCAAACACACATGATCATATGCTAAAACACACAGCTAATAACACATTCACACAGTCATGCACACTCACAGCACAGATTCACACACTCATGCACACTCACATTAATACTCACATTCATATGTTTACATGCACACATACTCTTACAAACACACACACACACACCCCAGTTAAATTTATTTGTATGGTCCTAATGGCACCCCACTCCAGTACTCTTGCCTGGAAAATCCCATGGATGGAGGAGCCTGGTAGGCTGCAGTCCATGGGGTCCCTGAGGGTCGGACATGACTGAGCGACTTCACTTTCACTTTTCACTTTCACGTATTGCAGAAGGAAATGGCAACCCACTCCAGTGTTCTTGCCTGGAGAATCCCAGGGATGGGGGAGCCTGGTGGGCTGCTGTCTCTGGGGTCGCACAGAGTCGGACACGACTGAAGTGACTTAGCAGTAGCAGCAACACTACACACTGCTGGGAATGATTGAAGGTGGGAGGAGAAGTGGGTGACAGAGGATGAGATGATTGGATGGCATCACTGACTCAATGGACATGAGTTTGAGCAGGCTCCAGGAGTTGGTGATGGGCAGCAAGGCCTGGTATACTAAAGTCCTTGGGGTCACAGAGAGTCAGACACGACTGAGTGACTGAACTGAACTGAACACTACACAAAACACCAAGCCACCCCTGGTGAAGCTGTGATCCCAGGCTTCTACTGTACCCATTTTATAGGACAAGCAGTTGAGACAGAAAGTGAGTCACCCAGGCAAAGCTATGCAGAGGTCATGGAAGCTCTGAAATCAGCCACCAACAGCAGACCTGGACCGGGTCCCCTCCATCCAACTCCCCCTGCCCTCAAACCTCATGTAAGATTCATGATAATCACACTGTGTGGATGCTCATCTAATGCAAAGTCAGAAGGGCAGGAGGTCCCACGGGACTCACCCCCAACCCCCGGCTTCTGCAGCCAGTTCTGGCCTATTCCCACCTGCCAGCAGTAAAAGTCCCACTGCTCCACGTTCCTCCGAGCATGTCCTGGGTGAATGAGTCCCCACAGCAGATGGATGTTGGCACTGTTGCTGACCGGTTGCCCCTTCCCCAACAACCCCAGCCCTGAGTGCCTGGTGTCACTCCATGGCCCAAGCCCCTTATCAAGATGTCAAGGCAGAAACTGTAAATTCTGATGGCCTCAAATGAAAGATGAGAAGATTACTGAGTTTCTCTGCCCATAATTACCTGCAAGTCACTTTTATTCCTCTGGTCCTTGTTCCAGAAACACCATGCGGGATAGACCCCAAGTGATCAACAGACAGCAGCAGATGCTGCCTTTCCACCACTTGTTAGGAGGCCTTAACTTGAGAACCCTGAATCTCCGCATTCATCACTCATGCCTGCCATGATCATCTTGCATCTCTAACTGCTAATCCACGGGGGAAGGGAAACCTTCTCTCCCTGAAGTGGTCCCTTTTGACTCATTGGCTCAGTCTCCTTGCCAACGATCCACGTGGATCAGCCCCAGCAGTTGAAGGTCTCTGGCCAGTATCTCTCTGGCACTGCTTCTGATGCCAGGTCCCCTAATATCACTGACCTTTCTGATACGGACATGGACAGTAATAGAGCTTGTCTTCTGGACAAGCTTACCATGGACAATAAGAGAGCTTCCTGCATGCTCTCACCAAAGAGGGATGAGGAGGAGAGGCTGTCCTTGCCCCCTGTAAGGTTCCAGGTGCCTGGGATGTCGTGATCATTCCTCCCTGCTCAGAGAAGGTGAGCGGTTGCCCCAGGTCATACAGCTGGTCAGTGCAGTGAGTGTCCTTTGACATCTGGTCTATGTAACTCCAGTTCTCCTCTCTTCAGTAGTGCTTCCTGGACCCAAATTTCTATAGTGAAGCAGATGCATGAATGTCGGTGACATCCATTTGGCAAAAAAGCCAAGAGGAAGCCTGAGACCATGAAAAGCCCAGGTGTCCCTGCCCAGCTGGCCCCCTGCATTTAAGAGTCATGATGAGCAACTGCTCAGAACCACACAGCCAGCCAATGGACAAGGATCTTAGAGCCAAATACCGCTTTTCTCCCCACATCAAGTCTACTGGGAAGGAAAAGATAACATCTCCTTTGGTGGATCAGAAGGTAAAGAATCTGCTTGCAATGTAGGTGAACCCAGGTTGGGTTCCTGGATCAGAAAGATCCTCTGGAGAAAGAAATGGCAACCCACTCTGGTGTTCTTGCCTGGGAAATACCATGGACAGAGAGGAGCCTGGCAGGCTACCGTCCATGTGGTTACAAGAGTCAGACATGACTGGAGAGACTAACACTTTCACTTTTTCTCCATTAGCTATTTCTCTTTATGGAAGCAACATTTTGGACAGGATGTAATTCCTTAACTCAAAGTCACTATTATGGGCTTCCCAGGTGGCACTAGCAGTAAAGAATCTACCTGCCAACACAGGAGATGCTGGTTTGATCCCTGTATCGGGAAGATTCCCTGGAGAAGGGAATGGCAACCCACTTCAGTATTCTTGCCTGGAGAATCCCATGGACAGAGGAGCCTGGCAGGCCACAGTCCACAGAATCACAAAGAGTTAGACACAACTGAAGTGAGCACACACATTCTATACAGACACACTGTCCATTTAATGACAAAATCAGGGGGAAAGTGCATAACTGCAAAGACATCTCTATTTTTGAAAGGTTAATATGAGACTTATTAAAGACATGCATCTGAGAACGGGGCGAACACTCCAGCACAGTGTTGTGTAAGAGGAAGGTGGCCAGCCCGTGAGAGCCACTGGGTGCTTTTGTTAATTTCAATACTCATACTGGGGAGGTTTAGCTCAAAGAAGGAAGTACAGCCTCTCCTGAGAGATGACGAGTTCAAAGAGGTGGAAGGAAATGTGAGTCTGCTTTTAATATGGAGATGGGTTTCTCTGAAGCAACATTCAAGCCAGACTCCGCAGTTTGGAATGAAGAAATGAAGCCTAGTGATTTCTCTGGCAAAGCAATGTGCCAGGGGTTTGGTTGCCCCTTGTTCACAGTTGGTAAGACTTGAAAGTTGAACATAAAACAAGTGTGTGTGTGTGTGTGTGTGTGTGTGTGTGTGTCTGGGTGTTGCCTCTTGACTCTTCCAACCTCCACTGGACTCATTATTTATCAGGCAAACTCTACTGAGCACCTCTCCGTGTACCCTACTCAGCATCTTCTGTAGAACAAGGATGTTTTTGACTTGATGCGTTTACTCAGTACCTGCATCTACTCCAGGCAGCAGGCTAGGTTTGGAGACACCATGGGAAAGAAACTGAACCTTTGTTTTCAGGAGGCACCCATTGAGCAGATTGAAAGAGGCTCTCATGTCTATAATGTTCCAGATTAAGTTCTTGACAAGTGAGATGCTTTTGACATAAAGTTTAAGTGGGAAAAAATCAGACTTACTGGCTTTTAGCTCAACAATTCAGTAGAATGCTTTGTTGGAATTATTTTGCCCAAACTTTCCTCTTTAGCCGCCATGATCATAATGGCTCCTCTCCATGCTGCTTGTGGCTGGGTTAAGTGAAGACACCGTCCATCCTGAGTCACGTGGTGATGCACAGAAGGAACGCTGAACACATTCGTGGGTGGTACAGACTACGCTGAGTGGGCATCCGCAGGTGGCAGTTTTCCCAGTGAGATGCTGGTTTTGCTTTTGATGTTTGAAGCCCAGACACCTTTCAGGCTCCAGTCTTCCTTCCCTGACCCTCAACAGTGAAGCTTCTCCAGCACTGTCTCCTAACCCTTCACACCCCATCACTTTGCATTAAATGTATATGGGGGGGGGGGGGGTTGGTGCTTGGCTTAGTCTTAGGTGGACTGGGAGTTCCCCAGGGATGTTTTGACTCATCTCTGCATTCCCTAGCAGATGGCTTTGTGCCCAGTGCATAGCAGGTATTCAATACATATCTTGAATGGATTAAAAGATGATGCTTCAGTCCAAATAAGCAAACTTCCTCTGTTATATATTCATTAATCTGTGGTATGAGCCTCAAGTACAAGGAAAGAGGGACCTGCCCAAGTAACATCTCTCACCTGTGGGAAGAAGTTACAGGGACTTCACATGGTCATCTTCTGTTAGTCTTCTGGAGTGTGGTCAACAGACACACATTTCTCCTCCACATGCTTGTCTAGAAGAACATCTCACAGGCACTGGGGGACATGGCAGGGATTCAGTGTCTCCTCTGGAATCATGGAAGTCCCTCTCAGAGCCACCAGTTCAGAAAGCGAACTCACATTCCCAGTGGAGTGCCCCGCACATTAAGGGACATTGGCAAGACGAGTGTCACTCTCACAGCTGTGAGGGTAATTACCAGACACAAGTGGGGTTCAGGGCTGGGGAGCGGGCTGAACTGTAGAATGCATTATTTTCTATGACATAAATTCAGAAGGATTTGCTTTAATTTGCCTTTAGCTGCTGGAAATAATCATAAAGGTGAGACCTGAAGACTGAGAAGCGGTTTGCACATGAGGGCCCCGAGTGTACATGGTGGACATGAGAGGATGCGTTAACAGTGGAGCAGGGGGCCCGAGAGCATCCCCAACCCCACCAGGGGGGTGCCACCTCTGGTGGTGATGCCCTCAGAACCTCGTGGGAGACCCCTCGGGCTTCCCTTCAGCCAAAAATGAATGTGGGAATTGATTTTCTCTCTTACATCCAGACGGAATTACTGATACTATATGTATATTAAATATTATGAGTACACCATCTGTATTACATATACGTATATATGTGATGTGTATATATATATATCAGAGAAGGCAATGGCATCCCACTCAGGTACTCTTGCCTGGAAAATCCCATGGACGGAGGAGCCTGGTAGGCTGCAGTCCATGGGGTCGCTAAGAGTCGGACACGACTGAGCGACTTCACTTTCACTTTTCACTTTCATGCATTGGAGAAAGCAATGGCAACCCACTCCAGTACTCTTGCCTGGAGAATCCCAGGGATGGGGGAGACTTATGGGCTGCCATCTATGGGGTCGCACAGAGTCAGGCATGACTGAAGCGACTTAGCAACACATATATATATATATATATATAGTGTGTCTGATATATGTGTGTGTGTGTATATATATATATATATATATATACACATATATATGTGAGGACTTCTCTGATAGCTCAGTTGGTAAAGAATCCACCTGCAATGCAGGAGACCCCCAGTTCAATTACTGGGTCAGGAAGATCTGCTGGAATAAGGATATGCTACCCACTCCAGTATTCCTGGGCTTCCCTTGCGGCTCAACTGGTAAAGAATCCACCTGCAATGCAGGGGACCTGGGTTCAATCCCTGGGTTTTGAAGATCCCCTGGAGAAGGGAATGGCTACCCACTCCAGTATTCTGGCCTGGAGAATTCCATGGACTGTATAGTCCATGGGGTCTCAAAGAGTCGGACACAACTGAGCGAGTTTCACATATTATATGTGGGCTTCCCGGGTGGCGCAGTGGTAAAGAATCCATCTGCCAATGCAGGAGACACAAGAGAGGCAGGTTCAATCCCCGGGTCAGGAAGATCCCTGGAGGAGGGCACGGCACCCACTCCAGTATTCTTGCCTGGAGAACCCCATGTAGCCTGGCGGGCTGCAGCCCATGGGGTTGCAAAGAGTCAGGCACTGCCGAGCAATGAACATAGCACGGCATATACTATGTGTGTGTGCGTGTGCTAAGTTGCTTCAGTTGTGTCTGATCATTGCAACCCTGTGGAGCGTAGCCCACCAGGCTCCTCCGTCCATGGTATTCTACGGGCAAGAATACTGAAGTCGGTTGCCATTTCCTTCTGCCAGGCATCTTCCTGATCCAGGGATCGAGCCTGGCCTCAGGTCTCCTGCACGGCAGGCCCCACCACTGGGGGTGCTGCATCACCACTAGCAGCGCCTGGGAAGACCTTCCAATACTTAAAACTGTCTTATCCACTCATCTGAATCTTCAGCTCTTTCAGGGGGAGTATAGGACTCATGTGGTGGGTTTCCGCTCCGTTTCCCGGATGACCTTCTTAGTGGGTTAGTGGTCAGTCTTGCCCACTCCACCTCACCAAGTGCCTTTTCAAGGCTTGTGCCCATTTTTTTTTTAAATTGGGTTATTGGCCTTTTGCTTATGAATTTGTAGCTATTTTCTTGAGACAAGTTTTGCCAATGTCTTCTCCCTCTCTGTGGCTTTCTTTCCTATTTTCTCACTAGTGTCTCTTGGAGAACAAAATTTCTTTATCTTAATATAGTACAATTTATTGGCCTTTTATGTAATAATCAGTGCTTTCCGTGTCCTGCTTAAGAAATATGTCTATCTCACGATGTTAGAAAATAAACAGCAAATTAAACTCCAAAAAATGAAAAAAGAAAATAATAAAGATAAGAACATAAACCAGTATTATTTTCTAGATTCTATGTATAGGTGTTAATATACAATATTAGAAACCAATACAACACTGTAAAGCAATTATCCTCCAGTTAAAAAGAAATAAAAATTTTAAAAGAGCATAAATCAACAAAATAGAATCAAATAAAAAGCTTCTTAGAAGAACAAAATTAATTTTCTAGCATGAATATTAAAAACATAAACAGAGAATGTACAAATACAAACACTAGGAAAGATAAAAGTGGTGGCTATGTAGGTTCTACACAAATTAAAAAAAATAAAGATATGTTAAAATCTCTCAGCCATGTCTGACTCTTTATGACCCCATAGACTATACAGTCCATGGAATTCTCCAGGCCAGGATACTGGAGTGTGTAGCCTTTCCCTTCTCCAGGGGATCTTCCCAACCCAGGAATTAAACCAGGGTCTCCTGCATTGCAGGCAGATTCTTTATCAACTGAGCTATCAATGAACACATCTATAAATTAGAAATATATTTCAAAATTTGAAAATTTAGATAAAATGGAAAAGTTGTTAAGAAAAATATTTCCAAAACCATCATAATATGGAAAATAGTAATAATTATATATTTATTAAAGGGAGCCATCACCATATCTAGGGGCTTCCCTGGTGGCTTAGACAGTAAAAATCTGCCTGCAATGCAGGAGACCCATGTTCAATCCCCAGGAAAAGGGAATGCCAACTCACCCCAGCATTTTTGCCTGGAGAATTCCATGGAGAGATGAACCTGCTGGGCCGTGGTCCAAGGGGTCACAAAGAATTGGACACGGCTGAATGACTAACACTTTTACCATATCTATAAATATTTTATTTAAATGTTTTAAAAAGGTAAGTGTTAAAGAGGCAGAATTAAGCTGTCGTTTCATTATTAAAAGGTAATATCCTTTTTTAAAAAAAGCTAAAATAATCTACAGATAAAAAATACTAAAAGTAATAAATCAGTTTACTAAGTCTAGTGGATACTACACCTGCAAAGATGATTAGAAAAAATTTTTTAAATGCTTAAATATACTTTATAATCTTAAAAACATCAAAAAAAGAAGACTTCTACACAGAAAACTACAAAATTACTACTGAAAAAAAAAAGAAAGAAAGAAAAGAAAACCAAAACCTGAATAAATAGTGGGCTATGCCTTCTCTGTGGGTTAGAAGACGTAGACGATGATGTTAACTCTCCTCTAAAATTATCTCAGGATTTTATGTGATTCCAATTAAAACCAAGTTAAGTGTGCCTTTTGTTATTTATTTACCCTTCTGAAATTTTGACTGAGATTTTATAAACATTATAGGACAGCTGACTCATTGGAAAAGACCCTGATGCTGGGAGGGATTGGGTGCAGGAGGAGAAGGGGATGACAGAGGATGAGATGGCTGGATGGCATCACCGACTCAATGGACATGGGTTTGGGTGGACTCTGGGAGTTGGTGATAGACAGGGAGGCCTGGCGTGCTGTGGTTCATGGGGTCTCAAAAAGTTGGACACGACTGAGCTACTGAACTGAACTGAACTGAACTGATGAAATAGTTTGGAGAGAGTTAAAATCCTAAGATATTAAATTTTCTACTCCATGGATATAAGCTGTATTTGAACTGCTGCAGAGAACTGAGAATCAGGGAGGCAGAGACACCTGATCTTGGTTAACAACAGAGAAATCACTACCTCGCTGACTCAATGAAAGGCAGTGTGACTCATTTTCATGGCCAAATGCGTACATGTAGGGGAGAGGAAGTCAGAGTGAAAGAACAGTGGGTTCCCCGAGGAGACCCAAAATGAGCTGGCACAATGGATGATCAATGGCCTCATCAATAACCACCAGCCCAGCCCAGGAACTTGGGCTGAGGACCCTCCTGGGGACCGAGCACTGGCCATTACTGCCACTGCACAGGCACTTCCTCAGTTAATTGAATGTTCACAGAAGGCCCTGATCCCCTTTCTGTGTTCATTAATTCTTTAAGGCCAAGACCAGGGTCACCAGCAGATTATTCACACAGCAGGTAGAAACAGTGCCTTGACATTGGAAATTGCTGACTGCAAAGTGCCATATACTCAGACTCAGGAGAGACTCCCAGGAGGTCACTCTGAAATGAGCAGATCTTCTAAAGCTGACACTGTTTTCAGGAATAAGAAGGCACAGTGAGTGAAAGGTTGAATTTTCCATGATTACCCGTCCCCCGGAGGGTAGGGGGAACCAGGACAGGAAGCCCGTTTCCAGATCCCAGGACTTCTGTCCTTCCCCCCTCCCTCTGTGCCAACCCCAGGCCTCAGAATCCCGGGGCAGTGCAGGATTTCCTGCACCAGTTGTGTATTTCCTTTGAACGGAATTAGGCTGCCCTGGTGGCTCAGAGGGTAAAGAATCTGCCTGAAATTCAGGAGACCCAGGTTTGATCCCCAAATTGGAAAGATCCCTTGGAGAAGGAAATGGCTACCTGCTCCAGGATTCTTGCTTGGAGAATTCCATGGCCAGAGGAGTCTGGTGGGCTACAGTCCACGGGGTCGCAAAGAATCGGACACAACTGAGCCATTTTCACACTTTTGGAAACACACACACACTTTCTCTAACACACATATACTATACTTTACAACTATATTGATGCTACTGTGATTAATAAAATAAAAAAACTACTGCAAGCTGTTACTGAATTCATCTTTTACAATAATGTGTTTCCTCAATTAGTGTTTGTTAAAAGTACAAGCATCTCATGAATTCTCACTGCTGCTGCTGCTGCTAAGTCACTTCAGTCGTGTCCGACTCTGTGCGACCCCATAGACCGCAGCCCATCAGGCTCCCCCGTCCCTGGGATTCTCCAGGCAAGAACACTGGAGTGGGATGCCATTTCCTTCTCCAATGCATGAAAGTGAAAACTGAAAATGAAGTCACTCAGTCATGTCCGACTTTTCGTGACCCCATGGACTGCAGCCTACCAGGCTCCTCCATCCATGGGATTTTCCAGGCAAGAGTACTGGAGTGGGGTGCCATTGCCTTCTCCATGAATTCTCACTAAATTAATGAATTTACAAAAGACGTCCTTTATTGGAAGCATTGAAAAGCCACTGCCCTGCTGTACCCTCCTCTTATGCTTTTTAACTTTCCATTCTGAAAACAAACAAACAAAAAAAACCCAGGACAAAGCTGAAAAGAATTTGAGACTCTCTTTCTTTCATGTCTTAGATGATAAGAATATCTTTGCGAATTCTGTGCACTAGCCCACACACATGGTAAACAGTGAGCACTCTACATTTCTTCTTAAAAGGTAGCAATTTCTAAATTGACTTGTTGCCACTGGTATTAGACCTGTGAATGATGTGCGGGGAAAAGTCGGCATTCCATTACGGATAGAATTTGAAGCTCCAAACTACTCAGATGCTTTCTCAATCACAAATTACTTTGAATGCATCTATAAAATAGGACAAAGGAGCAAATTCATAGGTGTTTTAGGTATTTGGCATTTGAAATCTACAGCCCTGTCTTCTACTGTACACAGAAGGATTACATGTGTTCACATAGAATATCATCTTTATTTTCAGCAAAAAAAAGTAAACCCCATTGCAGCACAGAATGTCCTTGGATTGTGCAGTCTCAGATGTGTATTCTAATTGAGGCCACCCCCTTTACAGGTTAGGAATATAACATTTAAATCAGCCTGATGGCTCATTGGGTAAAGAATCTGCTTGCTCTGCAGGAGACACAGGAGACTCAGCTTCAATCCCTGGGTTGGGAAGATCCCCTGGAGGAAATGACAACCCACTCCAGTATTCTTGCCTGGAAAATCCCATGGACGGGGGAGCCTGGCTAACATCCATGGGGTTGCAAAGCATCGGACATGACTGAGCGACTGAGCACACGCAGATAAGAAGCACAGCCTCATTATCTCCTGTGTTTCTTACAAAGAGTTCGTAGCGCTTCTGAAGTCAGACTCAACAGACAGAGAACGCAGCAATCTGTTCATGTTGCTGAACAAACAGTGTTGAGCCATTAGGTGAACTAACAGTTACATAAAATCACAAGAATTTCTGTAGAATCTGTTGTTCTCTCACAGACCCTGTACTTGTTCAAATTCAATTTTGGAAGATCTAAATGTGCGCATGTGCACACACATATATGCAAGCATGTCTCTGTGTGTGTGTGTGTGTGTACTTAGTCACTCAGTCGTGTCCAGCCCTTTGAGACTCTGGACTACAGTCCACCACACTCCGCTGTCCAGTGGACTTTTCAAGCAAGAATACTGGAGTGGGCTGCCATTTGCTTCTCCAGGGGATCTCCCTGACGGAGGGATTGAACCCACATCTGTATCTCCTGCAATGGCAGGGGGATTCCTCACCTGCCGAACCGTCGGTGAAGCTGAACCTAAATGCAGGCCTCGTATTTACTCTAAGGTATCAGACTCTCCAGGGAAACAGACTCAGAGACAGAAGCACGTGTGCAGAGGTCTGCTGAAGACTATCCTGGGGTGAAGGGAGGAGGATGCAGGACAGTGCAGAGGGACAAAGTGAGACCGTCACTGTCACAGTGGCCTCAGGTGACCCCTGGGGGCTCAGGAGCTGGGATGACCCTGCAGAGGGGTCCCTCTGCCTACGGATCCTAAAGGAGGGGCCCACTGATAACCTTCAACGCGTGCTCCTGCCACGGCGCTCATCAGCAGCTGAGTCAAGGACCAAGAGGAAGCCAAGCACAGACGACAAGAATGACCTGTAACAGTCAAAGGAATGAGGTTAAGAACAGTTCCCTTTTACTGAGAATCCGTACACATCAGGCACCAAACTGGACTCCCTACAATCCTTGTTTACTGCTCATGAGCGATCCCTAAGTTAGGTGCATTCCTACGGCTGCTGTTGCAAAGGCCCACAAACCAGATGGCTTAAAACAATGGAGAGCAGTTTCTTCAAAATTCTGGAGGCTGGAAGTCCAGCATCAAGGTGTGGACAGAATCATTTCTTCCTGAGGACCCTGGGGGGAAGGTCTTCCAGGCCTCTCTCCTACTTCTGGCGACAGCGGGCAGCCCTGTGTCCCCTGGTTTGCAGGCACATTGCTCATCTCTGCCTGCCACTGAAGGGTGTTCTCTACTCATGTGTCTGTGTCTTGATCTCCTCTTCTTACAGAGACTCCGGTCATATTGGACTAGGAACCTGATCACTCCAGGAGCGCCTCCTCCTCACTGGTTGCATCCTCAAGGGCCTTATTCCCAAGTAAGTCCACATCCCGAGATACTGCAGGCTAGGACTTCTACATATGAATGTGGAGGGAATCAATTCAACCCATAATAACAGGCGAGTATTCTTACTGCCATTTCATATATGAAGAACTTGATGGCATTAGCTGAAGTCCACTCGGGAACATAGAAATTCCACTAGTCACTTTAACAAAGAGAAATCAACATACACATTTATCTAAGAAGCAAAGCCACCTGATGTGAACAGCCAACTCACTGGGAAATACCCTGATGCTGGGAAAAATTGAAGGCAGAAGGAGAAGAGGGTGACAGAGGATGAGATGGTTGGATGGCATCACCAACTCAGTGAACATGAGTTTGAGTGAGCTCTGGGAGATGGTGAAGGACAGGGAAGCCTGGCGTGGGGTCACAAGGAATCAGTCATAACTTGGTGACTGAACAACAGCAAAGCATTGAAAAGGAACCAGATTGTAACATGAAGATACAATGTGCAGGAAAGAGCTACTCTTTGAGCTGGGATCACCAAGGGAAGAGGGAGAGCTGATCAGGGTTCAGAAACTTGGCTGAGCACATGCGGAATTTGCATCACCAGTATTGATGGTCCAACACAGGCTGCTGATACTAAAACTTAGCTGTGGGGGTGTTTGTCCAGCTGGTATTCTTATCTCTGAGCGGGTGCACTGGGGCTGGTTTGGGGGTGTGGGTAGAACTGGAAACTGGGGCCAATAGGCCCTGTCATGGTGAAAGCACGTTCCTAGAATCATCACACTGAGCAGATCAAGTCCTACCCTGACCCCCAGCCTAGTGCTCTCTCCCTCCAGCATCCTTTTTGTTAGAACCTCACGGGAATCAACTGGCCAAGCGGCGTCGTGGTTGGAAGAGCCCCGGCCTCAGCAACACAAAGCAGGGTCCAGAAGAGTGAGATCCTACCTCCTTTCCAACCCACTGGGATCCAGAAGATGTCAGCATGCAGGAGGGGCTCAGGTCTGCGACACCCTTGACTTAGATCTTGGTCACTCGATTTTCATCGCCTTAAGGCGGACGTTCAAGAACAGCTGCGCGTACACTGCTTTTATTCTAAAACCAAAACCCAGGAACCAATGGCTCTTCAGTGGCTAAGTTGTGTCCGACTCTTTGCGACCCCATGGACTGCAGCACGTTAGGCTCCTCTGTCCTCCACTATCTCCTGGAAATTGCTCAAATTCGTGTCTAATGAGTTATAATGAGTTGGTGATGCTATCTAACTATCTCATCCTGCAATTTCTGATAAGGACCAGCCTCGTTAGCCAAATGTAGATCATAAGTAAGGAGTCAACTGTGCTCCCTTACAAATACATTCACTAGCAGGGCTTAGTGAAAATGTTTTTTAAATGTTCCAACAGGGGAACAGCAGCTGCAATGGCTGAACCTCAGAATAAGGAAGGAAATATGGGATATAAAAGCTTAGTAAAGTCAATCAGCTGCTGTCCATCAAATAAGAAAATATTGAATTTAGCATGGCAACATGTAAAATGAAGTTAATAATCTAGAAAAAAAATATCCTTATGATTGGAAGCCAACTAACAAGTCCTTTGGTGAAGAATAAAGGGATGCTGGCTTCTGAAACAATAGTCCAAGCATGTTTCTGGGGCAGTCATACCTCTGATCTGTAAACAGATATTTTCTAGAAATATTTAAGCTGAATGTCTATAAATTGAATTATATTTTGCTTACACTTCTGTCTCTCAGGCTCTCTACTTCATAAAAGAAAATGAACAAATAATAGAACAATTTCAATGTCCTACGCAAGTGCAACTTTGTAGAACCCTAGAAGTCTCTATTTTTTTCTGAATTGGACAATCCTAAAGTGCAGCATTTATGTGACTGCCACACTTTCCCATTGCTTTTCACACTTTATAAACCTTTTCTGAATTTGCAGGATCATGACAGAGTCTCTCTGGGTACCAGTTGTTTAAGGAAATTAAACCAGAGCAGAAAACCAGTTGCATCTTCACATAAAGGAGGCCATGAGAGTCATTAACAGAGGCAGGTGGAAAGGGAGACCCTTTGCTTGATCTCCAAGCTTCTGGATGTGGTGGAAGTTCGGCCTTGACTTTCCGCAGGCTGTCCAGTTTCTGCTTGTTTCTGTCCCAAGACAAACATGCTGGCCACCAACCACTCCTGTGTTCCCATCAGGGTCGAATCAGTGGCTCTGGGCCCCTGACTCCACCATCCTCTTCCCCAGGGACCCCATTGCTCCATCTGTCTTCTCCTCTGGGCCCCTGACTCATGACTCCCAGCACAGTGGCGAAGAGGAAACGCAGGGATCAGGGTCAGGAGGAAAGGACTCAACCTCGCACTCTGCTCCTTTCTGCCCATGAGACCTATGTTCATCTGCAAAACAAGAGATGCTGATTCTGCCAACCTTGGAGGGCTTTGCACATGATTCAATGAGACCGTATGAAGATGTCTAGCACATAGTAGGAGTTTCACAAAAGCCCCCTCACCTCAGCTCATGATTTTGTGATTATGACCCTCTGTGACTCAGGTTCCTGGCTAATAAATCATTCAAATAGACAAAAGGGAAAAAACCCTTCAGACAGACAGCTTGGCTACCATCTCTCTGTCTTTTGAGCCTCCTTTGAGATACTGAAGGAACATTTCGAGATAAAATCCAGCTACATTTGTACAAGTCACACTGGTAAATACGGACATCTAAAGTCTGATACTGCAGTATTAAAGTCAGAATGTGTAAGCACCAGGAAAAAATGTCTAGACCACTTGCACCAATATCCTTGTTTCTTAGCTAGCAAGAAGCACCCTTAGATTAAACTGGTACCGTGTTTCTCAGTTTATGGGGATGGGGGTGCTATAGCTAATGATGTCAGATGAAGAAAAGATACATTTTTCTCACCGCTCTGGAGGCTGAAAATCTGAGATCGGGGCCTCAATGGTGCAGTGAGCACCTGCCTCTGGGTTGCAGACTGCTCGTGCCCCCACGTGAGGGGAAGGGCAGAATGAGAGCAAGTTCTTGTGTCTTTTCTTCAAAGGGAAGTAATCCCACTCATGAGGGCACGTCCGCGTGACCTGATCACCTACAAGAACCCACCTCCCAGTACCATCACATTGGGGTTAGGGGTTCAGCACATGAATTTTGGGAGACACGGACATTCAGTCCATTGCATCATTTGCTGGACAAGTGCTGAATGTACGTTATCCCATTTAGCTCTCACAGCAACTCTAAAAGGTAGGAATCATCCCCAGTTCATGTGCAGCAAAACTCCAAATGATCATCTAGCCACTGAGCAGCAATGTCAGGACTGAGGGTGGTCCAGGCTTTTTCCATCTTACTGCGCCACAGCCTTTCAGCCTTCTGTAAGCTCCAGACAGAGCGGCCTTCATCGTCATTTTCCAGGGCTGGACACTGGAATTTAATCTTGTCTGGTGCTTCTGATAGTCTAAAACAGGATCAAGTGAGAATGTGGAATGGATCCCATGCAGATCCCCTACAGATCCTGCAGCTCAGACTGTGAAACAAGCAGGCCCTCGTGCGTGCCTGCACACATACATAGGTAAGTTCATGCTCAGTGCAAGCCTGAGTAGGTACCTAGTACTGTTGAATACACTTTGGAACAGCAAGTCTTACAACATTGCTCCCAGTGAGTTTGGATCTATATAAAATCCTCTTCTTAGCCAGTATCAGGGCCCTGAGGCAGACATCCTCTCTAACAGTGAGAGCACTTTTGGGACAAAGAGGTCAACCGGGAAAGAGTGGGTACCCCAAGTCCAACCCCCGAGCCAGCCTTGGGGTCTATGGAGTGCAGAGGTCACAGAGCTCCCCTTATGGCCGGAAAAGGCTTGAGAACATTTATCTCTCTGGGAAGTAATGGTTTCAGTGTATTATTCTCTCAGTAGCCTGGGAAATACTAGAGAATGAAGAGATAAGCGGAGTCGACAGGGAGGAACTTGACAGACTGTGAGCGCCCTGTGGGCCTCTTACTGCTTCTTTATTAAGCAAGAGAAAAGCCAACTGCTGAAGCACAGGCGGAATGCCGGGATCCTGGAGTGTCAAATGCAATAGGCTTCAACAAAGGGGCCGGCGCCGACTGACGGATTAAAACTGCTCCCTGTGGGTCAGCTTCCCTGCCTGTCTGCATCCTGGAAATCGATGGGCACTCCTCACAGCTCACCAGGCTGTCTTTGAGCATAATTAATTAATCAGGGCATCAAGCTACCAGAATGAAATCTACTTTTCATTACTTGCGTTCTTAACAAATAGCGACTCCAGGGTATTTGACACTTGTAAGGGTTTTAAGGTAACTGCATTTTATGTAATATGAAGAAAACTGATGTCATGCTTCTGATGTTCTCATTTTACACTAATTTTCAAACAACGTGTTCAAATTATATGAGACAACTGAAAAGTTAACATTCTTTTTAGTTCAGGGAAAACCCCCAAGATCACTGTGACCTCATAGTTCAGCATTATGCTTCCAAGTTATCACCCTGGTTATGATAGAATTTAAGAATTAATATTAGAAATCTCCTTTTTAAAACTTTCTACTAGGAATTCAGTGAGATGTTGAGAAGAAAGATAATTTATACAAATTTTATGTAGCCTCTGAGTTTCATTCAAGTGTGACCATCAACCACACACACATATACACACACACACACTCACACACGTCACTGCTCCTTTTCTAAGCATCTGGTCCTGATGGCGTGTTTCTATTTTCTCCTTCTCCCTCTCACACCTTCTGAATCTGACTGCTCCTTTCTTTGTGATGTCTTTCTCATAATCCTCCCTACTCTCACAAGCTGTTTTGCCATAGTTTATCTAACGATTCAAGTTCAAAAGTGCAACAAATTTCAAACAGGAAAAATGAAAACAAATTCACATGAAGACAGATTAAAATGAAACTTCAAAAACTGAAAGGATAATAAAAATCGTAAAAGCAGCCAGAAATATATATATACACACACAGGTGTATGAGTGTGCGTGTGTGTGTTTTTGTAGACAGAGAGACAAAGACAGTCCTTCAAAGGAATGAGAATCCTAGTTGACTTCTTGTTGACAACCATTGAAGTCAAAAGACAAAGAACTGAGTCTTCAATGAGTGGGGGGGAAATAATCTATATCCATTAGATACATCCTCCAAGAACGAGGGCTAAACAATCGCTCTTTATAACAAAGACTGAAAGCACTGGCAACAGCAGGCTAAAGGAAATTCTTAAGAACAAAGGTCAAGTAGAGGAAAAATTAGCCCAGGTCGAAGGTTTGAAATGCAAGAGGAAAATAAGGGCAAATAAAGTAGAAGTGTTAGTCACCCAGTCATATCCAACTCTTTGCAACCCCATGGACTGTAGCCTGCCAGGCTCCTCTGTCCATGGATTTCTCCAGGCAAGAATACTGGAGTGGACTGCTATGCCCTCCTCCAAGGGATCTTCCCATCCCAGGGACTGAACCGAGGTCTCCTGCATTGCAGGGAGATTCTTTACTGTCTGAGCCACCAGGGAAGCCCCAACAAAGTGGAAATACATGGGTAAACCTAAATAAATTTACTATACAAAAATAATGTCTCTTGAGGATTAAAAAAGCTTTAAAATAACAATAATAAGTTAAGCAGGCAAGGATAAACAGTCAAGTGTTATAATCTTCTTGCATTGTTCTGAAAAAAGGATGAAAGTAACAAATTGTTTTAAAAGTAGTAGGTTAAGTACTCTTGCCTGGAAAATCCTATGGACAGAGGAACCTGGAAGGCTGCAGTCTAAGGGGTCGCTGAGGGTTGGACACGACTGAGTGACTTCACTTTCACTTTTCACTTTCATGCATTGCAGAAGGAAATGGCAACCCACTCCACTCCAGTGTTCTTGCCTGGAGAATCCCAGGGACGGGGGAGCCTGGTGGGCTGCCGTCTATGGGGTCACACAGAGTCGGACACGACTGAAGTGACTTAGCAACAGCAGCAAGTTAAGTAGGCATGGTACAATTTCTAGGATAAGTATTAAAAGAACAAAAGTAGAGTGCCTGACTTTTATACCAGTGAAGAGGAAAATTTGATTTAAAAAATACTCTGTTAATAGCTAATGAGAAGCTGCTATATAACACAGAGAGCCCAGCCTGGCACCCTGTGAAGACCTAGACAGGCAGGATGAGGGTGGGAGAGGGACTCAACAGGGAGGTGTTATAGGTATAATTATGACTGATTCATGTTGTAAGACAGAAAGCAACACAACATTTTAAAGCAATTTTCCTCCAATTAAAAATGGATTTTAAAAAATACTGTTTTAAACAAAGAGACAACAAAGGAGAGAAAAATACACAGAACATGTGGGGAAAGTTCAAACTACAAAGTAAGATGGTACATTTAAACCCAAATACACCAGTAAATCTATTAAATAAACAGAATATTTCCATAATAAAGAGCTTAAAAAAAAAAAAAACCTTGTAAGAAAAACTCTAGGTACAAGTGTCTTATCACAGAGCTTTCCTCTGTAAAAAAATACATACATACATATAAATTCATTTGGAGGACAGAAAAAAATCTCATGTCACTTTCTGAAATTAGTATAAAACCTTAATATAAAATCTGACAAGAACGGTAGGTGAAAGGAAATTACAGGTCAATATTTCTCAAATATCCCCTGGAGAAGGAAATGGCAACCCACTCCAGTATTCTTGCCTGGAGAATCCCATGGACAGAGGAGCCTGGGGGGCTACAGTCCATGGGGCTGCAGAGTTGCGCACAACTTAGAGACTAAACCACCACTATACACAAGAAGTCTATATAGAATATGAACAAATTGAATCTGGCAAAAAGTGTAGCTATCACGAATAAATTAGGTTTCACTCCACAGTGCAAGGTTGGTTTGATTTTGGAAAATCAATTGATGCAATCCTACATAATAACAGAACAAATGAAGAAAGTCACAAATGCGGAAACAGCACTTGATAAAAGGTTTTTTCATGATAAAAATCACAAACTGCCTAATAAACTAGGAACAGAAGAGATTTTTCTCAGTCTAATGAAATTATTCTACAAAAGAAAATTATAGCAAATATTGCAATTAATCATTTAAAAGTTAATTTTTTTGTTCTGAGATTAGAAACACAAGAAAAATGATGCTTTATATCAGAAATTTCTTTCCACAGTGTACTGGAGGGCCCAGCCATCAGGATAGGCAAGAATAACAAAGAAAGGAAAAATATAAGAACTGAAAATGGAGACGATATGAATTTTATATATAGAAATGAATTCATTAAAAAATCCATTAGAATCAAAAGGAAAATTTAGCAAAATTGAAAGTTTACAAAAACACAGCATATAAAAATAAATTTCATTTCTACACACCAACAGTGAAAGGCTCCTAGAGGAACTTCAGTATCCACGTCACTCTTGAAGAAGAATGAATTAGGAAATGGAAAAACTGTTTACCACACCAGAAGCATTATTTTAAGGTACAGTAACTAAGGCGCCATGCCATTAGTTCACGAAGAACCTAGTGGGTTAAATGGAAACAAATCCGTATATGCACGTGCTCTTGGCCCAAGCCCATGCTGACACTTAAGACCAAAGGATGTGTCCTTTTGATAAATGTTGAGGTAGTTATTTACATGGAAGAAACGTGTGAAATCAGAGCCCTGCCTCATATACTATACATCAAAAGTTTATTTTCAGGTGGATAAATGCCACAAATGTGGAAAGAAAATGCTAAAGTGTGTACATAATTGCATAGAGAAATATCCTCATGACTTTTGAATAAAACTTTCTTTAATGAGACCAAAAAAACCCACTAAACATAAGGATTGACTACATTACATTTGAGCACTTACATTTACTAAAAGTCACGGCAGAGGGTGAAAAGAGAAGTCCAGATGTTTCCCGGGTTTCCTGTTTGCTGGCTTACCTGGCTGCTGAGTGCCTGTATTCAGTCTCTTCAATCATGTCCAACTCTTTGCGACCCCAGGGACTGTAGCCCACCAGGCTCCTCTGTCCATGGGATTCTCCAGGCAAGAATACTGGAGTGGTTAGCCGTTCCCTTCTCCAAGGGATCTTCCTGACCTAGGGATCAAACCTGTATCTCTTAGGTCTCTTGCATTGCAGGTGGATTCTTTACTGCTGAGCCACCAGGGAATCCCTAGCTGGTTGTTATTGGCACCAAAAACTGAGATAAGAACCAGAGGATGATGAGGATAAAGAGGACTTGGTCTGAACATAATGGAACTGGAGGTGTCGTGAGATGCCCAGTAGGACCTAAACTCTTGCAAGGAGAAAAGTTCATGCATTGGAGTCTCATTACCTCTGGAGAACAAGCTTTCCTAAAATTACTTTTCTTCCCCAACTGGAATCTCACCACACAGATGTAGCTTTCCTGCACCTGCAGAAAAGTGACTCATATTACCCATCTAGAGAGCTACCCGTCTCTTGCCACTCACCCCTTGCATCTGCTTATTGGATCTTCAGCTCCTGAAACACACAATAATTTTCCCTCCCAAACCACCCCCTCCTCCTGACTTCGCTTTTCATCATGTTTCTAATCATGCAGACATGAAATTCTCCATTCATTTTTCATTCTTTCCTCTCTTTTTCACCTCCCTGCATAGCCATGGAGAGGGCAATGGCACCCCACTCCAGTACTCCTGCGTAGAAAATCCCATGGACAGAGGAGCCTGGTGGGCTTCAGTCCATGGGGTCGCTGAGGATGGGACACGACTGAGCGACTTCACTTTCACTTTTCACTTTCATGCATTGAAGAAGGAAATGGCAACCCACTCCAGTGTTCTTGCCTGGAGAATCCCAGGGACGGGGAGCCTGGTGGGCTGCCGTCTATGGGGTCATACAGAGTCGGACACGACTGAAGTGACTTAGCAGCAGCAGCAGCAGCATAGCCAATCAGTTGCCTAGCCTTGGGCAGTTTTCTCCATGTGGTTCAGTCTGCATTTCCAGCCCTTCCTTCCTGCTTTCACTGCCCACCCTCTCAACCGCCGTGCCTTCAGCATCTCGCTCCCGAATTCCCTGACCATGCTTCTGACCGTCTCTCTGCCTCTGGTCCACCCATGACCAGACCATTTCTCCCATGACTGTATCGCTTGGTGGTGGTGGTTTAGTCACTAAGTCGTGTCCGACTCTCGTGACCCCATGGAGTCTGCCAGACTCCTCTGTCTGAGGGCTTCTCCAGGCAAGAAAACTGGAGTGGGTTGCTATTTCCTTGATCACTTTGCTTGATCACAGCGTTTGCTAAACGCTGGGGAGTGTGGCTGCACCCATCACATTCTGGATCGCTCATGTGAGTCCTAGAACGGTGTGCGGTCACCGTTCTCCATCAGCTGCTGTCCCTTCCTTGTCCAACCTCTGCACCTCTGCCCAGGTACCCCTTCCTGAATGTTTTCCTTCATATCTAGTGTCTTAAATTCTATTTATTTTCTCATCATCTCACTTAAATGTGACTTGCACTTGAATCACAGCTTAAGTGTGCTTTCTTCTGAAATACTAGCCTTTGCGGTCTCTCCTTATTAGACTGCCTTTCCAATGATTTGGTTTCAGTTTCCTGTACAAGTTTTGGGTTATATTATTATTATTATTATTATTTTGCTTTACAATGGTGTGTTAGCTTCTGCTGTACAACGAAGTGAATCAGCTATATGTACACATATATTCCCTCCCTCTTGGCCCTCCCCCGCTCCCCATCCCAGCCCTCTAGGTCATCACAGAGCACTGAGCTGAGCTCCCTCTGCTATACGCACATGCATATATGGATTTAACCCATTTAACTCATTAGGGTCCTTATGAACTAATGGCATGATGCCTTGGCTTCCCACTACTATCTGTCTTGCACATGGTCGTGCCTATATATGTCAAAGCTAGTCTCCCGATCCGGCTCACCCTGCCCGCCCCCTCCATGTCCGCAAGTCCATTCTCTATGTCTGCATCTCCTTTCCTGCCCTGCAAATAGACTCATCTGTACCATTTTCCTAGAGTTCACATATATGCGTTACTATACGATACTTATTTTTCTGTTTTGGACTTACTTCACTCTGCATGGCAGGCCCTAGGTCCATCCACATCTCTGCAAATGACCAGTTTCCTTCCCTTTTATGGCATGTCCCCTGAGAAAACCATAATTCAAAAAGACACATGCACCCTGAGTGCTCACTGCAGCAGTATTTACAGTAGCCAGGACACGAAGGCAGCCTGAAGGCCCATCGACAAATGGACAGGTGAGGGAGATGTGGTCCGTATGCACCATGGAGTATTACTCAGTCCTTGCACGTTTTAATCTTGACTTACTAGATAATGAGCGGTCTCTGATCACAGACATGAGGTCATGTTACTTTGTAGCCTCGGTGATACTTAACAAGGTATTTTTGTCATAAAAGATGATAAATAATGAAGCATCCATGTTTTCACTGTTTTCTTATGTCAAAATGTCCACTCAATAGTAAACTGTTCTAAAAATTCAACTGCCACCTGCTTCTCCAGGAAAACAAATATATTATCAATTCCTCTGAGTAACACATTGGACACAGAGAATTGATTAAATGTGTCCAGTTTTAAAAGCTTTCTTATTCTGGATTTCTATATCTTCCACGTGTTCACCTCACCATATGGTTTCCTCTAGATAATTAAAGGTCTCCAGAAAACTATCCAAGAAAACTCAACTTCCTCTAAATATGGAGCAAGAAGACCAGAAGTGAGATATTTATCACCAAAGAAAACACTAACCAAGAGATCATTTACACTGGTTCTTGAGATAAATTAATCTTTCAATCTTCTCTGGTGGAGGATAATGCCTACTTTTAAAATTAGGAAATGAAACATTATTTGGTCCAATGGAGAAGACAAGAAAGAGGAGGAGGAAGATGAGGGAGACAAGGAGGAAGAGAGGAGGAAGAAGAAAGGAAACAAGCCATGAAGCATGAGCTCTAACCGCATGGTACATCAATTTTACTGTCTCTATCCCTTCCTCGAAAACTAAATGCCTGCTGCAGAAGAGCAGGCTTCTCAGTGACGGGCTGCCTGGACGGCCACGTTTAATTATCTGAACAATCAGAATGGAGATAAAAAGCAAACAAAAGTCACAGGTCATCCAGAACACCCATTGTAGCCATTCATTCTGAGCTGCTCACATCTCCGAGTGTTGCCTAGCAACTCTCAACCGGACCATCTTCTGTCCTGTATGACCTATGAGTCAGCTCACCAGAAGGTACTTCTTGTGTCCAGGGGTGGGGCTGGGGCTGGGGGTGGTGGTGGGGTGGGGGTGGGAACTGGTATAGAAGTCAGGATTCTCACATGTTTGAGGTCATCTTGTCTACTCCCAAAGGAGGGATCCACTTGCACCCACTTCAATTTTTGACTCTTTGGAGACCCGCATGGACTGTAGCTCTCTGGGCTCCTCTATCCATGGAATTTTCCAGGCAAGAATACTGGAGTGGGTAGCCATTTCTTACCCACTGGAGTGGGGAACCTCCCTTTCCAGGGATCAAACCCAGGTCTCCTGCATTGCAGGCAGATTCCTTACTGTCGGAGCCACCAGGGAAGCCTTTATTTTCCAAAGTCAGGGCAGCTCTGGGGCTGTTCGGGATTTCCGGCAGTCCGGCCACAGTAGACAGCCCAGCCATCTCTGTGGCCTCTGACACTTCAGAGGAGGCTCCCAGGGCTCTAAAGCCATCAGGACACCTCAAGATTCTTCTGGAAGAGTTCACGTTTCCTGGGTTCATTTTTCACTTCACTAGGGAAACCCCACACCCCTAATGCAGACCAGCTCTACCTGTTCACTAAGTAAAGAACAGATTCTTCTGCTTTTGGGAGGTCCAGACTGTCCTGGTGCTCACGGAGATGGGCAAGAGACTGACATGGATTTCCTTAGGAGCTACACTGGGGCAGCAGCAGTCCAGTCACCCGCCAGCATCCAGCAGCACCCAGGATGCTACTCTAGAGTCTCCATGGACCAAGGTCCCCTCTGGCATTTCTCAGAAAAGTCGCACAGCCTCGTTATCCTACCCCGGAACGTGGCCAGAGGAACCGTCCCCACTGGGACTAGCTGAGCGTGTATGGAAACACCGGATCCAGTCTCACTGAGCCCACAGAATCTCACATCCCACATCACCCTAGTTCAGTTGAAGGGCACTAGCTTTGACCTAATGCCTAAATTCTTGGCAGAATTGAGGCAGCAAAATTGCTCCCCAAGGGGAAAAGTTGATTGTTGGAGGAAATCTTATATATTGCAGTGACTTGGGGCCTTTTAAAGCTGAAGGCTGTTTAACAAAAATCTGTCCCTTAACTTTTAATGCATCTCGTCAAATTAAATTAGAATTTTCTCCTTAGTGAAATGATACTGAAAACAAGTTCAGAAACACTGACCCAAGACTTTTGATTAAAGTTGACCAAAATGTTCATCAAAATTAAAAACTATGCATATCAAAGGAGCACTCAAGGAAGTAAAAGCACAATCCAGAGAAGGGGGGAAATGTTTGCAAATCATGGATCTGGTATGAATCTTGTATCTAAAATACAAGGAGACCCAGGGATATTATGAGTCCATTTCCAGATCACTGCAACAAGGTGAATATAGAGATAAGGTGAGGTACACAAGTTAACTCACCTTATGGAAATAAGGTGAGGTACACGGCTGCCCAGTGCATACAATATTCATTGTGTGAAGATTCAACGGAGGGACTGATGCTGAAGCTGAAGCTCCAATACTCTGGCCACTTGATGTGAAAAGTCGACTTGTTGGAAAAGACCCTGATGCTGGGAAAGATTAAAGGCAAAAGAAGAAGGAGGCAGCAGAGGATAAGATGGTTAGCTAACATCACCAACTCAATGGGCATGAATTTGAGTGAACTCCAGGAGACAGTGAAGGACAGGGAAGCCTGGCATGCTATCGTCCATGGGGTCGCAGAGGCAGGTGCAACTCAGCAACTGAATATAGTGAACATAAAAACTATATTTACATTATGGTTTAAGTGTACAGTAGCATTATGTCTAAAAATAATTTATAGGCCTTAATCAAAAAATACTTTATTGGAACTTCCTGGTGGCCCAGTGGTTAAGACTCTGAGCTCCCAATTCAGCGTACCTGGGTTTGATCCCTGGTTCGGGAACTAGGTCCTGCATGCCACAGTTAAAGACCCTTATGCGGCAGCTAAGACTCAGTGCAGCCAAATGAGTTTAAAAAAAAAAAAAAAACCCTTTATTGCTAAAAAAATGTTAAATATCCTCTAACAACATGGGGTTGCCACTACCTTCAATATGTAAAAACCACAATATCTGTGAAGCACAATAAAGTGAGATCTGCCTGCATACAAAGGCGTTTTAAAACTCCACATTAAAAAAGATAAATAGTCCAATTAAAATATGGGCAAAGAATTTGAATAGATATTTTCGCAGAGAACATATACAACTACATAAAAAGATGTTCAACATCGTTAGTAGTCACCACAGGGACATACCACTTCACACGCACTCAGGCTGGCTTTAATCTGAAAAGGAGAAAATCACGAGTTGGCAAGGATATGGAAAAACAGGAATCCTCATCATTTCTGCCAAGAGTGTAAAACAATGAGCCCACTGTGGAAAGCACTTGACAGGCCTTCTAAAATTTAACATAAAATTACCATATCACCCAGCAAATCCATTCCTAGGCAAATACGTAAAACAACTGAAAACACATGTTCACACAAAACTTGGATACATAAATTCAAAGTAATACTACTTACAACAAACAAACCACGGCAAGGAGTGGAGACAACCCACATGCCCATCAGTGGATTGCGTGGATAAACACAAAACATTCCGGAATATGTAGAACATTCCGTAAGATGGAATATTATTCAACCATAAAAAGAAATGAAGGCTTGAAGCTCACAAATGTGCTAAATGAAAGGTGCCGGACACAAAAGGTGATACGTTGTATGACTGCATGTGTGTTAATATGAAATGCCCAGAACAGGTGGAGCTGTAGCCTCAGTGAGGGGCTGCCAGGCGCCGGGGGAGGGCTGACTGCTGGGGCACAGGGTCTCCTTTTGGAGCGGTGAAAGCGTTCTGGGCTTGAATGGGGTTCTGTTTGCACACCATCTACTGAAAACCACTAGAATGTGCTGAATTTCACGACAGGAGGGCTGTGTGCTCAGTCGCTCAGTCGTGTCCGACTCTTTGCAGCCCCTGGACTGCAGCCCGCCGGGCTCCTCTGTCCATGGGATTCTCCAGGCAAGAATACTGGAGTGGGCTGCCATTTCCTCCTCCAGGGGACCTTCCCGACCCAGGGATCAAACCCACGTCTCTTGCAATTCCTTCATTGACAGATTCTTTACCACATCTGGGAAGTCCATGTGACTTATATGCTATTTTTTTTTAAAAATTGGCCAAAGTGTTTTTCCCGGACAAACCTGTAAGATGCAGGTTTACATCCTATTTAAGACGTGGAGGTTAAAGTGGGGCCATGATCTTTTGATCTCAGTTCTTGGGCTGATGTCAAGAAGAGATGTCAGCCTGGTTATAGCATCCCCAGGCCACCGCTCCCAGATGCCACGCCCTCCTAGACCTTGCAAATTTTTCTTTTTTCCCCAAGTGGTTGGCCATTTATCTTTTTAAAAAACCAGAAAACCCGGTTATCTTATTTTCTTCCCTGTCCATCATTTTCCTTAACAGAACAAGCTACAAAAATATCTGGGGAAGGGGGTTATATTATCTTTGTAGACTGACATATTTGAGGAGGACCTATGAATAATAACCAGGATTCAGAAGCTCCGAGGTTTACTCCTGAATCAGGCAGAGAGCACAGGACAACAGAAGAAGGAATTTTGTTGACAACAACCGTAATACGACCTTGACTATGACGGTGCAGTGGTTACGATTTTGTTCGTGATGGGATATTCCTTGCCAAACACCAGACAGGCTAAAATCACCCATCTGCTTACAAACTGGAGGAACCAGTGCAAACAGTCAGCTGAAGAGTGGGGATCAGAATGGGTGAGGCTTCTCTGGAGGTGAGACTCTGACATCAGCGGCTCCTCGCCCGGGCCACCCTCCCTCACTTTGAGCCTGGTCTTTCATCTAAGAGGGCGGAGGGGATGCCCAGCTTTTTCAGTTCTTCCATCTGGTCCCCGATCTGGTGCATCTGCAGGAGAGTGTCAGAGCCCCCCACGAACTCGCCGTGGAGGTACACCTGCGGGATGGTGGGCCGGTTGGAGTAGTCTTCAATGCCTCGAAGGAGCTGGGGCTCATCCAGCACATTGTAGGCTGAGTAGTCGCAGGATCTGCAGCAATGCGTTGCTGAAGCCGCACTGGGGCTGCTCCAGTGTCCCCTTGAGGAAGACCACCACCTTGGCCTTCTTCACCAATGCGCCCAGGTGCTCCAACCAGCTGCATGCTAGGGCTCTGCAGGCTGCCGCCCAATCCCTGGCCGCTGGCTGGAGCCCTGGACCACCAGGGACCTGGGCCCAGCCCACAGCTGCAACTTTTCCATGGAAACAAAAAAAATGATCTCCAGTGAAAGAAACGTTTGGCCAGGTAGGGTGTCATTTGTATCATCTAATTGCACAAAGCTCAGTGATTAAGCCACTGATTGCTCCCATTAGGCAAGCATGATGATGCCTGGTAACTGCTGGGAAGATTAATCATTGCCCGATTCTGGTGATACTCATGATGAATACCTATGAAATCAGAGAAGAGATGAACTCAGATTTATATGAGGATTTGGCACAGAAACCAAGCAGTGGCTCTATTTACTCTCTGCCCATCTTAGCAAAGGTTCAATAAGTGGAGTTTCATCTTCCATTATATTGCTCTGAGACAAGAAGTATTAATATAAGACAAGTACCATCACAGACTGATAGCCATCGAGAATCCGGGAGGAATTCTCTGCTAATAACAATCTCTGAAGCAGACTTTGCGGCATTACACGAACTGAATTTATAGCCTCTGCTCTCAAAAGATTAGAGAGGGATTATTCCTAATATAGTCAGTAGCCATCCCCTCTAGAATCAGAGAACTCCATGCTCTCTACTTCAAAAGAGATTCTGAGAATGGGTCTACGAATGCGTTTTTTTGTTTGTTTGTTTGTTTGTTTGTTTGTTTTTTAAGTAGAATCAAAGTCTTGGCTTGTTTTTAGTTGGGCTGCTGGCATTATTACAGAATTACTTGGAAGCCTGTGCCGGGGGTGGGTCTGGCTGGTGGCAACAAGGTGGGTGAGTTGAACTGGCCCTGGTCATGGAAGTGGGGCAGGAAGGAGGCAGAAACACAGGTGAGAATCTCAAGGTAGCGGGGAGGCTTCATCTGGAATGGGAGGGGAGGTCTGGACTCCCGCCCGCCAGCCCAGCCCCCTGGCCCCATGCCCCCAACAGCTGGGTCAGCCCTGGGGGCTCTGGGTCAGCCCTGGAGGCTCTGGGTCAGCCATCCCTGAGACCCGGCACGCTGAGAAGAGTGCAGCCCCTGACCATCAGGGGACGCTCTGCCCTCCTGCTCAGCACAGCCAGTTCCGCAGGGCGTCTTCGTGGGGGACGGCTCCCACTGACTGGCCTTAGTCCTAAAACCTCCAGGCATGATAATCTGCAGGGTCCACTCTGAGAGCCATCTCCAGGCTTCATCATTCTACTCCTGGGAATTCACTCCGCCTGCGCCCAGCAGTCCGTGTCCCCCCGCCCGCCCCCATGCCACGTGCCATCTCCCACTCCCCATCCGGTTGCCCACCCCGCCCTTCCCTGTCAACTCAGCCCCTTTGTTCCAGCCTCACTTGAGAGAGGGGACAGCTGGCCACCCTCCTCAGCATAACAGCCCCTTTGATTCTTGAAAACGGTTATTACATCACTTGACTAAATCATCCTTTTCCCTCTTCTCCAATTCACAGTTTTGCAAGCCCCGAAGCACTGTCACTGCTCTCTGCAGGATCCCCCCAACCCCCCGTCACCCCTGCACGCAATTTGCAGACTCTCTGGTGGGACGCCTCTATTTATTGGTCTCTCATTATGGGAATGAGCGTAGTGATTTAGCAGAGGCCTTTCTATCTGCGTTTTAATACTGATTTGTCACTAATTCCCCTTGTCGCTTCCCTTTTAGCTTCCCAGCAGACACCCCCTCGCCACTAGCGAGCTGGCTCCTCCTGCTAATTAATCTGCACCAGCCCCCTCCCGCCCATCTGACTCTTGGCCTGAGTGAGAGATGCTGGTGGGGTCCCTGCAGAGGCAACAGCAGCTGCTGGCGCACCCAGGGGAGCCTGCCAGCTGCCACACTGAGACCTGGTGGCAAAACAATAGTTCAACGTGGCAGGACACCCTCAGCTTCAAGCCCTTCCCCCCAGATCTCCTAAAAATGAGAAGGGAAGTAAAACGCCAGCAAGAACTATCCCCTCATATTTCAAAAGTAGTTTAAAAAGAATGATGGATTTACAAGAGTTATAAGGGTTGGAAAAAAAAGTCTAGATTCTCTGGGCAATCATTTGCATGATTTCTCCTGTTATTACCGTGAGAGTGTCATCGACTCTCAGATCCACTCGCCCCAAGAGGACCACCTGAGGTGCTGCCTAGCTGATTCCCTTCATGATGCACCAAGGCCCACAGCCTCTCTCCAAGCATCCTGCATCTTGTTCAAGATGCCTTCCGTCACCTTCCATCATGCATTCCTTGCAAAACACACAAGGAACCTCTTTGCAGTCAGTGTATGTTGATATCCTGCCTCACGGACCAATGTTTTCTCCAGTGATGAACTGTTCTATTTCAGGCTCAGTGACGTTTTTCCTGAAATTTATCTAATTTCTGTAATGACACGAAGTGTGTATCTTTAGATAGCCCACACTCTACAGTCTACACAAGCACCTTCCCCACCCTTTCTTCATTTCCTTAACACCCAAGAAAAGCTGCAACTTAGTCAGTTCTGCTGACATCCATTTTTCCAAAGCCTTGAGCGTGGCAGGTCATTCCTTTTGTGAAGTCTTCTGCTCAGGGCTTTCCAACTTATTCAGATGTGGTCGGCAGAGTAAGACAACCATTGTTCACAAGAACATAGCCAGGTATTAATAGGAAGGTCTGCTCGTGAGGGGTGGTTAATTTGGGTTGGTTTTTTTGCATTCTTTTGCTTTGCTAAAACTAAAGTCATTGGCAATAAACTGGCCTTGGGTGAGATGCAGTCTTTGCACGGAAGGCTATAGAGTGTAACTGACCCAATAAGGGAGGGTCCTGGATGGCCCCCACTCCAGCCAATTAATTAGCTGGCATCCAGCCTCGCTTTGTCTCACAGGCTGGAAAAGGCGTTATAATTAGATTTTCCTGTCCTTACTGCAAAATAAGGGTCGGCTGTCTTGCACGCCCGATCACAGCTGCCCCACGCTTACTGCGGGTTTAATCCATGTGCTGAGAAATTACACGGGAATCAAACGCACACTGGCATCAGAAAACAACTCCAGATTGCCCTCAATGGTCAAATTTCATCTGAAAATAAGTGCTGATTTACATGAATTTACATCTAAAATGCAAATCACAGTGTTCCCCAGAGACAGCAGAAGGAAAGTTTGAAGGCAGCTAGCTTCTCCTTTATCTCAAAAGCAGAAGTCCTGTCGGTCTTTAGATTGGAAACCCCCAAACAGGTTTCCATCAGCAGCCCCACATGCAAAATAAAAACCACCAGATTACATGAACACAGGCCCCTTTATGCTCCTGCGGCAATTCTGAAGCATGAGCTTCCATCTGCGCTTGATTTACTGCAGGCGGTTGCTCCACCGCCTGTTAGCAACATGGGATATAGAGGCATTGCTGGGGGAATGGGGATGCTTCTGTTTCAAAGCAAACCTTGGCTAGGGGGCAAGTGGTGGGGCTTCCCTGGTGGCTCAGAGGTAAAGAATCCACCTGCAATGCAGTAGACCTGCGTTCCGACCTTGGGTCGGGAAGATCCCCTGGAGAAGGGAACGGCTACCCACTCCAGTATTCTTGCCTGGAGAATTCCATGGGCAGAGGAGCCTGGAGGGCTACAGTCCATGGGGTCGCAAAGAGTCAGACACGACTGAAGTGACTTAGCACAGCACAGCACACAGGGGGCCAGTGGAAACAGTTGGCCATGTCATCCGTCACTCCTGGGAGTGGATCAGGAGAAGTCAGTTTGGGTGTTGAGTTCAACATTCACCCAGCAGCCTAGGAACAGGTTCCTGTGTCTGGAATGAGACATGACATTCAAGGTAAGGGGCAGGCATGGGTGCAAACATACATGTGCGTGCACTGCACTCGAGTGTGAATATGTAAGAATGTGAGTGTGTATGTGCATGCAAGTAGGTGTGCACAAGCACTTCTGGTCAAAGTCCTCTGTATGTTAAGAGATGTTGAACTTATGGCAAGTGAAAAGAAAATCTAGTTGTAAAATGTTTTTTGTTAAAGAAAATAACCCATGTCTATGACGTGTTGCAAGTTGGATTCTGCACGCCCTGCCTGAGAGCCACTAATCCAGGCTCTCCAGGTGAGGAACTCGGGGTCATTAGAGAATTCAGCCGGGCCTTACTGGACAATACAGGAGGCAGAAAGCAAGCATGGCATGATGACTGTATTATTCCAGTAGACATGGGAAGAGATGGGGGAGGCCTGATTAATAAGGCACCGTTTCTTCTTCAATATAGATTTACTATTTAGACTGAAAATCAATACCTGACCTTGAAAGATTGTGTGTGGGCTTGTTCTTAGTGGCTGAAGAGTTACAAACAGACAAGCATGAAGATGCAGCTCAGACTGACGGTCTTGGTGAATTTAAAGGGCGCTGGTGCCCGTGAGGGAGGGAACCTCTCCCCTCTCCCCTCTCGCCCCCCGTCCCCACGGAGACACAAGCATCGAGAAGCGGTGTCCTCTATTAGGCTGGGGTCCCAGCAATGGGCACTGTCCTGCAGACCCACCAGGAGCTGCAGGAACAGACGGCTGTCTTGTCAAGTTGTCCCTCTCTGGAAGGAGTCTGCTGGGGTGTCGGGGTCTCCTGGGCTGTGACACCAAGAGTTCATCCTGCTTTGCCCAGATTTCAGAGACAGCTGCCCTCTGGGAGCAGAAGAAATCCGACGTTTGGAACACACGTGCACAGAACAAAGATGAGATGACTTGCAGCAAAATGTACTTTTTTATGAGTCATGGCATTCCACAACTTTCTAGCTCAAGCTTCTGTTATTAAAAAAATAACGGCTTAAAAAACATCTATGTTCTGTGACTATGTGTGCATGCGTGCTAAGTCGCTTCAGTTGTGTCTGACTCTTTGAGACCCTTTGGGCCATAACCCGCCAGGCTCCTCTGTCCTTGGGATTCTCCAGGCAAGAATACTGGAGTGGGTTGCCATGCCCTCCTCCAGGGGATCTTCCCAACTCAGGGGCTGAACCCATGTCTCCTGCATTGCAGGCAGATTTTTTTTTACCATCTGAGCCACCAGGGAAGCCCTGGATTGTACTATTATCCTAATTTAAAGGACAGTCTTTTTCTCTTATTTTCCTATTCTTCCCCCTCCCCCCAACTATGGAAGCTCTCTCTCTCTTCCCACCTGAGGAATCAGGTTGCAACATTGCATTCAGAGTAAGGGAGTTGCAAGAACACAGAGAAAATATGCATCACTTGTTTACAGAAATAAAAACATACAGGTTTCTCTGCAGCTCACCTTCCCACCTCCATAGTACTTTGTAGAAATCTTCCCAACCCATCGATGTACCTGCTACTGAATTTAGTAACCACATACTAACTTATGCAGTGCATACATCAGGAATTATTCAACCATTCAGCAATTCCCCTACCAATGGGCAATTCGATGCTGATCAGATTTGCCACCTCAAAATAATACATTTGTCCATATGTGCCTGAAAAGTCCTGTGTTCACATCTGGGAAATGGGTTCCCAGGTGACAGACACCAGTTAGTGAACTGTAACAGCCCTCAACAAAGGAGGGTGCACCTCATGGCCCATCAGAAAGGCCCCTTCTCACACTCTCTACACCTGCCCCAGCAGTGGGTCCCTGGTGCTTTGTGGGTTTGGATGTCAGATGTGGGTAAAGTGGCAGTTGCTTTCTAAGCTAATTTGCATTCCCCTGAGGTTGGTGAATTTGATCTCTTCATAGGCTTATAAATCATTTTGCTTTGCTCTCCTCTGGATTTGTGATTCAGATCTTCACCCATTTGTCTTTGGAGCTGTTTGATTTATAAAGCCCATCATGCTATTTTAGGATTTCCCCAGTGGCTCAATGGTAAAGAATCCGCCTGCCAATGCAGAAGATGCACGAGACGCAGGTTGGATCCCTCGGTCGGGAAGATCCTTTGGAAGAGGAAATGGCAACCCACTCCAGGATTCTCGCCTGGAGAATCCCATGGACAGAGGAGCCTGGCAGGCTACGGTTCATAGGGTCGAAAAGAATCGGACACGACTGTGCACATACACACGTCCAAACACTGAGGCTCAGCTGGGAGGGTGTGCATCTCAGCTCTGCGTCTGGAGGACTGTGCTGCCCGCTCTTACTTCAGCTTCCTCACATTTATGCTGCAGATAGAAATTCTATCTCACAGGGATACAGAAAGCCATGTTAGGAAGATACAAATATTTATAACCCAGATGTTGGTTAACTCAAACTAATCTCTATTCAGTGTACAATATCACAGGATTTACAAACTTCTCAAAAATTTTATATTATAAAAATGTGTACTTATTTTCTATTGTATTTTTTTAAAATTTTTACTAGAGTATAGTTGATTTACAATGTTGTTAGTTTTGGGGTACAGCAAAGTGATTCTGTTATACATACATATTCTTTCTCGGATTCTCTTCCATTACAGTTTGTTTGTAAGATATTGAATATAGCTCCCTATGCTACACAGTAGGTCCTGTTGTTTATCTATTTTATTTATAGTGTGTATATCTGTACAGAGAAAGACAAATATCATATGATAGCACTTATTTGTGGAATCTAAAAAAAAAAAAAAGTGATTCAGATCCAGTGAATTTATTTACAAAGCAGAAAAGATTCACAGGCATAGAAAACAATCTTTTAGTTACTGAAGGGGAAAGAGTAGGTAGAGATAAATTTAATATGTGTCTTTATTTTTAATTTTAAGGCTTCCGTTTTTCCTGACTCGGTTAGGGAAGTTCCCATCTTCTTTCCGTCTGTGACACAGCTGTCCCAGAGGGTCACAGACTTTTTAACCCCAGAAATACAGTTTTATCCTTTTCAGGTTGGAGGTCCCTCCAGTTCCTGCCTGCTTCTGCTTCCACCTAGAAATGGGTTTGGGGTTTTGTCGTAAGCTGATCAGTCCCCTGTGGTTGGGCTGGTGGAACCCTGTGCCATCTCTTTGTAACCAGGGTCCTGATGACAGAGTCAGTTACTAGGTAGGTTGATAAGAAGTCCAGGGTTCCCTACTAGGAGAAAGCGGTCTGAGACTCTCAAGGAGGAGAAAAGGACAAACTTTTTTTTTCTTTTTTTCTACTGGGTCTGGTCAGACCTTTCTACTGTTAGTTCTCATCTTGTTAATTTAAGTTGTATGTTGTGGGAGTGGGTCTGGGAAAAGTATGTAATGCCCTGGTAAGACTAGTGAGTGGGGACACTCTCCCTCTTCTCATGTCTATGTCAGAAGCTTTCCCTGTCCCTTTTCACTTTAATAAAACCCTGCTACACAAAAGCTCTGGAGTGATCAAGCCTGGTCCTTGGTCCCGAAGCTAAAGCTTCTTCTTCGGAGATCGCGACTCCAACACCATCACCATAAGCGATCACTGGGAGAGGCTGAAACCCTAAGATCCTCAGGCAGCACTGCACACAATTCAGTAACTCCCTCCCACAGGGCAGGCGGCTTTGGTGTATAAAGGGTATGCGATTGAAATTAATTTAGAGGATAACTTTATTTCTTAAATGCTCAGTGGTGAAGAACTCACCTGCAAATGCGGGATTGGAGTTCATCCTGGAGTAGGAAGTGGCTACCTACCCACTCCAGCATTCTTGCCTGGAGAATTCCGTGGACAGAGGAGCCTGGTGGGGTACAGTCTGTGAGGTCGCACAGAGTCGGACATGACTTACCAACAGAGCACACACACACCAACGGTTTAAAGTTTTACTATTAAATAAGTGGCTGATGTCTTAGTTTTCAAGCATTTAAATAGAAATTTGCATTTTATTTTGAAAAGTGCTTTCCAATTGTTATTATTCTTTCTGGTATTTTATGAGATTAAAGAGTGAGAATCCCCCTTTTGCCATAAAATATATTAGAAACTAGATTAGTTTTATCAACAATTCGTCCTTTGGCAATGACTTTGTCATGTGCTTCCTTGGGCATCTTTCTGGCTGCAACTCATGCTTTGATTAGTATCGATTTCTGACTAATTATTCTACTTTCTAATTAACTGCTTTGGTAAGTTAAAACAAATTAATGGAGTTTCTTTGTATTCAATTGCTGAATTATTGTCTTCACTGAGACTGCAAATCATTTGGGCTTCCCTGGTGGCTCAAATGATAAAAAAATCTGCCTGGAATGCAGGAGACCCAGGTTCAATCCCTGGTTCAGGAAGATCCCCTGGAAAAGCAAATGTCTACCCACTCCAGTATTCTGGCCTGGAGAATTCCATGGTCAGAGGAGCCTGGTGGGCTACACTCCATGGGGTAGCAAAGAGCTGGAGACGACTGAGCGACTAACACTTTACTTTCACTTTGGCAGGTATACATCATTATGCTTTTTATTGCCAATGACTCAATAAATTAATGGTTTAATTGATTAATTAATGACAGTCATCAATATTGGCTTCACAGTCCAAAAATGAGTGGAGAACACATCTTCCCATCTCACTGGCTTTCATCATATTCTCTTCCACACTCAGAGTGGGAAAAAAATACCCTTTTCCAAAACAAAAGCTGCTTATCAGTCATTCTACCAGTGCCGCAGAGTCTGTTCTTTTGAGACTGGAGTACATGTCTGCAGTCTGTACCTGTTTGGTATTTAATTCTTCATGACTTCAGAAGATAGATGGAATTTGCCATCAAGACCAGAGTCTGGGATTTTACTATCCTCACGGCACTCAAGTGGAGACTTAAACGATGTGTTGGTCCCTAACTGGAACACTGCTAGAGCTTTGGACCATCTTGTGTTGACGACTCTTGCCACTCCAACGCCCTTTTGGGTCATGGTCTTCCAGGTTCAAAACCTTGAACAATTCTGCTTTGGGGTCACACGGATCCCAAACCATTAAGTCAGACGTGTGAGTGCTTTAGCCACTTTACCTCCACCCATCTTTCCAATCCCATCTACTCTACTTGGTGTGTTTTGTACCCAGGGCTCCAGAACCCCCAGCTAACTTGTTTCTCTGTTTCCCCTGTCCCCAGGGCTGACACCCTGCTCTGGTCCCATCGCTTCACTCTGAGTGGACTTTTCACATCTCTCCACGTCCGGTCTCCGTCCGCCTCTCCAGGATGCACCCCCTCCACTAGCTCTGTCTCCACAGTTGCTCAGGGCATGTGCATGCTGTGTGCTAAGTCGCTTCAGTTCTGTCTGACTCTGTGCAATCCTATGGACTGTAGCCCACCAGACTCCTCTGTCTGTGGGATTCTCCAGGCAAAAATACTGGAGTGAGTTGCCATTTCCTCCTCCACGGGATCTTCCTAACACCACGACTGCACCCATGTCTCTTACGTCTCCTGCATTGACAGGCGTGTTCTTCACAACTAGTGCCCCCTGAGAAGCCTGCACTCAGGGTATGGGACATGAAAAAATAGTTCTCAGGGTCCTGGGCCCATCTCAGAAGCTGGCCCTTATTAGGCCTTTCCAAGGAAATTCTTCTCCAGCTTCGAGGCCCCCAGATCTCCTCTGGGAGACAGCATATGAGTCATGCTTGCATCATAACACACCAGGCTACAGTGAACAGCCATGCCACTCCTGGGATGGTAGCAGCTGGCAGCTCTCAGCAGGGTCTACCTTTGCAACTTGCTTTTGACTGAAAAAAGACACCTTGTTCAGAGTCATGTCTCACTCCAGGGATGGCCCATGAACAATGACTGGGCAGTGAAGCAGGACCAAGGCCTAGCCCTCTCCTCCAAACGTTTGTTGCTGTTCAGTCACTAAGTTGTGTCCAACTCTGCAACCCCATGGACTGCAGCATGCCAGGCTTCCCTGTCCTTCACCATCTCCTGGAGCTTGCTCAAACTCATGTCCATTGAGTCAGTGATGCCATCCAACCATCTCATCCTCTGTCGTCCCCTTCTCCTCCTGCCTTCAGTCTTTCCCAGCATCAGGGTCTTTTCCAATGAGTTGGCTCTTTGCATCAGGTGGCCAAAGTATTGGAGCTTTAGCTTCAGCGTCAGTCCTTCCAGTGAATATTCCAGATTGATTTCCTTTAGGATTGACTGGTTTGATCTCCTTGCTGTCCAAGGGACCCTCAGACATCAATTCTTTGGTGCTCAACCTTCTTTATGGTTCAACTGTCACACTCATACATGACTAATGGAAAAACCATAGCTTTGACTATATGGACTTTTATTGGCAAAGTAACTTCTCTGCTTTTTAATATGCTGTCTACATTTTTCATAGCTTTTCTTTCAAGGAGCAAGCATCTTTTCATTCCATGGCTGCAGACAGCATCCGCTGTGATATGAGACCAAAGAAAAGGACCTTCTCTGCTCCAGACCTGCCCCCAGGATCCACTGAGGCCTGTGTTTTGACTGCATAACTCTCCAGCAACCCATTCTGCCCAATCCTTCAGCCTTCCTCCCCTTCAGATGTGGGTCCCCAAAGGGCTTCCCAATCAGCTGTCCGCACACACAGCTCCATCTCAGAGGTGCTTCCTAGGGAACAATTCAGGACACAAGACTCCGGGCAGAACTTGAGGTCACAGAACATCTCAAGGTCAACCTTTTATCCTGCAGAACAATGACTGCTTTCAATATTGGAAGATCCTATCACTGTCTGTCAAACTGAATGGCTCATTATATAATGAACAAAGATGAAAAGTAGTTCATCTTTAGGGAGCAGTTGTAGACTGTGCTCCCTCTTCTCACAGATAAACCAAGAAGCATCAGAGAAATGATAGAAAGATCCAGTGATTTTAAGCAGTTTTTCCAGTTCTCACATATGGCACTCAGAGAGTTTATAACAATTACTAATGTCATCATAAAGCAAGACAGCTTCTTCAAAACACACAGTTAAGAGTTGGACCATAAAGAAGGCTGAGAGACAAAGAATTGATGCTTTTGAACTGCGGTGTTGGAAAAGACTCTTGAAAGTCCCTTGGACAGCAAGGAGATCAAACCAGTGAATCCTAAAGGAAATCAACCCTGAATATTCATTGGAAGGACTGATGCTGAAGCTGAAACTCCAAAACTTTGGCCACCTGATATGAAGAGCCGACTCATTGGAAAAGACCCTGATGCTGGGAAAGATTGAAGGCGGGAAGAGAAGGGGACGACAGAGGATGAGATGGTTGGATGGCATTACTCAATGGACATGAGTTTGAGCAAACTCCAGGAGATAGAGAAGGACAGGGAAGCCTGGCATGCTGCAGTCCATGGGGTCACAGAGTCAGACCTGACTGAGTGACTGAACAAGACAACAAAGCCAGATTCCTCATTAAGAAATAAAGCTCGTGCACTGACTACCAGGTGTTTATCTGGTTTTCCAATTTTGTGTGTGACAAATAGGCTTTCTGCAGAAGTTCATTCTTATTTCATCCGGAGAGGCAGGGCTGGACTGGATTGCAGCTTTAACCAAGGCTGACTGCGCTCCATAGAGCAGGGGGGGAAACACTTGCTGGCTTCAGCCTCCTGTTGTGAAATATGATGTGTGCAGGATTGAAAAGTAGCTGTGAGATTCAGCCACATGGCCGTGCACCTGGGAGCTCAATGGTCCATGCTATAGATAGCTGTCGTCACACAAGGAAACTTGAAAGGACTCACAATCTGTAGAAGATGAGGAGGCGTTTAGATGAAACACCCATCACTCCACAGTGTCAGCTGCTCCAGGTGTCACAGTCTCCTTCTCCACCAAACACGCAGGTGGACACACTCAAGCAGCGTCCCTGCCACCGGCTGGACTCAGCGTGTTCTGTTGCAGTCATTTCCCAGCTGCCACACTGAGCAGTTTCCAAGGGCCAGGAGCTGTGCTGAGTGTTTTATGCACATCTACCTTGGCTCACTGAATCCTCACAAAAGCCCTGTAAGATTAGTGTAATTATCGCTATTCTGTGGATGAGAAAATTGGGTCTTAGAGATATCCAGTAATTGACTCAAGTCCCCACTGCCATTAGGTGGAGCAGGGGTGATGCCCGTGTGATACCTGAGTGCTCAGCTGCACTGCCTCATGGCTTATTAAGTTCCCTCCACCCCCAGAGCCCAGTGCCCAGCAAGAGAGTGCATTCCTCGTGCAGCAAAAGCATCACCTTGGTCATCTCCATAGTATCTCCTCCCTACCCAGCACCTAAAGCCCTGCAGTAAAGGAGCAGGGTAAAGGGTGTGTTGAAAGAATGAGGAAAGGAAGACAGCAGAGTGTCTTGGTATAGTTTTAAGCGAAAACTCCATGGTGGGGAAATATTATCAGTCACCTCCATGCGTGTGGACTGAGTCCCTTCAGTCGTGTCCAGCTCTTTGCGACCCTATGGACCGTAACCCACCAGGCTCCTCTGTCCATGGGATTCTCCAGGCAAGAATTCTGGAGTGGGTTGTCATGCCCTCCTGCAAGGGGTCTTCTCAACCCAGGGATTGAACCCCCATCTCTTAGGTCTCCTGCGTTGGCAGGTGGGTTCTTTACCACCAGTGCTCCCTGGGAAGCCCGTCAGCCACCTTTGGCCATAATAATACTGTATAACCAGCACAAAAAAAACCCTGACAATAAGCATTTACTTACCTTCATATACCTGTGGGTTGGTGGATTTCCAGCTGGGCTCCATGCATCTCTCATCCTCTTGCTGGGACCAGGGCTGACTCAGCATCTTCTTCCGCTGGTGAAGACAGACGGGTCAGGGAGGAAGCCCCAGAGCGCCTTCCTAGGCTTTGGCCACATCATGCCTGCCAGTGTTCCATTGGATGAGAGAAATGTCCAGGCGGGGCAGAGTAGAGCAGAGTGTAAGCCCCTCCAAATGACGCTCTCGCCTCCCGGGGGCCAGAGCTGCGTCCTCCTATGGCAGTTGCTGTTGCCTCCTCTCCCGCCCTGCAGAGCACCCCCAGAACCCTCCTGGGCCCCTGACACCCAGCATCTTTACCCACAGTGGAGTCAATCAGTCTCTTTACATGGAGTAGCGTGAGAAACACCCACCAGTTGCAAACGCAAAGTAAACGCATAAAATACTGGACGCATAAAATACGTTTTACTATTCATGGCTTTGGATTGTTCACGCTTCTGGTCCCCTTTATCCCTTTATCTATGTGATTAGTCAAGATCTGCTCTAGTTTTGAGTTAGCCCCTTGTCCCGTGTGAGGCCAGTTCTCATCCAAACACTTGGGCTGTGGTCATCCCTTCCAGAGCAAAACCCGTGTGGAGGAGACTTGTTTATAGGGTCATTTTTCCAGCATCGAAGGCTCCCTATTTTGGCAACTCTTTAAAATGTTAATAGTAGATACATGGTATATATAAAGTATTAATTAAAAAATCTTTAGACACATAGTAAAGAGATGACGATACTTGTGTAGATTTCTTGGCATAGTTACATTTATAAAGGTCTCAGTGTTCCAAGTTTACATTACAAGAATGTCTGTGAAAGAAAGTGAAAGTCATTCAGTCGTGTCTGACTCTTTGCGACCCCATGGACTATACAGTCTATGGGATTCTCCGGGCCAGAATACTGGAGTATGTACCCTTTCCCTTCTCCAAGGAATCTTCCCCAACCCAGGGATCGAACCAGGGTCTCCTGCTCTGCAGGCTTATTTTTTTTACCAGCTGAGCCACGAGGGATGCACCAAGCAAAGAAGAGAGGATGAAATGCACCGAGCCAACTTGCAGCCAAACCCATAGAGAGCAGTGTTGCAGCCTCCTGAGACTTTCCAGGTGTCACCTGGTCACACCAGGCGGTGCCAGTAAAACAAAGGGAGCCCATTGCTCGTAACACAAGGAGGCCACGAGTGAGAGCCCGACAGAGAGAAGCTAAGCCTCTGTCTTAAGAGGTCCCAGCTCAGGAGTCAGTGCAGCAGGGAAGCAGGAACGGCTGGCTGTGCACACATGGAGGCTTGCTGCCTTTGGGGCTCACAGGGCTTTGGGAGAAGCCAGAGGGCATCCCAGAGTGTCCCCCTGCTGCAGAGAGGCCAGGGCCCAGAGGTCCAGCCTGGCAGCAGCTCTGCCTAATCCACCTGGGAGCCATGTCCGTTCCCCCAGTCGGACCCAGATCCACTGGAGGGAAGGACAGATCACCTAGGACTGGGAGTGTCTGGGGAGCAACACAGAGCTATTGGGGTGCATCTGAAGCGGAGAGAAGGAAGCGGGTTACTGCAACCCCATGGTTGTCATTAGCAACATTCACCTTCCCATAACTTTCCTCGCCCTGAAATGGCATGAGTTGTGAGTTTTATTTTATTTGTGAGGCTTCATTACACACCATGTGCTTCCCTGGTGGCTCAGCTGGTAAAGAATCCACCTGCAATGCGGAAGACCTGGGTTCGATCCCTGGGTTGGGAAGATCACCTGGAGAAGTGAAAGGCTACCCACTCCAGTATTCTGACCTGGGGAATTCCATGGACGGTATAGTCCATGGGGTCACAAAGAGTCGGGCACAACTGAGCGACTTTCACTTTGGCTATTACACAGCATTGCACAACAGGAAATTGCTCCACCCCTCCCCCTTCCCATTCCACCCCTCTGGTCCTCTGAGGATCACACTCCAGTTTTGGGGGGTTTTCCTGAAGTCTCAGGTGGTAAAGAATCCACCACCAATGCAGGAGACCTAGGTTCTATCCCTGGGTCGGGAAGATTCCTTGGAGAAGGAAATGGCAACCCACTTCAGTATTCTTGTCTGGAGAATCCCATGGACAGAGGAGCCTGAAGGGTTGCAGTCCATGGGGCCGCAGAGTCAGACTTGGTTTTTCTCTGTTCTGTAACAATTAACCCTGGGGTCCCTAAGTCTCTGGGTAGAGAGATGGGAAGATCCAGGAAGAGAGTACAACCAGCTCAGACAGGGGAGGAAAAGCCGCCATGTCGCCCCAGAGGGCGAAGGAGCCTGGCTGTGCAGCAACTGAGGCTGTGGATGCAGGACGTGCCGACCTGGTGGATGCAGCTCTGACAGAGGGACATGCAATGCTGATGAGATAAATATGTGCAAAGCCACAGGTTGCTCCAACTGCCTGGAAGGGAAGAGAAGACTGACAAACAAAGGGGCTGAGTCAACAGCTCTGTTGACTGTACATTGACATTTCCCTTAACATAAAGGGCTAAGGTAAGACATAATTACTCCCTGAGGTGCCCATACACCAAGGTTTGAGCCCAAGCAATAAAGAAGATGGATATAGATGCTCTGGGAGGAAATTATGGGCATACTGTCTTACAAACATGGACTATACAATCCAGGGAATTCTCCAGGCCAGCATACTGGAGTGGGTGCCTTTCCCTTCTCCAGGGGATCTTCCTGACCCAGGGATTGAACCCAGGTCTCCTGCATTGCAGGCAGATTCTTTACCAGCTGAGCCACAAGGGAAGCCCAAGAGTACTGGAGTGGGTAGTCTATTCCTTCTCCAGGGGATCTTCCTGACCCAGGAATTGTACCAGGGTCTGCTGCATTGTGGGCGAATTCTTTACCAACTGAGCTATCAGGGAAGCCCATAGGGTGATATCCATGAGTGTAATTCTAAGATAAAAAGGAAAAAAAAATTGGATGTGGGGATGAAAAAGCATTAGAATCACCTTTACCCGAAATGTTTTCAGATGTAAATGCTGGGTAATGAAATGATCTGTGTGGGTGTCACGGGAAAGCTTGGGAATCCATCCACGTGGTGCTGGGACCCTTCCCTGGAGATGGCACAACCTCCCACACCCTAAAGCAGGGACTCATATCCACCTGCTACCCCCAAACTCTTCTAAACAATGTTGACAAGGGCAATTTCTTTCCCAGGAACAGAATAGATAAATCTAAATTTCAGAACTGGACAGATACAAAGGACAGAAGATTTGGTCTGAATAAATGAGTGGCAAGATAGCTAGGGGGGAATGCTCAGCCTCCATCCAGAAATATGTGCTGTGTTTGGAAGAAAAAAAAAAAAAAACTCGGAAAATGCCCTGGCAGGTAGGGAGGGTGATGAATTGTGTGGGAACACAGCCCAGCTCCGCTGCCAGAGAAGATAAATTCCCTCCAGAGTCAGAGGAGGGGAGGCGTTTAGAATTAATGTGCGATAATGGCCCTGTTTCGAGTCTTGGTAAATCCATGTTGAAATGGTTTGTTCTCTTTTTGAATCTCCTGTTATCAGAGGGAGCTTCCAACATTAGTGGAAAGGTCAGTGTCCTGGGAGATTACGGGCAACTTGGATCCAGCCAGAGCAAACATCCCCAGAAAAAGATTTGATGGCGAGAGAAGAAGGAGCAAAACTGCTCTTTCAGAATAAAGATGATGTGACGTGGCTTTAGTGCTGTGCTGTAACCAGGACATACTTGAACTGTATCCACACAAGAGTCTGGCTGACTGTCAGTGCAGTGAGGTTAGCAGTTCCCAGGGCCCCAGGAAATCTGAGATGGTTGGCTGGCATCACCAACTCAATGGATGTGAGTTTGAGCAGGCTCCGGGAGACGGTGAAGGATAGGGAAGCCTGGCATGCTGCAGCCCATGGGGTCACAGAGAGTCGGACATGGCTGATCAACAGCACAGCCTACCCTGGCTTCACCCCATCGGTGCCCGGCTCCTGCTGTTCTCCTGCGTCCTGAGGGTAGAGCAGGCAGCCCTGCTCTCAGCTGAGCACCAGGGTCATCGCTCTGTGCAGCTCTGCCGAGACCAGGAACTTCCCAGCCATCACCCCTGTTGGCTCCCCGCACTGAGGCATTCCGGGCCCCTGAGGTCTCAGCCCTCTGATCTGTGGCCCGTGTCTCTTGTTCCCACTGGTTGAAACCACCCCTGCCTCCATCTCTGGATCCAGGGAGGGCTGAGTGGCTGTGATCCTCCGGCCTGTGCCTGGTGGCCTCTGGGCCAGTGAGGTGATGCTGAGCCTGCATCCCAGGGCCAGTCCCTCTGCACGAGAGCTTGCCGGCGTCCAACAAAGAATGACCTCTGCCTGTCCTTCTCTGGACCAGAGCATCTGCCCTGAAGGGAGTGTCCTTGCTAGTCGGTCTTCCTGTGTTTAACCAGAGAATAGGAGATTTAGCCTTTAATTAATCAGGGCAGGATTATGCCACATTGTGGTCTGCACAGCCCACTCGAAAACTGAAATCCAGCCTTCCATTTAGTACACCGTACTGCTTGCTGAAACCAATTGACTTTCCTTGCAGCATCATCTATTAAGAGACCGAACCTGGAGATGGAGTTGGGGTGTGGATATGCCGAGCTCCCATCAGAACCAGGGTGAGACACCAGGGCTCACAAAGTCCGGGGCAGCCAGCGGGTGGAACCCTGGTGTGGAGGGGGCAAGGATGGCAGGGCCCTTTGGATCTTGTCTTCGGAAAAGAAACTCACCCTGCATCTGAGACTGAATTCAAAACCGGAAAAGACTCCAAATAGGCGGCGCTAGTGGTGAAGAAGGGACTCCCTGGTGACTCAAAGGGTAAAGAGTCTTCTTGCAATGCAGGAGACCCAGGTCCAATCCCTGGGTTGGGAAGATCCCCTGGAGAAGGAAATGGCAACCTACCCCAGTATTCTTGCCTGGGAAATCTCATGTGCAGAGGAGCCTGGTGGGCTACAGTTCATGGGGCCACAAAGAGTCGGTTGCGACTGAGCAACTAACACTTTGACTTTCAGGAAATACAAAGAATGATAAAACTAATGAAGAAGAATATAATACAATACCTGAAATGAAAAATACCCTAGAACAGCAGTCCCCAACCTTTTTAGCACCAGGGACCTGTTTTGTGCAAGACAATTTTTCCATGGACTTGGGAGGAAGGTATGATTCTAGCACATTACAATCATTGTGCCCTTTGTTTCTATTATTATTACATTGGCTCCACCTCAGATCATCGTCAGGCATTAGATCCTGGACGCTGGTGAATCCTGCTCTAGAAGGAATCAATAGTTGACCAAATGATACAGAGGAATGAACCGGCAAGCCAAAGGTTGGAGACACCGAAATCACGGATGCTGAACAGAAGAAAAGAAAAAAGGATAAAATGAAATGAGGACAGTTTAGGAGATCTTTGGGACAGCATCAGGTATACTAGCATTCGTGTTTCGGGGGTCATAGAAGGAGAAAAGAGAGAAAGGAGCCAAGAAAATACGTGAAAATGAAATAGCTGAAAACTTCCCTAACCTGGGAAAGGACACAGACATCCAAGTCCAGGAAACAAAGGGAGTCTCAAACATGATGAACCCAAAGAGGAACACATCAAAACACACTGTCATTAAAATGGCAAAAAGTAAAGATAAAATATTAAAAGCAGCAAGGAAAATCCACAAGTTACATACAAGGGAACTTTCATAAGACTCCCCACTGACTTTTCAGCAAAAACTTTGCAAGCTAAAAAGAAGTGATGCAATATATTGAAACTGATAAAAAGGGAAAAACAACAACCAAGAATACTTTACCCAGAAAGCAGGTATAGAGGGAACGAACCTCAACATCATAAAGGCCCGGTGGCACTAGTGGTAAAGAACCCGCCTATAGCGTATGGATGTGAGAGTTGGACTGTGAAGAAGGCTGAGCGCCGAAGAATTGATGCTTTTGAACTGTGGTGTTGGAGAAGCCTCTTGAGAGTCCCTTGGACTGCAAGGAGATCCAACCAGTCCATTCTGAAGGAGATCAGCCCTGGGATTTCTTTGGAAGGACTGATGCTAAAGCTGAAACTCCAGTACGTTGGCCACCTGATGCGAAGAGCTGACTCATTGGAAAAGACTCTGATGCTGGGAGGGATTGGGTGCAGGAGGAGAAGGGGACGACAGAGGATGAGATGGCTGGATGGCATCACCGACTCGATGGACATGAGTTTGAGTGAACTCCGGGAGTTGGTGATGGACAGGGAGGCCTGGCGTGCTGCGATTCATGGGGTCACAAAGAGTCGGACACGACTGAGCAACTGAACTGAACTGAACTGAACGATAGAGGAGACTTAAGAGGTGCAGGTTCGATCCCTGGATCAGGAGGATTCCCTGGAGGAGGGCATGGAACCCACTCCAGTATTCTTGCCTGGAGAATCCCATGGACAGAGGAGCCTGGTGGTCTATGGTCCATGGGGTCGTAAAGAGTCGGACATGACTGAAGCGACTTAGCAGCAACATATTCAGTGATAAAAACCTGAAATCATGTCCTCTAAGATCAGAAACAAGACAAGGATGCCCACTCTCACCACTTTTACTCTCCACCAAATATCCCTCCCACGTTCCAGCACATGCCCATGACTCTGGCCCAGAGAGCCTTGGAGGTTTCTAGAGTCTGGAGAGTAAAGGTACAAAGGCTCAAACTCCAGGTACTGTAACTAGACCAGGGTTAAGTAGGGTTCAGCTGGCTGTCCTGCCTCTGTCTTTCCAATAACTGACTCCCAAAAGGCCCTCTTGTCCAAGTCCTGCCCACCTGGGGTCCTGCTGAGGGACAGTGGGTGTCTATCCCATGGGCATACTTAAGGATACAGGCCATAGGACCAACTTTATTCTTGTCGGAATTATTAACTTTCATTCCTCTGATCCACAGAGAGTGACTACCATTGGCACCCTCAAGTAGCCATGTGGGAGGAAACCATCTTTGGTCAACATGACCTGCAGAGCCTCTGGATCAACCAGGGACATCTAACGTTCAATCCTTTAAGGAGAATGTTGAAACAAGAAGATGTGTCCTGACTGTGTGTTCTCGAGGGATGCTTCTGTTCTCTCCTGGCAGGCTTCCTGGCTCCTGCTGAGACCAGGGTTTCATCTTTTGACTTCAGAGATGGAAAAGCTGACCTTCATCTGTAGACAAAGTACAGGGACTCAGTAGTGACCTGAGGTTGCTGGTTCAGGGGGGCCGATATATGACCAGGGGATCTGCTATTGTGACAAATACCAGAAATCAACCACTTTTTAAAGAAAAATTACCTTTTTACCTTTATCAAAAAAGAGGAAGACCTAAAGGTAAGCAGATATTAATGTTTTCCAAAAATGGCTACAATGTGATTTCCAATTTCCGAAGGTGCTCTTTCAGAACTTTTGTTTTATCAAGAGTTAGACTCGATTCTCCCCTCTCTCTGTTTGCAGTAAGTTGCTTCAGTCGTGTCTGACTCTGTGCAATCCCATGGACCATAGCCCTCCAGATTCCTCAGTCCATGGGATTCTTCAGGCAGGAATACTGGAGTGGGCTGCCATTCCCTCCTCCAGGGGATCTTCAACCCAGGGATTGAACCCTTGTGTCTTAACTCTCCTGCATTGGCAGGCGGGCTCTTTACACCTAATGCCATAACTGTTGGTCACTCAGTCATGTCCGACCCTATGGACTAGTGCCATACTTGGGAGTATATTCACAGATGTCTCAGAAGTTAAATGTGGCATCAATGGTGGTTGTGACTTTCGGGGCCAGGCCATGAAAAGCCACACAGATTCCACTTCCTTGTCTGTCTCTCCCTCAGGGTAAGTACCTCAGCTTGGCCGTGCTAGAAAGGCCATATGGAGAGACCACCAATGCCTGAGGGGCCCCAGCTGTCAGGGTGCCCCCAGCCCAGACACCGATATGTGAGTGAAGAAGCTTTTGAGGTGACCCCTCCACAGGGACAGTCTGACCACAATTTCATGAAACACTGCAAGCCAGAAATTCCCAACTGAATCATTCCTGAATTCCCAACCACAGAAACCAAGGTCAGGGTTGTTTTACCACTGTTTGTCACATAAGAGTAGATAATGAACATGAGGCAGAAGTGTCTTTGCAGATGCACCATTTGTTTAGGGAAAGACTGGAGACTTCCTCCCGGGTTCCTAGCACTGCCTTTCCCCATCTGACTCACAGAAGAAGGTCATTCCCCCCAACTAAGTTCTCCACTGAACCGTAAAAGTCTTTAAAATACACATGTGTGGACAGGGAGCCCAGAAGCCAGCAGGCACTCGTGACTCTGCAACACACATGTTGCTGATGCACAAGGGTCACCCCCTGACCTGGGGAACTGTTGGCCTCATCGCAGGCAGAGCTCAACGAAGCACATCCCCCTGGGAGCCCAGTGCAGGAGAGCCATCTGGCGCAGAGCTGTGGGGATGGCGGGGCCGGGGGGCTGGGGAGGTGGCCACGACAGGACTGTTGAGGGCAGAGGGTCAACATTACCAGGGAATAGGGGAGTTCTCATCACACAGTTTTCCTTCCGGTGTGATTATGGTATGCTGTTGAGGACCCAGGGATCTAACTTCCTTTTCTTTCATGAAACCTCTCAACTACTCTGCAAATCAGTGGCATGATTGGCTTTTCCTGTTTTCCAGCTAAAATTCGTGGAATAAGGAGCGACTTGGTGCAACACAGTTCCTTAACCTGCAAATGGGAATAGTGTTGTACTGGGAAGTATTATCTGTGCAGACATATTATCTGTGGTGGGTCAGTTATTATTGTGATTTAACCTTCAACTTGGTAATGAAAAGTATGCTATATGAAAATGCTTTGAACTTCTCAAGACGCTCAAATATGTTGCAATGATCTGTGGGCCCAGTGGAAACAGCTGACGCAAGATGATAGCTTTCATAAAGCTTAGACAGACAGAGTGAGGAGAGCAGGTGGGACTGTTGAGGAAGAAGCCTAGTTGTTTTAGAGCTCAGTGCCTCCCCCAGCACACCGCTCAAAGAGAAGCTATTCCACCTTTTTAATGAAAAGGGCCCAATCATCTTAGGTGACTTGGAACTCCCAAAAAAAAGAAAAGGTGACCAAGCACCTACCTTCGTCTCTCCTCTTCCTGCTGAGACATCAATAAAATGAAAGCAAAATGATTACCAGAAAGACAGAGATGGGGGTGGGGGGGGGGTGGAGAGGGAAGAAAAGGACAAAAGAGAAAGAGAAATAACTCACAATGGCAAAGAGAACAGAAAGAGACTTGTCAACAAATGAGAAATTTCAACACATTCCAAGAAGCTTAAAAACTGATAAATTAGAGAAAAAATCATGTTCTGAAATTCACCGAAACTGGATAGAGCAGAGAATAAGGATAACAACCATTCTAAGGACAATGATCACAATGGCCATAATGACAGCTAGCACGCGTTGAGTGGGCTCATGTGCTAAGCCCAGGAGTAAGCCTTTGGCACACATTTCACATCCAGTGTCCACAGCAGCCCTGAAGCAGCAGTGGGCTGCTATCTCCATTTGTCCTTGAGGAGCTGGAGTCACAGAGAGGCGACATCATTTGTCTGAGGTCACAGGACTGGGTGCTCAGGGAGTTTGGTTCCAATCTCATGCCACAGCACACATCTTATATCATATCTCACATATCATGCCCCCAAAGGGGAATAATCTGTCATATTCAGAACCCAAGAGAAGCTCTGGACCCAAAGATGGCAGGGATTACGGATGGGTATGAAAGGGGAACCGAAAATAGGTTTGGAGGACAGAAGAATTGAAAGCATAACCATGAAATATTTGCTTGAGTTGGTCCTCAAACTCCCTGCTCCTCATCCTCAGGTTTTAGTGAACACAGGGCCCCAACATTCCAGGCTCCTCCAGGCAAAGTAGGTGCGATAGATGCATAGGGGATGGATGGACACGCTGACAGATGAATGAATGGAAGAATGGATGGATGGATGAATGGATGGATAAGATGGAAAGATGGATGGATGATGGATGAATTGATGGATAAGATGGACAGATGGATGGATGGATGGATGGAAAATATGGACAGATGGATGGATGAATGATGGAAGGATGGATGGATGGTTGGATGGATGGATGGAAAAGATGGACAGATGGATGGATGGGTGAATGGACAAGTGGATAGTTAACAAACAGATGAATTAGCCCTTTCTTCAAAGTCAGCCATCCCCTCACTTACTCCAAAGTAAGCCCATCAGTCAAATTCCTCCCCCCATACACAGAACTCTCCAGAAGTTTTCATATTCAGGGGCCAGATTTCCACACTCCACAGCAGAGGCACTCTCACCAGCCGTCAGGATATAGGAACTCCTCCTGCCATCCTTGAAATAACTAGACAGCAAGGATCATGAGACACATCAAGCAAAACCTCAGAAAGAAAGAAAATGAACAGATTGGAGAAACTGATGATTCAACTGACCTTTGGCAGATGTGCTATTTCAGATAAGACCCTTGCAAAGTGAAACACCTTCTTCTGATCAGATTCCTCAGAGTGCTTTGTAAAATTACTGCATCCATCATATATACCGTCCTGACTTTCTCCCTAATCCACTTCCTTCAGGCCAGTGTTTTCATGTCACCATATTATCAGGGCCTTTCCTGCCTATAGTCTATGAAGCAGCCATCCCCCCTGCCCCCTGCCCCCAGTCAGCCCTGGTACTCCTCACCTATCTCACCTGCATGTCTGCCCAGAGGGCTCAGCACCAGAGTGCACACCAAGTAATGCGTTATCTGTTCGCATCCCGTGGGCCCCCACCTACGATGTCTCCATGAGAGCAGGGGGTCTGTGAGGCCGGCAGGTCTGAAACCTTTAGGGCAGGCAGAAGGCTGGAGACCCAGAAGAGAGCAGCTACTGCAGCTGAAATCCAAAGGTGCTCGATCAGGAGGCAGATTCTGTTCTCCTTAGGGGTCACCAGGCTTTTCTCGTAAGGCCCTCAGCTGATTAGGCCAGGCCCACCCACAGCATGGAGGGTCACCTTCATTCACAATCTACTGCTCCAAATGTTAACAGTGGCACAGTGGTAAAGAACCTGCCTGCCAATGCAGGAGACAAGGGTTCAACCCTGGGTCGGGAAGATCCCCTGGAGGAGGAAATGGCAACCCACTCCAGTATTCTGGCCTGGAAATCCTATGGACAGAGGAGCCTGGAGGGCTACAATGGGCTACATGGGACTGCAAAGGGCTGGACACTGACTAAGCATGCATGCGGACAGGCGAGGCGACATGAAGACCCAAATCCTGAAGGACCCTTTGTGCCTTCCAAGGCAGAGGTTGTGGGAAGGCTCACAAGAGACATTTCTGGGGGCTTTGAAGCCCTGCCACAGCACAGAGTCTGGACCCAAACCACAGTCTATGGACTGTCACGAGGAAGCACATGTCATCCGTCTCCCCCACCGCACTCCAGTGCTGCCCCTGGAGTCCAGGTCTCTGACGTCTCCCTGCACTGGGCCAGCATCCCCTGAGCTCCAGGCTCTCTGGGCGTCGGTCCCCCTTCCCTCTACCCCCCGGCCTACCACCATAAGGAAGCCGCGTGTCCTGCACAGCCCCACTCCTTGCTCCCCACACCGCCACACTGCCGCTTTCTTCACAGCACCCTCCAGGCTGAAATGCCTCCCTTCTCCCCCAGGTCCGGGTCCCTGTATGCCCGCAGCGCACACGGCCTGTGTCACCGCGCTAAGCGTTTCCTCAGGCGCTGTCCTGAGTCCTCACCAACTGCCACACACACGCTAGTTTGCTTCCTCCAGGCCAACCGACGTGAGTCTTCCCTCCTGCTGCAGTGGCCATCATCCCATTAACAGTGGGAGCAGAAGCAGCCGAAAAGACTAACTACTGCCTTTTTATCTTGGTCTTGGTGTCTCCTAGAACCCGCGTTTATGTTTACTTGGGCAAATGCATTAGATGAACATGTGTTTTTCTATTTCAATTACAGGTTTCACCTCTAATCTCTGCTATTTTTATAGCCCTACTTAAATGCTATTTTGATGTGTGTGTTAGCTACTCAGTCGTGTCTAGCTGTTTGTGACCCCATAGAACTGTGGCCCACCAGGTTCCCTCTGTCCATGGAATTTTCCAGATGAGAATACTGGAGTGGGTTGCCATGTCCTCCTCCAGGGGATCTTCCCAACCCAGGGATGAAACTCGGGTCTCCCACATTGCAGGCGGATTCTTTACTCTTTGAGCCACCGGGAAAGTTATTTAGATATGACTAAATAATGAAACTCCCTAGAATGATACCATGCACTGAAGTATTTTTAGATGGTAGGAAAACACACAAGGGGGGAAGGAGAAATACAGGCAGCCAGGCTTAGAGCATGCTGCCTGGTTCTGGCCATCAGATAGCAAGTGGATGAGTGTGAGTCACAGAGTGAATTGCAGACACCAAATGTCAGCCTCCTAATTCCCCCATTAGCGCGGGCTCCATGGCCCCGATCATGTGTCTTACATCAAGGATGTTGATGACGGCCGGTTCCTCCCAGCATCTCTAATGAGCAGCTCTGGGAGAGGGCGAGAGCGAGCCCGATCCCCTCACCATCGCCTCCAGTGTCTTTAATCAGGGCTGAGAAGCCTGCTGCCAAACCCGGCACTAATTACACATTCTTCAGAAAAAGGATTGGGTTTACTGCAGCCCCGCGCAGACGAGGCTGTAAACAAGAATGTTTCTTCCTTCTGCACTGAGAAAATACCTGTCTCCATGGTCAGACAAAGTGCAGAAGCACCAGGGATCCAGAGAAGGAGCGATGGGGTGAAGACTCCTCGGATGGAGCGGGGAGAAGCTGGAGTCCTTAGACGACTGCAGTGTAGCCTCAAGGGGGGCTCTCACCACCCACCCAGGCTGCCCCCGGTCACCAGGACCCAACTCAGGACCACACAGGGTCCTCCTGGGGACCAGCCCCAAGCTGTCCAGTGCCCCAGCCCCACAGACTGCCAGAGCTTTTCTCTGCCATGAACCTAAATCCTTGGCCCCTGTGTCTGTGGTGCCTACACTTGCTGGCTTGGCCACAAGGGGCCCTGCACCCCCGTTTACAGTCCTTAACTCTCCCCTTCCTACCCACATGTTCCTGGAACGTCTTAGATGCTGGCAAGTTCACTAGACCCAGAAGCAGGGGTTGCCAACTAGAAGACAGGTCTGTGAACCTAGCCTGAACCTTTCCATTCAGCAACATCAAAAGTAAGACTAAAAGGAGGCATCTTCCTGTCTGCCTCGCGTTTCAGTCTAACCCACCACTGGTCCTGTTTGCAATCTGCCCATTGACTATCTTAGGGATCAAGTCTGATCACAGCTGCTTATCGAGGTAACAGACAAACTCTCGCTGTGATGTTCCATGCGCTCTAAAAGGGACCCCAGCACAGTGTCCAGTTCCTTCATGTTATGGACTGAATTGTGAAACCTGTGTATCAAAGCGCCCACCCTAGTGCCTTGGAATGTGGCTGTGTCTGGAGGTGGGGCAGTTACAGAGGAGAGTCGGTTAAGGTGAGGTCATTGCGGTGGGCACCAATCCAATGCAGCCAGCATCCTTATAAGAGGAGGAGATGAGGACACAGAGAGAGACCGGGGGTGGGACCACATGGAGAGAAGACCCTGTCGGGAGGCATCTACACGCCAGGGACACAGGACTGCAGAGAAACCAGCCCTGCCTGCTGCTGATCTTGGAATTGCAGCCTCCGGAGCTGTGGTTTATGCTGCCCCAGGCCGCGGTGCTTTGCCATTTTCCCGCACACCCAAACCGCAGCTCTTCATTTCCATCCAGGTGATCCGCAGGCTCCTTCCTCTTGTCACCCTTTCTCAAAACATCCTTCCCCTTGGAGTCCCCTCCTCTCTGCTGCCCTCGAAGCCCTACAGGTCAGAACCTTTGCCCCCCAACGTGTGTCGTGACTTGCCACTTCTTCATGTTGTCCCCTCATCCGGGGAGGTGTCTCACTCCCCCACAGGATGCCTGGGAGCGTCTCACAGGAATGCATTCAGGAATAAACATGTGTCACTCACTCACGGAACTGGGACCCACAGAGTCTGCCTCTCAGGCTCAGTTTAGGTCTCAGATTAAAGCTACAAGTTATTGGATCACTTGGTTCATGTGACACTCAGTTCTCCCTCGTGGATCCTACATCTCATTCTCCATTCTACCCTTGCTCCCCCAGCTCTGCGCTTTGCACTCAGGTAGGCGTGCTCATCACGGGCTTCTCTGGTGGCTCAGACAGTAAAGAATCTCCTTGCAACGTGAGAGACTCAGGTTCCATCCCTGAGTGGGGAAGATCCCCTGGAGAAGGGAATGGCAACCTGCTCCAGTATTCTTGCCTGGGGATTTCCATGGACAGAGGAGCCTGGCGAGCTACAGTCCATGGGGTCGCCAAGAGTCAGAGGGGACTGAGCAACTAACACACACATATTGTATCATCATCATGGGCATCTCTCACTTCATCATCTGCAGCCCCTTCTTCTGAGAGCAGCAACCCCTTGAGGGACCCCTCTTCCTTCCCCAAACGACTGGCATAGGACTGGCCATGTCTGTAGCTGCCCTGTCCCCAGGCGCATGCTAAGTCGCTTCAGTCGTCTCTGACTCTTTGCAAACCCATGGACTATAGCCAGCCAGACTCCTCTGTCCATGGGACTTCCCAGGCAAGAACACTGCAATGGGTTGCCATTTTTCTCCTCCAGGAGATCTCCCCGACCCAGGGATCGAACTCTCATCTCCTGCATTGGCAGGCAGGTTCTTTACCACTAGCACCTCCAACAAAGGACACCCTGAATATAATTAGCCTGATGACTCATGTCACAGTTTTATTGCCATTATTTTTGCCCCCCCCCCCCGTTGATAATTTTGAAAATACTGAATTTGATCATTGAAGAAACTTGTTTTTCCAGGAAACATGGATGTGACTGACCCACGCCTATCAAGTCGGACCCTTCATTTTACAGATTTCTTCCCAGAAACTATCATCCTGAAAGGCCTGCAATGGAGGCATAAAATCAACAGACTTGAAACTTCAAGTTGAAAAGAAATTCTTTGATGCCTCCACTCGGGCAGCAGTCAGTTACTGTTCTTGTTACTGAGGACCAGAGGCCACATCTGATGGCCTCTGGCGGTGGCTGAAGTTGTAGCCTGAGTGCACAGGTGCCCTCATTCACAGGGATGCTGGAGGCAGGGGCTCTGAGAGAGCGGGAGGAGGAGGGGAATGTGGCGGGGGACAAACCCACAGGCAGAGGCAGACATCAGGGCTGCAAGAGGGGTCCTGCAAGACTCTCCGCTCTCCAGCTCCTGCAGAATTTCTGCTTCTCGCTGCTCCTCCGGCATTGGGGAGCTCCCGGTGACTCACTCTTTCTTGTAAACTAGTCTTGTGGGTTTCTATCACTTCTAACTAAAAAAAAAAAATTCATTCCTATGACAAAGCACTCAGTGTAGTCTTTACATTGGATGGAATTATAGCTGTATAATGAATACACCTGCAATGCAGGAGATACAGATGTGGATTTCATCCCTGGGTTGGGAAGATCCCCTGGAAGAGGGCATGGCAACCCACTCCAGTATTGTTGCCTGGAGAATCTCAATGACAGAGGAGTCTGGCGGACGGCAGTCCATAGGGTCACATGACTGAAGCAACTGACCACACAGGCACATCACTGATTTAGAATAAATGCTGTGGTGTAAACAAAAGTAATGAAATGCGTTTGGGTAGTGGCCACGTCCACAACCCCGCTAACCTGAGGTCCCTGCATGTATACCCGACTAGGCAGCATCCAGGAAGTCTGAGACACCACTGTTACTGTTCATATGCAAACGGAGGTCCTAAGACACTTGGGAAGCTGTGAATAAACAGCCCATTCGTTGGATTGGCAGCATCAAGCTGATTATCAGCACCACCTTGATGGATGGTGCAAAGGTGAACTCTCAACCCCCAGATGTGTTCCTGCAGGCATGGAATTGGTGGGGGCGGGGACAGCATCCCAAGAAAGCGGTTTATTCCAGGCACCTCTTCCAATTCCTGCTCAGTCAGTCTGGAACAGGCGCCCTTTCCAGCTGTCTGCCTGGAGGAGACTGGGCAAATGAATGAGTTCCTGTCTGGAAAACATCTCAGAGCTTCTCATGAAAGGTGGGAAATAAATAAATGTTGCTCTTCCCATTTGGTATTGAGGAAAGATCTCTTCGAGAAGCAAGCTCTCTTTCCTCTGCTAAAATCTGGAGTGTTTCCCAGAAGCTGCCGAAGTGGGGGAGTCCAGGGGAGTGGGGGTGAGGAAGGTGGGCCCGGCAACCCCTGCAGACTTGGAGGATGGCACGGCAGGCTGCATGCCCCGCTTCTGGCCAGATGCCAATCCATTAAAAGCAAAGAGTAAAGATGTATTCCTCCGCTGGCGTTATATCCGCACATAAAATCTGGCCCCGTAACTGCAGACCAGTGCCAAAATCTGTTTTGTTCATTTAAATTTCTGTATTTATTTTAATTAAGCACTAGCAGAATGCCATTTGCACTGGCATATTGAATACCTTTGTAATTAACAGCACCGAGCTGGAGAGATGGGTTTCATTCGCATTCTTTTAATTAACTTAAATATTTCAAGGACAAGATCAGAATCAGCAATAACTTCTTTACAGAGGCAGAATGCGGGGGCTAGGGACTATCCCATTCATTGACAGTAACTGTAAGTTTTAAAAGTCAAGGACTTATCAGAGTGTATTTCTGCTTTTAGAGTCATTATTAGGAGTAAGAAAGCTTAGCAGTTATGTTAAATATTCTGAGTGAAAAAAATAAAAGTCTTCATTCAATATGGAAAAAAGGTAGAAAATTCTAATTTGCTTCAATGGGGAAAGCAACAGTGACCATTCAAAGTGTTAATAAGTCACATGGTCCAGCTCACCACCTGAACCCTAAAATGCTGGTCCTGAGTCTGTTTTCAAGGCTTCCTTCAATTAGACAAGTGGTCCATCTCTCTACTTTGCCATTATTCCTTTTTCTCTAACACCTCCTAAACACCCCCAACACTGAAAGCATTTAGAGGAATTTTTTCTGTTGGTTTGTTGAACTGAAATTCATTCCTCTAGGTACATCAGGGGTGTGTGTGTGTGTGTGTGTGTGTGTGTGTGCAAGCACTCAGTTATGTCTGACACTTCGTGACCCCATGGATTGTAGCCTGCCAATTTCCTCTGTCCATGGGATTGTCCAGGCAAGAATACTGCAGTGGGTTGCCATTTCCTTCTCCAGGGGATCTTCCTGACCTAGGGATCAAACCCATTTCTCCCTGCATTGCAGGTGGATTCCCTACCACTGAGCCACCTGGGAAGCCCATATACATCAGATGCCATTCCTTGTTACTCCAAAGAGCAGCTGTGGAGACATCTCCTGCATGGCCGGTAGGTACAAGCTTGCGTTGACGCTCAGAACTCAGGGCAAGAGGGTCCCTGCCTCTCCTTCACAAGGCCCAGCCTGACTCTGCTGCATCTCCATGTAGCCCTGAAAGACAGGAGTTACTGCCTCATTGAAAACTGGCAGCTGCAGCTGAACACAAAGAAATCAGCCTGTTCATCTGCAAACTACATCCTTCCCGCTAAACTGCACAAGTGCACATGTGCTCTCGCTACTATAAAAGGTAGGGGTGGGGCATCGAGGGCTCTTGGTGGCGGGCGGGGGGTCAGGGTGGGGGGTGCTCTGATTGACATGCTCTGTGCTACATATAAACTCCTGAGACTCAGCAAGATTTCTTGTTTCATTTGCTGAGTTGAACAGCCTTGTCTTTTTCTCCCTTTTACGCACCTCAGCTCTGAGCTGAATTTTCACAGATGCAAACTGCCAAGTGAAATCCCTTAGATATTAAATTCCTCAACCATCGTAAAAAAGGGGGAATTGTCTGCTGTGCTGAGGAAATGAAATACATTTTAGATTGAATAATCTGATGAATATGCTATCCAGTCCCAAACAACTTAATAAAAATCATCCAGTTCAATTCAGTTGCTCATTCATGTCCCACCCTTTGTGAACCCATGGACTGCAGCATGCCAGGCCTTCCTGTCCATCACCAACTCCCAGAACTTGCTCAAACTCATGTCCATTGAGTCAGTGATGCCATCCAGCCATCTCATCCTCTGTCGTCCCCTTCTCTTCCTGCCTTCAGTCTTTCCCAGCATCAGAGCCTTTTTCAATGAGTCAGTTCTTTGCATCAGGTGGCCAAAGGATTGGAGTTTCAGCTTCAGCTGAATGAATATCCAGGACCGATTTCCTTTAGGATGGACTGGTTGGATCTCCTTGCAGTCCATAATGCAAGATGATCTTTTCTCCACTCGGCCTCTTTCCCCCTAGTAAAGACTTATAGCACTTAGCAGTGGGGTAGTGAACATGGCCACCCCCATTTCACAAAATGACAGTCATCGATCCAGCTGAAACAGGCTGCAGCTCTACCAACTTGTCCACTTGGGTTCTCAAAATAGCAGGACGGGGACTTTGAGCTTGGGAACCGTCTCTCTGTTCAGGACTCCTCTGGCAGCTCAGAAGGCAAACAGTCCACCTGCAATGCAGGAGACCTGGGTGTGATTCCGAGGTCACGAAGATCCCCTGGGGAAGGGAATGGCAACCCACTCCAGTATGCTTGCCTGGAAAATCCCATGGACAGAGAGGAGCCTGGCGGGCTACAGTCCATGAGGACATTAAGAGTCAGGCAGGACTGAATGACTAACACACTGTTCAGAAAGCACTTGTGTGGAGCTTCTCTCCTCCCTCTAATCCCAATTAACACAGCTCTGGGAACAACTCGAGTATCAGCCCAAGGACCAGTCCGAGTACACGGGATGGGTCTCAGCTCAGCTAGGTGGTCAGCGGAGCCTCCTCCGAGCTGCCCCCAGGACACATGGCCCGCCATGTCTCTGGGCCTCCTCCTCGCCAGCCGGTCCCCAGCCTGCCTCCCTTTGAGGGAGGGCTCTGCTGGAAATCCATGTGACTGGCGGCAGGGCAGAGCAATAGGCAGAAAAGTAGAAATAAAAAAGACTGGTTTAGCTCTAAAGAAAAGCCATGGAAGTCAGAGAGGGGGGAAGATGCTGATGTTGGGAAAGACTGAAGCCAAAAGAGAAGGAGGCGACAGAGGATGAGATGGTTGGATGGCATCACCGACTCAATGGACATGAAGGTGAGCGGGAGATAGTGGAGGACAGAGGAGCCTGGCGTGCTGCAGTCCATGGACCCCCTACCCCTGAGCTGGTAGGACCCCCACCATCCCTGAGCTGGTAGGACTCCACCTCCAATTCCTAGCCTGGTAGGAACCTCCCCCCCGCCCCCCGCAACCATCCCTGGGCTGGTAGGACCCCCACCATCCCTGAGCTGGTAGGACTCCGCCCCCAATTCCTAGCCTGGTAGGAACCTCCCCCCCCGCAACCATCCCTGGGCTGCTAGGAACCCCCTGACAGTTTGTTGCTGAACTACAGAAAGAGACCCCTGGCCTTCCTGCCTGTTACCCTCTCACCCTCCACCCCTGAGCTGGTAGGACCATCCTCCCCACCCCATTCCCTGGGCTGGTAGGAAACCCCACCCCCTACCCCTGACATCCCCGAAACCACCTCCAGTTCCAAGAGAGAAGGTAGGGTTCACAGAGAAGCGACCAGAGTCTCATTGGTTGTAATGTGTCAGCTGATTGACTTATTTTTCCTTTTGGGAAAAGAAGAGAAAACCAACTGAAGGCTACGAGCCTTAAGGAGACACTTCGTGGTATATCATGTATGTTGGCTGGTCCAATCCTTCCTTTCAAACACTTTGTAAACCATTGTAAGGAGATCAAGGGATTCAGAAACAGAAGGGGAGAGCCTGGGTCAGGCAGAGATAGAGACAGCGATCATTATGACTCGACAGTGGTATTTCTGGGCATGTTTACATCTTTTTGCTCTTTCTTACTCCAGAGATGGCGCAGGTCCAGAGCCCAGCATCCATGAGGGTAGGGAAACATCTGGAGTGAGTGCAGACCCATCCAGCTTTGGAGGCAGAGAGACACAGGGACTCTGAACCCAACATGCACCCCCTGGGATGGACGGGTGGTCCTGCCTCCACGGCAGGAATCCTATTGCCCACAGCCCACCTGCTCCAGAGAGCATCCATCCACCTGCCTATTCTCACACACCCACAACCAGTGAGATAAAAACCAGAAAGGCAAGGCTGTCTCCTCCCCTGCATGGCCCTCTGGATGGTTTCTGACAAAGCCAGCCTGCCTGGTACTCACTCCTCCATCCACCCTGGAAGCCGGGAGGCTGGCCCGGGCCCCCTGGCACAGCCTGAGAGCCTCAGTGGGAGCTGGACCCATCACGGCAAACACTGGATAGCAGTGAACGGCTTTCCTCTGAGCAGGGAGGGCATGCAGGCATCAGTGGCCTGCCAGATTCAGGCCCCAGAAGGCAGCCCGCCCACACCTCCTTAGGGTCCCCTGTATCCTCACTGGGTGCACCTCATCCTGTCCATTCTGGGGCCACCCTAGCACCCCGACAGGGGCAAACACACCCCAGCCATGGGAAGGGGCAACCTCGCGGCCACTGAGCTGGTCCCAGATGCTTGTGTGACATCGAGCAAGCGAGGTGGCCTTTGAAAGCAGAAGTGGGCCTTTTTTCTTTAAAAAAAAAAAAAATAGTATCATTTATATTCCTCATCGCTTTGAAAGTCTCACTTCTGAAGTCTCACATTTTATTTATTTTTTAATAGATTTCCTTTATGTATTTCTTTTGGCTGCGCGCTGGGTCTTCACTGCTGCACGCGGGCTTCCTCCAGCTATGGCAAACGGGGCTGCATTCTAGTCGCGGTGCACGGGCTTCTCGCTGCAGCTGCAGAGAATGGGCTCTAGGGCACAGGCTTCGAGTCACGGCACAGGGGCCCGGTAGATTCGCCCCCCAGGTTCTAGGGCACAGGCTCAGTGGTTGGGGCCCACAGGCTTAGCTGCTCCATGGTGTGTGGGTTCTCCCTGTATCAGCGATGGAACCCGGGTCTGCTGCATTGGCAGGTGGATTCTTTACCATAGGACCACCAGGGAAGCCCTGAAGTCTTGCACTTTAAAAGATCAGATTGATGGAGAAGGACCAGATATCTCCGCTTCCAAGGGGCTTATTATAGCCTTACAGGGTGCAGTGGACCCCAAAGGTGCCAGCTCTCGGGGCCCCAAAAGCCTGACTGGAGCTGCTTTTTCATCCTCTCCCCCGTGTCCTCTCTGGTGATGGGGCCACACTGGAGCAACTGGAAAGCATTTGACCTTGGACGGCAGGTCTCAGGCCACTTGCAGGGCCCCTGTGTGATGACTCTGGGATCTGACTGGTTCATCTGTAAAGCCGATAGACATGCCTCCTGCCTCTGTGCTCCCGGCCTGGTGTGAGGATTAATGAGCTCCTTGTCCAGATCTCAGAGGTGCCCAGGTAACACACAGCTCCCGGCTTCAAACCAAAAGCTTTCCTTTGTTACATGGGTTTACTGAGGTCTCCAGGGGGGGTGAAGTGTCATCCCAACTCGCACAGGTTTAAAGAAATGCCTCCAATACTCTTCCTGGTTTTACAGTTCTCTGTTTTAAAAAATTATTGTCCCATCTTAACTTTGTGACAAACGTTAGGAAGACATCTCCTATGAATTATATATTTTTTACACCAAACAGATCTCCCTGATTTTTTTCAGTGGTCGCCTGCCCAGTGTGCAGATTAGACTGTTGCAATCAGTAGCGGCTTAACATGCTAGCGTTTTCTTACACGAAATCGGAGTTTGTTTCGATTGATGTTGACAAGGGAAGTGTACCTCTTTCACTTCTCCTTTGCATCAGAACATCGTGTGGGTATGTACGGCTCAGCCATGAGCAACGAGGACACCCTGCTGACGCTCCACAGCCCGGGTCCAAGCTCCTTAAGCAGCATGTCTTCTCAGATGCCACAGCTCACATGATTATAATGCCAGCCAGCACAGGGGTGGCGTTACACTCTGTTCTTCCCAGGGTTCTTGGCAGCCAAGACACAAAAGCATGGACTGATGAGGGTGCCCCACTCACTCGGCAGGCAGTTTGTTCCGTTATGGGAGACATGCATGCAACAGGCAGATGCAGACCTAAGAAATTGGTGAGACCCCACAGCTGCCCCAGGGCGAGGTCAGGGGGCTTTCCTGGGAGACCCCAGGGTGATCTCGAATCCTCACACCTCTAGGGGAGAAGCTGAGACTGAATTGGCCTTGTTTTGGAACCACCTAGAATCCTTTGGGTCAACTCTGGGCCCCCCTGGACTCCAAGCCCATTGAGACCAGGAGTGAGGAGCATGTGGTATAGACTGATTCCCAGCTGGTGAAAAAAGTGAAGAAAACTCGAACACAGCCAAGCCAGATGATTCTCCATCCCCACCTCCCTCCAGATCCTTCTCCCATTATTGGCAATGGGCATCAAGAAGACATTGCTGGGAACACGTACGAGAGCAGAATCACATCAGGAAGTAAAAGTGAAAGTGAAAGTCATTCAGTCATGTCCGACTCTTTGCGACCCCCTGGACTACACAGTCCAGGGAATTCTCCAGGCCAGAATACTGGAGTGGGTACCAGTTCCCTTCTCCATGGGATCTTCCAACCCAGAGATTGAACCCAGGTCTCTCGCATTGCAGGCGGACTCTTCACCAGCAGGGGAGCTCTCCCAATACCTGAATTCTGGAAGACTGTAGTCAATGCAGTGGGAGACAGACTATGTCCGGAGCCACTGATTCCGGAAGCATGGCCAAGGCTGATTGCTTTTCACCCTCTCAAGTCTAAATTAGGACCAGAATTCTTGTTTTGGTTTGATTTTTTATTTGGTTTTTGTGTTTTACGTTTTGCATTAAGTTATTCTTGCAAAAATACTAGCTTTTATTTCTTTGCCTGTGTCTATGTCCTTTTGCGATATGATTTTTCACCTTTCATCAAGAGGTGAAGTTTATTTCCCTAATCTTTGCTCTGCCTTTGTGATGTGACTGTGACAGAGGGGTGGAGTGCCAGCCCCACGTCTAGTGCCCGTCTGCCTGGGTCCCCATGCAGACACTCCTGGAGCAAACCTGCACTCACCACTTACCTGGCAAAGATGAGAGGCTGTGTGGATGAGAGCGTCCTCCTATACTGTCTACTGTCTGGGTGATCCACGTGCCTGAGCCTCGCCGAGACTGGACAACACAGAGAGGTAGAATCATTTGACTGAGGTCACACCACTAGAGGCAGAAAGCAAAGAGAAGCTGAAGAGCCTCTTGATGAAAGTGAGAGAGGAGAGTGAAAAAGCTGGCTTGAAACTGAACATTCAAAAAACTAACATCATGGCATCTGGCCCCAACACTTCATGGCAAATAGATGGGGAAACAATGGAAACAGTGATAGACTTTATTTCCTTGGGCTCCAAAATCACTGCAGACAGTGACTGCAGTCATGAAATTAAAAGACACTTACGCCTTGAAAAAAAAAGCTATGACAAACCTAGAAAGTCTATTAAAAAGCAGAGGCATTATTTTGCCTACAAAGATTCGTCTAGTCAAACCTATAGTTTTTCCAGTAGTCGTGTATGGATGTGAGAGTTGGACCGTAAAGAAAGCTGAGCACCAAAGAATTGATGCTTTTGAACTGTGGTGGTGGAGACCCTTGAACTGCAAAGAGATTAAACCAGTCAGTCCTAAAGGAAATCGATCCTACTATTCATTGGAAGAACTGATGCTGAAGTTGAAGCTCCAATACTTTGGCCACATGATACAAAGAACTGACTCAATGAAAAAGACCCTGATGCTGGGGAAAAAAAAAAAACAAAAACGGAAGGCAGAAAAAGAAGGGGATGACAGAGGATGAGATAGTTGGATGGCATCACCGATTCAATGGACATGAGTTTGAGCAAGCTCTGGTACTTGGTGATGGGCAGGGAAGCCTGGCATGCTGCAGTCCATGGGGTCATAGAGTCAGACGCAACTGAGCAACTGAACTGAACTGAACCCCATTTGTAGGTAACTTGGCCAGGCACTAAAACTCAAGCTACTCTGATTCAATTGTAAAATGACTCTGCACCCAATTCCAATGTCAGTGTAGGAGATGGCATTCCCAGATGAGCAAGCAATTTTCAGACACCAGTTAGGTCTCCTGTAATCCAACTTAATTCTGAATTAGAATTCATAACCTGGAGATGTCCTTTGTAGCTCAGCTGGTAAAGAATTCTCCTACAGTGCAGGAGACCTGGGTTCCATCCCTGGATCGGGAAGATCTGCTGGAGAAGGGATAGGCTACCCGCTCCAGTATTCTTGGTCTTCCCTTGTGGCTTAGCTGGTAAAGAATCTGCCTACACTGCTGGAGACCCGGGTTCAATCCTTGGGTTGGGAAGATCCCCTGGAGAAGGGAACAGCTACCCACTCTAGTATTCTGGCCTGGAGAATTCCATGAACTGTGTAGCCCTTGGGGTCGCAAAGAGCTGGACATGACTGAGCAACTTTCACTTTCAACCTGGAGGTAGCATCTGATCCTGCAAGTTGAGAGCTCAGTCCTAAAAGACTGCCCCCACCCCCACGCCCTAACCTCAACCCCAGTCTCAAGCCCAGGAGTCTTTATAACAGAGCACAGTGAGTGCAGCGCTGCTCTAAGGCCACCATTTGAACCCCGTCACCAAGCAACGGGTCCCACTCAGCCATTGGTTGGGGCCGGAGTTGTCCCCACCCACAAGCGAGGAACTGTCAAGGAGCGACAGTGAGCGAGGGGATTCAGCCAAGGGTTAGCAGAGTGCTGGTGGGGAGATGGAGAATGAGGAAAGAGGTGGGTCCAGCCTTCTACCCAAGGCCCTCCAGCCTGTTCCCTGGCCTTGGCCAGAGGGTAAGCTGGGGTGGTCCAGAGGACAGGCTTGGGGCTGTGTCCTGCAGGGCTCCAGGGCCCTCCCCAGAGTTCCCCACTAGCCTTGGCCCAGGCCTTGAGACAGCAGTGAACCTCTCCCCATCCCTGTCCCTGTGACCTAATAGCAATGGCAGCCTGCCCGGGGCACAGTCTGCGGAAACTGCCCCCCACCCCTCATTGCTTTGCTTCCCAATGACAGCTGCTTGGAACCTGGGAACCCAGCCCTGAGGGGGAGGAGCTGCCAACTGAGACCTGCCTCCTCTCAGTCAGCACTGGGGTTGGCTCAGGGGAAAAGAATCCACGTGCAATGCAGGAGAAGTTCAGGACATGCTGGTTCAATCCCTGGGCCAGGAAGATCCCCTAGGGTAGCAAGTGTCAACCCACTCCAGTGTGCTTACCTGGGAAATCCCATGGGCAGAGGAGCCTGGTGGGCTGCAGTCCATAGGGTTGCAAAGAGTTGGACACAACTGAGGGACTCAAAAACAAAACTCCAGGACTGGGACCTTGGAGGGTGAAAGTTGTGCCTTGGGACCTGGCCCTTTCCTGTAAGAACAGAGAATAATGTCTTTCTGGTAGAGATGTACAGGAACATCATTACCTGACCACAACCTGACCCCCAGAACAAAGGATCTAACACCAAGAAGTTTGCAACAACTAACCACACCCCTCCCTCACCTTTTCTAGACAAGGGTTTTGCTGAGAGTTTTCAGGGAGTCTGGGGTTTCTGTGGCATGACCCACCTGTCTCCTTGCATGGCCCTTTAATAAACCTTTCTCTGTTCCAAACTCTGATGTTTGGTGTTGTTTGGCCTCACTGTGCATTGGGCTCAAGAACTTGCATTTTTGGTAACATTCTGACTGATCTGCTAAAGATCGGAGATCCCGAGGACCCGTTCCTTGGGTGTGATTAGTTTGCTAGAGTGGCTCACAGAACTCAGAGAATCATTTTACTTACTAGACTACTGGTTTATTACAAAAAAATATAACTTAGGAACAACCAGATGGAAGAGATACATAGGGCAAAACATGGGGAAAAGGGATGGAGCGTCCATGTCTTCTCCTGACATGATCTCCAAAGCTCCATGCATTCACCAGCTGGGAATCTCTCTGAACTCCACCTTTCTGGGTCTTTACTGTGGCTTCATTGCACAGCATAATCCATCACATCATTGGCCACTGGTGACGGATTCAATCTCCAGCCTGTCTCTCCTCTCTAGATGTCAGGTGAAAAGTGCCTGAGTGCCTGCTAAGTTGCTTCAGTCGTGTCTGACTCTTTGTGACCCTATGGACTCTAGCCCTCCAGTCTCTTCTGTCCATGGGATTCTCAAGGCAAGAATACTGGAGTGGATTGCCATGCCCTCCTCCAGAGGGTCTTCCCTAGCCAGGGATGGAACCCTACTCAGGGATGGAACCCTACTCAGGGATTGAACCCACGTCTCCTGCATTGGGAGGTGGATTCTTTACCACCTGAAAGATCCAACCCTCTAATTCACAAGGTTGGGTCCCCTGACAAGCAGCCTCCATCCTTAGGTGTTTTCCTGACAATCACCTCATTGACATAGCAAACGACAACTTTATTCTCATCACTTAGGAAATTCCAAAGGTTTTAAGAGCTCTGAGCCAGAACCCAGAATGAAGAGTAAGTATATATTTCTTATTATAAATCACAATATCACACATGACCTATATTCTTTCCACTTACTTCAAATTACAGACATCTGGACCTCAATTCTACAAGCCAGTCTGGGGTCTGAAGCTTGTTCTGAGTTTCTGGATCCCAAAGACAGTTATTTTGTGAAATATCTCAGCTTCTAGAGATTGAAATAGGGATATCTCCCTGGGGAATTCTTATTTCTAACAATTCTCTTCAGATCTTTCTCTGTCTCCAGTGTGTGGATTATTTCATTTCTAGTGAGATCACCTCTTTTAAATTCTCACTGCCAAAGCAATTTCCCAAATTATATGGAAATAGTGCTTCTGATGGGGTTCCCCGGTGGCTCAGAGGTAAAGAATCCACCTGCAATGCAGGAGATGTAGGTTTGATTCCTGGATGGGGAAGATCCCCTGGAGAAGAAAATAGTAACCCATTCCAGTAATTTTATCTGGGAAATCCCATGGACAGAGGATCCTGGTGGGCTACAGTCCATGGGGTCACAAAGAGTTGGACATGACTGAGTGACTGAGCAGCCTCAACAACAGCAGTGCTTCTTATGGGACACCAAAGTGGTGATCTTGTGTTTTACTGAAAATATAGTTTAGTTATTAGTTCAGTGAAAGTAAAAGGCTTTGGCTTTGCAACATTAAAGCTAGAAGGAACTAGTGGACTTCTCAGTGAAGCAAATTACTTTGAAAATCACCAGAACCTAAGAGCTTCTGTTCTGAGAATGCACGTGATGTGTCTGTAGTGTGCCAGAGGCTGGATCCCTCCTTAGAGCTTGCGGCTCTCCTAAGAGGCAAGACCATTATCAGCTACAAACTGGCACTTGCCAAGAGCATTGCCAGGTGGCTCAGTGGTAAGAATGTGCCTGGAGAGGGTGGTTGTAACCTAAGGATGGAGTCCATAGAAGAACAGGTGGGTTAGGATAAAGTCCAGACACAGCCTCAACCGTCAAAATTTAACTGAGAAAGTAAAATCTAATACCTGTCGAATTCTGAAGAGCTCATAAAATATTTTCTTGAAAATGCTATCTGTGATCCTGCTAACAACACTAAATACAAGTGTAATTATAATACTCTCACTTTACACAGAAGAAACCAGAATCTTACCAAGGTCAAGCAACTTCCTTGCAGCAAGTAATGAGTTACTATTCTCTTTTCTTCCTTCGCAAGAAAAGAACAGAACCATACATACTTTCTCAACCTGCAAACTTACATATTTTTCTCCTAACATGAAGCTGAAAAAAAGCAGGTTGAGACCTTCTAAAATTAACTGTCAGATCAAACAAAAAGGAACAGCCACAGCCCACAAGTGAGAAGTTACAGGACAATGAGTGGGAGACGGCTGAGAGCATCTGGAGGGGAAAGCGGGACTTCTGCAGGATTCCAGCTGCATCATGACATGTTTGGTGAAGGTCCTTGGCAGGAGAAGCTGCTTCTCTTTGTGCATCCAGCCACATGAATCCAAACTACTGCTCTCCCTCAGGCGGGCTGCTTGTTCCCTGACAGCATCTAGCCTCCACTAGCCAGCATCAATTCTGGAGCATTAGCACTCTCAACTTGATTCTTTAGTGTATAATAAAATACCTCTGGGCTTTCCCAGTGGCTCAGTGGTAAAGAATCTGCCTGTAATGTAGAAGACCCAGGTTCAATCCCTGGGTCAGGAAGATCCCCTGGAGGAGGGCATGACAACTCACTCCAGTATTCTTGCCTGGAGAATCCCATGGACAGACGAGCCTGGTGGCTACAGTCTATAGGATCACAAAGAGTTGGACACAACTGAGGGGTCTTAGCATGCATTCTCACACTCATGCAAACTACCTCTACCTAAGACTTTTCTTTCATTCTACCAGCTAAATAACAAGGGAAATGTAGTCACAGAATATGGAGGAGTAAATAGAAACCCACTCCAGTATTCCTACTTGGAAAATCCCACGGACAGAAGAGCCTGGTGGGCTACAGTCCACAGGATCACAAAGAGTCAGACTCAACTCAGTGACTGAACAGCAGCAGCAGCAGTTGTAGAATAACTGAAAATTCTTTCATTCCCACTAGTTGGTCTTGTGAAGATCCTTTTGTCTCACCAATGAGTTGGCCAACGGCTAAAAGCTGGAAGATAACGCTGGAAGATACTCAGCAACAACTATGTCTTTTTCTGAATGTCTCAGGCAGCCCCAATGTCCTTTGTGCCAACACAGAGAAAATCCCAGCCCTGCTGGAATCCCTAGGATCTTCATACTCCACCTGTTTCCTTTGATTGAGATGGAGCAGATGTTAGGAATGGTGTCTTCAACTTCTCCATGAACTGGCTCCTCTGAGTCACAAAGCCCATCAGTCCTTCCAACCCACACCTACATCTAAAAAGGAAACTAAATACTTGTTCACACCTGGCTATTTGAACTCTTTCTTCAAGGAAGAAACTAACTCTACAGAAGATTGCAGTTACCTGGTACAGCTATGCTGCTCATGTGTCCCTGAAGCTTGCATCATGTTAGTTTCTGTGAGCCTGACCTCTTCTCCCTAAAACACAACCGAACCCTCTACTTCCGGTTGTCTTGAGCATTCTGTTTTGAGTATGGATGCTCTAATCCTCACGCTGCTCCCAAGTGACTAGCTCATCAAGCAGACCATTCACTGCATTGAGGTTCCCATGACCTGCTAACACAGATGCTCTGACACCTCCATAGCTTGCAGAGGGTCCCCTCATTCCACTCCATCTCTTATTAATGTTGTCATTCTCTCATGGGCCCTGAGTGCTTGATAAGACACCTGTTACTTTGGGGATGTTAATGGCACTTGTCAGCTTGCAGGTTAGGCTTGTTCAGCAGCGTAGAGTGGGCAGTGTGGGGTGACATTCACCCATGCCCTAGCCATAGCATTCTGCCTTCCCAGGTGCTTCTATGCTGGGCCTTCTTCCTGGGACTCCCACTTGAGGGAGTCCCCCTTCCAGGTCCCCTCTCACTGCCTCAAGCCAAACTCAGGTCTCCTATGCCCACGGTTAGTGACACAGTTATTGCTCTCACGTCTGTGAATGATGCTTTCAAGTCACAAGAATGGCCAGGGACACTCCCTTCTCAGTTTGGGGTTCCCCAGGAACTTATTGTCCCTTCAACTTCAAATCCTGTGGACTTCAAGGAGATCAAATCAGTCAATCCAAAAGGAAATAAGTCCTGAATGTTCATTGGAAGGACTTATGCTAAACCTGAAACTCCATTACTTTGGCCACCTGATGCAAAGAGAGGACTCATTAGAAAAAACCCTGATGCTGGGAAAGACTGAAGGTGGGAGGAGAAGGGGATGACAGAGGATGAGCTGGTCAGATGGCATCACCGATTCAATGGACATGAGTTTGAGCAGACTCTGGGAGATAATGGAAGACAGAGGAGCCTGCGGGGCTGCAGTCCTTGGGGTCACAGAGTCAGATGCCACTAAGTAACTGAACAATAGCAAAGGGACTAATTTCTTGAAGTCAGATGTTTTCCATCAATGGAACATTCTGAGAAGGCAGACTCTGGCTGGGTGAGAGATATCAGATCTCTGACAGGGAAGCAAAGGCCTTTTGGGGAGTGCTGAGGCCAGCTAACCCCTCTTCAGCAACTCTGGGCTAATCCACCCAGGACGGCCCCATTCACAGCACACCTGCAGTCGAATTGAAATCATGATGAGCTGGAATAATGAAAGCCAGGCCAGAATCGCTTCCCCGGGAGGGCCAGTACACCTTGGGGAACACACTGGGATGGACAGCTTGTGGACCTTTGCTCCCACCGCTGGTCTAAGAGGAGCAAAGGGAGACACAGAGTGGAAAGAACATGCCCTGGGGCTCAGTGGCTGGCAGCCAGGAAGCAGAACCCATGTCTCCCATCTGCTTGTCCAGTGCTCTTGCTGCTTCATCTTCTATGACATTGCTATGGTGGATTGGGTGAAGTCTGATAAATTGCCATCTTCACCCTCACCCAAAGCCCCAGCGAACAAGGTCCCATGAAACTAAAAGACGCTTACTCCTTGGAAGGAAGTTATGACCAACCTAGACAGCATATTAAAAAGCAGAGACATTACTTTGCCAACAAAGGTCTGTCTTGTGAAGGCTATGGTTTTTCCAGTAGTCATGTACGGATGTGAGAGTTGGACTATAAAGAAAGCTGAGAGCAGAAGAATTGATGCTTTTGAACTATGGTGTTGGAGAGTCCCTTGGACTTCAAGGAGATCCAACCAGTCCATCCTAAAGGAAATCAATTCTGAGTGTTCATTGGGAGGACTGATGCTGAAGCTGAAACTCCAATCCTTTGGCCACCTGATACGAAGAGCTGACTCATTTGAAAAGACCCTGATGCTGGGAAAGATTGAAGGCAGGAGAAGAAGGGGACGACAGAGGATGAGATGGTTGGATGGCATTACCAACTCAATGGACATGAGTTTGGATAATCTCCGGGAGTTGGTAATGGACAGGGAGGCCTGGCGTGCTGCAGTCCATGGGTTCGCAAAGAGTTGGACTTGACTAAATGACTGAACTGAGCTGAATTGAACAAGGTCCCTGAATAACTTGGTTGTAAGTGGATTTCCTAAGAAATTTTGACATCATGGTGCTTTGAGGATATTATAATGACATAATCTGAGTTTTTATTAAAATAAATAGTAATTTTATGGTAAAAATCATTTTTTAATTTATCAAACTGTACACTTTAATATCGCATATCAATTGTACCTTGATAAATCTGTTGGAAACTTCTCAAGCAGTACACATTATTTATTTTAGTTTTCTTTTTCTTTTTTTTTTTTTTGGCTATACAGCATGTGGGATCCTAGTTCCCTGCCCAGGGATCCAACCCACGCCCTCTGTATTGGAAGTGCAAAGTCTTGACTTCTAGACTGCCAGGGAAGTCCCTTCAAAATCACTTTTAAGGGTCAAATTTAAAATATGTTTTCTTGTGCACTTGAGAAAACTATAAAATAAGTAACATGAAATTTTACATTATAAGGCGTCAGAATAAAAGAGTTTTCTAAAAGCTCAAGTGGGAAATGGAAAGAAGACAAATTCAGAAATGAAAAAATGTGGAATTGAGTAAAGTAACATGCACTTTTATGGTACATCTCTGTTAGATGACAGGATAAATATCAGTAATATAGAAATACCAGCCAGCCAGAGTTTTCCTGATTTGACAAAGCTTAGAGCTTTCAACTGCATAATGAAAACAAAATGTAGACAAGTCAGGAATTTCCCAAGCTTTCAGCAAAGCTGTGGAGTTGACTATCACCATGCCCTCTCTGTCACTCCATTGTGCGGATGTCACTTGCCCACTCCTGGGTGTGATGAGTTGAACAACATCTCAGTAAAATTCGCATGTTGAAGTCCTGCGCACTCACGACCTCAGAATGTGATCTCATTTGGAAAGAGCATCATCACAGATGTAATTAGTTAAAATGAGGTCATTAAGGCAAGCCCTGCAAGGCTAACTCCACACAGCAGAGCAAGTCTGGGACACAAACTGTGTATCCTACAGTTCAATTCAATTCTGACACTCTCTACCTGGAGGTGGCATCAGACACTACAGGTAAGGGCTCAGTGCTACAAGACTATCCCCCTTAACCACTTCAGATGCCAATCACAAGTCCAGGCTGCCCCGCCAGCTTCTGGTCAACTGTAGATTGGGGGTTCCAAGGACACCAGCCTTCAGTTCAATTCAGTTCAGTGGCTCAGTCGTGTTGGACTCTTTGCAACCCCATGGACTACAGCACATAAAGCCTCCCTCACCAACTCTTGGAGTTCACTCAAACTCATGTCCATTGAGTCAGTGATGCCACCCATCCATCTCATCCTCTGTCATCCCCTTCTCCTCCCACCTTTAATCTTTCCCAGCATCAGGGTCTTTTCAAATGAGTCAGTTCTTCACATCAGGTGGCCAAAGGATTGGAGTTTCAGCTTCAACATCAGTCCTTCCAGTGAATGTTCAAGACTATTTCCTTTAGAATGGAGTGGTTGGATCTCCTTGCAGTCCAAGGGACTCTCAAGTCTTCTCCAAAACCACAGTTCAAAAGCATCAGTTCTTCTGTACTTAGCTTTCTTTATGGTCTAACTCTCACATCCATACATGACTACTGGAAAAAACCATAGGTTTGACTAGATGGACCTTTGTTGGCAAAGTAATGTCTCTGCTTTTTAATATGCTGTTTAGTTTGATCATAACTTTCCTTCCAAGGAGCAAGTGCCTTTTAATTTCATGGCTGAAGTCACCATCTGCAGTGATTTTGGAGCCCCCCACAATAAAGTCTCTCGCTGTTTCCACTGTTTCCCCATCTATTTGCCATGAAGTGATGGGACCAGATGCCATGATCTTAGTTTTCTGAATGTTGAGTTTTAAGCCAACTTTTTCACTCTCCTCTTGCACTTTCATTGAGAGGCTCTTTAGTTTTTCTTCGCTTTCTGCCATAAGGGTGGTGTCATCTGCATATCTGAGGTTATTGATATTTTTCCCAGCAATCTTGATTCCAGCTTGTGCTTCATCTAGCCTGGCATTTCTCATGGTGTATTCTGCATATAAGGTAAATAAGCAAACTGATGATATACAGCTTTGACGTACTCGTTTTCCTTATTTGGAACCAGTATATTGTTCCACGTCCAGTTCTAACTGTGGCTTCCTGACCTGCATACAGATTTCTCAGGAGGCAGGTCAGGTGGTCTGGTATTCCCATCTCTTTAAGAATTTTCCACAGTTTGTTGTAATCCACATAGTCAAAAGCTTTGGCATAGTTAATAAAACAGAAGTAGATGTTTTTCTGGAACTCTCTTGCTTGGGTTCTATCAATTTCCTGAAATGGCTCACAAAACTCAGGAAACCAGTTTACTCACTTGATTACTGATTTATTATAGAAAGGATACACTTTGGGAATAGCCAGATGGAAGAGACACTTAGGGCAGCTATGGGGAAGAGCACGAGGCTCCCACATCCTCTCCAGGCAGCACTCGCCCAGGTGTTCACCAACCTGTGGCTCACCAACCTGGCCTTTTGGATTTTTATGGAAGCTTCATGACATAGATATAACGGATTAAATCATTGGCCATTGGCTATGGATTCAATATCCAGCTCCTCATTTCCACCCCAGAAGTCAGCAAGTGGGACTGAAAGTTCCAACTTCAAACCACGGGGTTGGGTTCCCTTACAACCAGCCCCCATTCTTAGGTACTTCCAAAAGTCACGGGACTAACAGAGGACAGCTCTGTTGTTCTCATCACATAGGAAATTCCAAGCATTCTAGGAACTCTGTGCAAGTACCAGCGATGAAGACCAAATATAAATTTCTGGTTACAATATTACAGAATCACACCCTAATTCAGTATGACTGATATTCTTATAAAAAGTAGAAATCTGGGCACAGAGACAAACACGCATAGAGGAAAGATGAAGTGAAGAGACCACAAAGCCAAGGAGAGAGGCCAGGAACAGATCCTGTCCTCAAAGGAGGAAACTTCTAACACCCTGACCTTGGACTTTCAGCCTCCACTGAGTTAGTCACTCAGTTGTGTCCGACCCTGTGGCCCCATGGACTTTAGCCCATCAGGCTCCTCTGTCCATGGAATTCTCCAGGCAAGAATACCGGAGTGGGGTGCCATTTCCTTCTCCAGGGGATCCTCCCGACACAGGGATCAAACCCTGGTCTCCTGCATTGCAGGAGGATTCTTTACCAGACTGGGCAATAAAGGTCAGTTGTTTAAGCTGTACATCCTGTGCTACCTTGTTAAGCACCCTGGGCAGTCTAATATGCCTGGTGATTCGCTTGGCTTCAGAAAACAGCTGCTCTGCCCAAACAGCACCCCCTGGCGTGGCCAACCGCCCACTAGCTCACCTCCAGTGGTGGTTGCCTGAGGGGTCGCCCAGGGTGGCAGCTCCACTGGGGGGCTCAGCTGAGTTCGCCCCACGAGTCAGCATCTCTGGGCCAGTCCAGCACCCCCACTCCCTTAGAGCCCCACTCCCAGGGCACATAGCTCTGCAGACAGTCCTCTCCCAGTCTGTGTTTGGGTCCCGGAAACCCACCCGCTAAGAGCTGTAAAACCACAACCCTATCATTACGGGTATTGGTCCCCACAGGGAGCTGACTTTATTAGACTTTTCTAGATGCAATGCTCTGGAGCAAAACGGCAGGATAATGGGTCTGAACTCACAGAGGACAAGTCCCAAGGCTGCTGGACACCCTCCAGAGTCTGAATCCTGAGGTTTTAGCCGTGACTGGAGCCCTAAGGACAGCGGTGAATCAGCAGCTCTGATGCTGGAACTGGTGTTTCTGGGGGCTGACTGATAGGGAGGGGGGTGCCTCGGTGCTGGGGGAGCCAAGACAGATGGCTTCATGTTGACAGGTTCTGTCAGGGAAGCATCTCACCCTCTCTTTAACCTAACCCCAGGATGCAGCTGGAACAATACTGACCACCACAGGGCCCCAGGGGATCTGGGAGAGAGGGTGGGGTCCCCTTGGAGCCCTGGCAGGATCACCTCTAATTCCAGAGCTTCATCAACGGGGTGCTCAGAGTTCAGCCCCCTCCAGCCCTTCCTTTCCAGTGCCCAGCTCAGCACCTGCCCTTAGAAAGGAACATGTCCTTGTTCTTTAGGCTCACAAGTGGAGGAGCTGCTCGGTGTCTTGGGAAGGGAGTTGGGGGCCAGAGGGAGGCAGGAGGGACTGGCAGAGGGCAGCTGACCTGGACTCAAGCCCGGAGGCAGCCTGCTCACCCTCTGCTTTCCACACTGGAGCCCCCTGAGCCCCCTCTGGTTCCCCAGTTCTAAGACAATGCAGAAAGAGGAAACCCTATATAAAGAGACTTCTGTGAAAATATGGTCCCCTTCATGATAATGTGATGGTTTTCACATTTCAAATGATTCTACCTTTGTAAGCAATGTTTATTAAAGTATTGCTCAATTTTTTTGCAATAAGCTTGGATCAATTATATGCCCAAGGAGATCCAACCAGTCCATCCTAAAGGAAATCAGTCCTGAATATTCATTGGAAGGACTGATGCTGAAGCTGAAACTCCAATACTTTGGCCACCTGATGTGAAGAGATGACTCATTGGAAAAGACCCTGATACTGAGAAAGATTGAAGGCAGGAGGAGAAGAGGATGACAAGATGAGATGGTTGGATGGCATCACTGAAGTGATGGACATGAGTTTGAGCAAGCTCTGGGAGTGGGTGATAGACAGGGAAGACTGGCATGCTGCAGTCCATGGGGTTGCAAAGAATTGGACACGACTGAGCAACTGAACTGAACTGAACTGAATTATATGCCCAGAAAATCCAAAGAAAGCTACTTTAATAGCGGGGAGAGGAAGGTAATTAGAGAGCGACAAAGCTACTCCAGATGCTGCATGAGACACATGTGCCCCCATGCTCTGCCCCCTGGGTACGTGGGTTTTGCCTCCAAAACCCACATCACACTGATGGCAGGGAGGAAGTCAGACTGGAGCAGGGCCAGGATGAGGGCGCTGATCAGTGCTGCAGAGGAGTGGGAGCTGCTGAAAGCGCGTCCAGGCAGGAGGGAAGTTCAGTGAGGGGTGGGGGCAGAGCCCCTGGCTCCGTGCACTGCCTCGGATTTGACAGCAGAGCCCAGCCCTCCCGGAGCACAGCCACATGTGTGGTGCACTGCACAGCTCTCGGGCCCAGGTGAGCAAGCGGCACCTCTCACCCACCACCAGATGCAAAGCGTTTCTGCCCACTGCATCGTGGCATCAGAGTCACCAAAGAAAAATGCACAGCCAAGCCTAGGATGGGAGAACACTCTACTCCCACTGAGATGAGACAGAAGAAGGCTATTCCTGCAGTAAGGACTGGTCTCGCAGGCCTCTGGGTCCCTCATGTAGCTGACACAGGATGGAGGAATGAACCCCTGAGTCTGTCTGTCCCAGTTCAGTTCAGTCTCTAGTCTTGTCCAGCTCTTTGTGACCTCATAGACTGCAGCATGCCAGGCCTCCCTGTCCATCACCAACTCCCAGAGTTTACTCAAACTCATGTCCATTGAGTCGGTGATGCCATCCAACCATCTCATCCTCTGTCGTCCCCTTCTCTTCCTGCCCTCAATCTTTCCCAGCATCAGGGTCTTTTCCAATGAGTCATCTCTTTGCATCAGGTGGCCAAAGTATTGGGGTTTCAGCTTCAATATCAGGCCTTCCAATGAATATTAAGGACGGATTTCCTTTAGGATGGACTGGTTGGATCTCCTTGCAGTCCAAGGGACTCTCAAGAGTCCTCTCCAACACCACAGTTAAAAAGCATCAATTCTTCGGTGCTCAGCTTTCTTTATGGTCCAACTCTCACATCCATGCATGACCACTAACTGTCCCAACTGGGGTGCTATTCGCGTGTCTCAGTGTACCCTGCCCCCAGCACCCAGGCCTGTGCACACGATGGCCCTGCAGATGCATCACGTGGTCTCTGTGCCTGGGGGCCTGGAGGGCGCTGTGCTGCTGGCGGGCAGGGAGGCAGGATTCTAGGCCCCTGATCGCTGCCTGTGCAGAGCCGCCCTTAGTCCTGTTCAAGGCAAGGCAGGTGCGCTCACAGCCAGGCCTGCTAGCTGCAGGGAGAGGACAGGCACTGCTCGGGGCCTGGGCTGCCTGACAGGAAGCAGCCGGAATCAAAGGGGTCCAGGTGTCTAATGTCGGCGAGGCCCAGCTCCTGGCTGGGAGCGCAGACAGCAGCTCTTGAGAGGCACAGAGACAAAGCGCAGTGCCTGCCGGGTCACTGTGGGCTCTGCCTAGCTGGCTCTCTCTCTCTCTCTTTTTAATTGGAGTATAATTGCTTTAAGGCTTCCCTGGTGGCTCAGACAGTAATGAATCTGTCTGCAATGCAGGAGACCTGGGTTCGATCCCTGGCTCAGGAAGATCCCCTGGAGGAGGAACATGGCAACCCACTCCAGTATTCTGGCCTGGAGAATCCCCATGGACAGAGCAGCCTGGCAGGCTACAGTCCATGGGGTTGCAAAGAACCAGACATGACTGAGGACTAACACACACACACATTGTTGTTTTGCAATGCTAGTTTCTGCTGTACAACAAGGTGAATCAGTTGTGTGTATGCATATCCCCCCCTCCCTCTGGCGTCTCTCTCCCACCCCCCTCCTCACCCCAGCCCTCCAGGTCATCACAGCCCCGAGCTGAGCTCCGTGTACCCTATAGCAGCTTCCCACAACCTCCTCCACACACATCCCCAACCCCAGGAGGCTGGTGCCTCTGAACACGTGTCCATTGGAGGACAGGACATGCCACGGGCTGGAAGGCTTCCTGGAAGCTACCTGCTGTCTCTACCCTAGCCAGGGCCCTGCCCTTGACTTGGCAACCACAGTGGGACTGACCTCTGTGTTGTAGAGCCCCTCCAGAGCCACCCAGGGCTCCGCTTCCACATGGCACCCATCACGAGAGTTGGCGCTCTGTCCCTGCCTCACACCCTCTGAACGCTGGCAGGAGGCTGGTTTTCTCAACTCATTCCAGCTGGGGTTGGGGAAAGAGGACACTGGGAAGGTGTCAAAGCAGCCCTCTGTGCTGGCATTTGCTACCAATAAGAATTTGGTTAAGAATTTGGTAGTGGGGGAGAGGCATCTCTAAGGACCAGTGAGCCTGGCTCCAGTGGCGGGGTGGGGGTGGGGGTCGTCTCTAAGGACCAGTGAGTCTGGCTCCGGTGGGGTTGGGGTCGTTTCTAAGAACCAGCAAGCCTGGCTCCAGTGGGGTGGGGGTGGGGGTCATCTCTAAGGACCAGTGAGTCTGGCTCTGGGGCCACATGTGGGGTAGCTGGCTGGCATGGTCCTCTCTTTCCATCATCTTGGGTGCAGCACAGCCCCACTGTCTGTAAACCACTCCTGGTGCACAGGGGAAAGCACCACCCAAGCAAGGAACAAGTCAGCTCTGACACCAAGGAGACAGATGATAAATGGAAATGATGAATCTCATGCCAGCACAAAATCAGGTGGGAGGCATCATTTATCAAATTTCCAGCACAGCCTCCAGTGGAAAGACCTTGGAGGTTTTCAGTTGTCCAATGGCAAAATGGAAACCTTAACCAAGGGTTTAGATAAAAATCCAGCGTGAGATGTTAATATAGGAACCCACGCTTAGGAAAGGATCAGGCCAACTTGTCCTAGCCGAGTGCCATTCCTTTGCATCTGTGGTGCTACATAAACCATTGATCATGTTTGCTGGTACATGCTGACATGTCATTTAGCACAGCACAACCTGGCTACCTAAGAGGTGCAATCCACTGTAAGCTTGAAAGATGATCCTTGCCTCCACAGTGCTTCTATTTCCACAGTGCTTCTATTTCCACGGCAGCGCCAATCCAAAGCAAGATCCCAGAATCTCTGGCAATTTTAGAGGTGTTGCTCGTGCCTGGTGACCCACCCCCGCTGTGGATCTCTGGCCCAGTCTCCATCAACACCTGTCAACAGGCTTTCATGTTTAGTGATGATGCGCTTGGCATGCCCGATGTACATGGAGCAGGGGACAGCAATGTCCTGTGATGCAGTTTTCCCAGCGGGGTCCCCCTCTCGGGCTGTATCCATCATGCCCTGCCCTGGCTGGACCACACGCTTGTTGATATCCCCTCCCCCGGTCAGGACGCTTGGCCTTTGGTTGGCTTTTAATCTGTATCTGAGACACAAAGGTGTGTCTCTTGGTTGTGCCTCGATTCCAGTCTTAGAGAAGAACCAGCATCTGATAAAACCGTGGAAGGTTAAACCGGAAGTGGTCTTGCCATACAAGTGGATAAACAAGATCCAGGGGGCTGTGCGATCGATTGAAAGTGGCTGAGAACTTGTGGGCTGGAGTGCAGGTCTCTGGACTATCAGCGCTGGGCTCATTCCACAGCTGGTCAATGTCCTTATTCCTGAACACCTGCAGACCTCACACTGCGCACCTCTTCCTCAGCATACACTGATCAATCTGGTTCGGTGGAGCAGTAAGCCCCCTGACAGACTTCAAACCCTCTGTGTACAACCACTCTATGCTGAGGATACCACTCTAACAGCAGAAAGCGAAGAGCCTCTTGGTGAAGGTGAAAGAGGAGAGTGAAGAAGCTGGCTTAAAACTCGACATTCAAAAAACTAAGGTCATAGCATCCAGTACCATTACTTCATGGCAAGTAGATGGAGACAAAGTGGAAGTAGTGACAGATTTTATTTTCTTGGGCTTCAAAATCACCATGGATGATGACTGCAGTCATGAAATTAAAAGACTCTTGCTCCTTGGAATAGAAGCTATGAATAATCTAGACAGCATATTAAAAAGCAGAGACATCACTTTGCTGACAAAGGTCTATGTAGTCAAAACTATGGTTTCTGCAGTAGTCATGTACAGATGTGAGGTTTGGGCAATAAAGAAGGCTTTCAAATTATGGGGCTGGAAAAGACTCTTCAGAGTCCCTTGTACTGCAAGGAGATCCAACTGGTCAATCCTAAAGGAAATCAGTCCTGAATATTCATTGGAAGGACTGATGCTAAAGCTGAAGCTCCAGTACTCTGGCCACCTGATGTGAAGAACTAACTCATTGGAAAAGACCCTGATGGTGAGAAAGATTGAGGGCAGGTGAGAAGGGGGTGACAGAGGATGAGATGGTTGGATGGCTTCACTGACATGGACATGAGTTTGAGCAAACTCTAGGAGATGGTGAAAGACAGGGAAGCCTGGCGGGCTGCAGTCCCTGGGGTCACAAAGAGTCAAATGATGACTTACCAACTGAAGAATAACAGCTATTCTGGAAATGTTGTGTAATGCCTTTCTCAGACATTTAAAAGAGAAGACAAGCTTTTTGTAGGATGTATGTGCATGGCTTTGGCTGGAACTCTGAGCTCTGAAGTGTATTAAACCTTTATAACATAACTGTGAAAATGAATACACTCTGTTTGCACCCATGCTTTCGGCCAGGTGTGTTCAGCCCGGCATTCCCACCCGTTTTCTCTTGTTCAGCTCAGCAGCTTGTCTAAAGGAAGAGGACCCCTCAGTGGTTCTCCCAAGATGAGGAAGAAATCTTTGCTGTATGTCTGAAGCCAGGACTCAGGTGTGAGTTCCCCAGGCCCAGCAGATGACCCAGGTCAATCCATCTAGAAAATGCAGAACAGACAGCCTCAAGGAGCATGTGTTCTCTGCAGGGAGTCTTACTTTGCTAAATAAATAGATTTTTTTTTAATCATTGAGCATCTACTAGGGAATGCCTCTCATCTTCATGTTGGAAAACCAAACTTGGGTCCACTTGCCTGAGTGCTGTAAGGCCAATCTATGGACACAGGATTGTGGTAAAGGAAAAGTGAAGTGAAGTCGCTCAGTCATGTCTGACTCTTTGCAACCCATGGCCTGTAGCCCACCAGGCTCCTCCACCCATGGAATTTTCTAGGCAAGAGTACTGGAGTGGGTTGCCATTTCCTTCTCCAGGGTATCTTCCGGACCCAGGGATCGAACCAGGGTCTCCCACATTGTGGGTAGACGCTTTACTGTCTGAGCCATCAGAGAATCCCAAGCAAGGAGTCCAGGCAGCTAGTGCTCAGAAGACACAAACTCCTTGATGACTTTCAGGAAAAGGTTTTTAAAGACAGGGAGAAGAGTTGTGGGGTGCAGATCAGCTTGTCAACATTCTTCTTGATTGGTTGGTGGTGGGGTAATCAGGAGTTGGGCTTCCCTGGTAGCTCAGTTGGTAAAGAATTCACCTGCAATGCAGGAGACCCCGGTTCAATTCCTGGTTCGGGAAGATCCCCTGGAGAAAGGATAGACTACCCACTCCAGTACTCTTAGGCTTCCATGGTGGCTTAATCGGTACAGAATCTTCCTGCAATGCAGGAGACCTGGGTTCAATCCCTGGGTCCGGAAGATCCCCTGGAGGAGGACATGGCAACCCACTCCAGTATTGTTGCCTGGAGAATTCCCACAGACAGAGGAGACTGGCGGGCTGCAGTCCATGGGGTCACAAAGAGGCAGACATGACCGAGCGACTCAGCATACACAATCAGGAGTCAGCGTCATCAAGCTATTGGTTCCAACTGGTCTGGGGTCTCCATCCTTGTGGGCAGCACACAGTTAACTTTTCCCACCTGATGGGGTCTCAGTATCTGCAAAACAGCTCAAAGGACTTGGCTCACAACATCATCTCTAGTCCTTGAGAAGGAGTTAAAGGTACCTGACTTTGTTTAGTGACTAAGCTATCACTATTATTATTATTTTGTTTTGCTTGACTGTATTCCCTTATTTCTATGTTTTCTCACTTATCTGATTAAATGTATTTTTTGAAATGTGGAAAAGATCTGTAGGCTCAAGTTTTTCTATAGACGAGAGGCAGGTGGAGGACTCGGAGGCAGGGGTGCTGCCCAGTTTCATTCTTTCGGCTCCTCCCTGGCCGTCTCTGCTCCCACCGGGACCTGGACCAGGAGTGTCTGTAAATGCTTCCCAGCTCTCACTCAGGAATGAGATGGCATCTTGCTATAACTGAGGACACCGACTGCCTACAGCCTCCTACACTTCGGCACAGGCAGGAGCTGGAAGAACAGGCCGGCTCAGCAGCTGCAGGAGCATTCCAGGAGCGGCTCAGTACCATCACCCGGTTTGCTTCCCCCAGCATCCCCCACACGGCACCCAGCCTAGTCCCGTGGAAGCATGTCCTTTCCAGAAATGTTCCATGAAAAGGGGAGCTCAGAGAGCTTTTGTTTTTTAATGCATTCCACCAGTTTTAAAGCATTTTACCCTTCCCTCACACCATTTAGTTCCCTAAGGATGGTGCTTCTGAGTAGGTTTAATTGCTTTTTTACCCTTAGCTACCCAGACTTTAATGAAATCATCGAATCAAACTGTACCTTTTGCATCCTAACTATGAGTGTCATACATAAGAGAGCCGTGATTTATTTTTTTGTTGATCAGATATGTACACCTTCCCGTAACAGCCTGTGCATTTTACATCAAGCAATGGTTGGGTCTTGTCTGGGCTGAATCACATTGTACCATTTACCCAATGATATTTCCTTCTATTTATTAAAAATCCGTTTGTCTGTGTCCGGAAATTGGCTAGGTAACTTGACAAATATGTTTATCCAATTTATAAAGGCCCCTCGTAATACCTTGCTTCTGTGCACGGAGAGAAGACCTCGGTTCCTCCTTCCCCAGCCGTTTCTGCTGCCTTTGCTGTATCACGTTTTGCATTTAGAATTGTCACTGGAAATGGCCCTGTCACAGGCACCAGTCATGTGCTCTTCCCAGCGCTTCTCCTCCAAGAAGAACCACTCCAAAACTTTCGTTGTGGAATTTTGCCCCAGGAATCTTCCACCCTGAGTAAATATCCCAGATCTAGAACAAACTATCCTTTAACAACAACAACAACAAATATATATGTGTGTGTGTGTGTGTGTGTGTGTATACACATATAAACACACACACACATACACACACACACACACACACACATATATATATATATATAGTACAGCATCATTTCTCAGTATTCTCAAGAAAGAAGAGTGGAATTTACCTACTGTATGAATTATCCTCTTCTAAAGTAAATTTAACCTACTAACTAAGGAGAAGAAGGCCACAAAGGATAAGATGGTTGGATGGCATCACCAATTCAATGGACATGAACTTGGGCAGACTCTGGGAGACGGTGAGGGACAGGCCTGACGTGCCGCAGTCCATGGGATCGCAAAGAGTTGGACACAACTTGGCAACTGAACGCACACACAACTGAAAGCTCATTGAATAAAAACTCCAAATAGAATAAAGGTGTTAGCTTTTGAAATGATTTCTTGAACTTGCCTTTCTGGGGAATAAATTTCAAGCTATTTTTAAGTAATCTTTTCTAATGCAAACATAATTTCTTAGGTTAATGCAATTAATGCCTACACCAAAAGCTAAATATTTTGAATAAATAATAACTGGCCTATGGTTCTGAAAAACAGAAAAAGGAGAAAAAATGAGGACTGCTACATTTTGGTCTATACTTGGAAGGCAGCCAGCATTTATTCATTCTCATTCACAGTTTTTATTCATTGAATCTTTTGATCTAAGCCACACACAAACACATACTTCTAAACTAGATGCTACTGAAACGTTTATTTTGCACTTAGAGTGTCTTTTTCTTTATGTTGTTAGTGAAGTGTGTGGAGGCTCGGTTATGTTTAAAGAGCATGAGGGCTGTTGTTCTCCAGCTGTTGCTAAGTTGTGTCTGACTCTTTGCGACCCCATGGACGGCAGCGTGCCAGGCTTTCCTGTCCTCTGCTATCTCCCAGAGTTTGCTCACACTCGTCCACTGAGTCGGCAATGCCATCCAACCATCTCATCCTCTGTCACCCTCTTCTTTCTTTTTCTCCGTCTCCCTGAGTGCTGTTAGGTTAATATTAACATTACTTCTCAATGACCAAATCTCGGATTTTAAACTGTAAAGAATCTGCCTGCCAATGCAGGAGACTCTAGAGACATGGGTTTGATCCCTGAGTCAGGGAAGATCCCCTGGAGAAGGAAATGGCAACCCACTCTAGTGTTCTTGCCTGTAAAATCCCATGGACAGAGGAGCTGGGTGGGCTGCAGTCTGTGAGACCGCACAGAGTCAGATGGGACCAAGCACACATGCACACCCACATAAGCAGCAGAGCCGGTGTGGGCTCACACCAGCCACGCTGTGCTGTGCGGGCTGTCCTGTGTGACTTCCTGAGGGGCTGTCTGTGCCATCTGCAAAGGGTCTGCCGGGCAGGGCTTTGGCCCCTGCAGCTTATTTGGAACTCTGCTCACACCTTTCTGAACACGCACACCCCTTAGATTAAGGCTGGCGACAACACTGGCAAATGGAGCCCAATCTCAGAGCACAAGCGATACAGACATCTCCACGGTCCCGGGGGCGTCTGCATCCCATCCACACACTGACTGTTTCTGCACACCACGGTAAGGACGCCCCTGTGAGCGCCCCGCCTGGTAGGTGCCTCTCTAAGACCCTCACGGCACGGAATGGGTATGTTTCAACCTGGGCCACCAGTGAAAGATGTGCCCATGTCACTCCCATCTTCACTGCCCGTCTCAGGGGCAGCAACAGGAACCAGATGGAATCAATGTGTACTGGCAAATGAACGGATTAATGAATGGACCAAGGGTGCTGTCTGGAAAACAGCGGAATTTTCTCAGCCTTTAAATTAGTTTTTTAGAAACGCACTTATGAGCCCAATCTCACTCCCCAAATTTTAATCAGATGTTATGTCTGATATTGGGACTTTTTTTTACTTTTAAAGTCGCTCAGACATGTCTGACTCTTTGCGATCCTGTGGACTATACAGTCCATGGAATTCTCCAGGCCAGAATACTGGAGTGAGTAGCCTTTCCCTTCTCCAGGAGATCCTCCCAACCCAGGGATCGAACCCAGGTCCCCTGTATTGCAGGCAGATTCTTTACTGTCTGAGCCACAAGGGAAACCCAAGAATCCTGGAATGGGTAGCCTTTCCTTTCTCCAAGGGATCTTCCCAATCCAGGAATTGAACTGGGATCTCCTGCATTGCAGGCAGATTCTTTACCAGCTGAGCTGCCAGGGAAGCCCCTGATGTCGGAAACAAGGACACAAGTGTTGGGGAAATTCCACAGCTGAGACGGTAATTCTGCACTGCTCTCACTCACTGCAGACCCCTCCTCTGCCCTCCTGTGCCCAGCTCTGTGCAGGGCGCTCGGGTCTTCAGCTGCATCACCAAGCCTGCCTCGGCCTCTGGCTTGAGATGAGGTCCAGCCACGGAGTCACTGACAGATCTGGGCCTCAGAAGAGAGAAACGCTGAGGTCTGTCCTCTCGGCTCTCCCCCGCCTCCCTCCCGTAGCTCCAGCCATCCACGTGGAGCGATGGTTGAGGACGGCACCCTCCTCCCTGGGGGCCTCCATGCACTCGCTGGCTGTCTTCACCCTAGAAGGCACTTCACCTCTAGAGCCTGTTCACCTAGGGACCCTGCTGAGCTCACATCCCTCCCTCTCACCTGACATCCAAAGGAACTCAAGATTTAAAGTGAAAACTTTGGACCATATGAGGACTAACCAAGAATGTGAGCGTTTGGGGACCTTAGGCATCAAAAAGTCCCTCTGCCAGTGGAACTGGAAACCATAAAGGAAAACAAGACAGCTGTGTCTAAGAAAAGTTAACCTCTTCACTCTAAAACTACCATATGTGATAAATATATTAATAGCCAAAATCATCCCAGGTGGCGTTAGCAGTAAAGACTCTGCCCACCAATGCACGAGATGCAAGAGACTCGGGTTTGATCCCTGGGTCAGGAAGATCCCCTGGAGGAAGAAATGGCAACCCACTCCAGTCTTCTTGTCTGGTGAACCCCCTGGATGGAGGAGCCTAGTGGGCTACAGTTCATGGGGTCACAGAGAGTTGGACATCACTGAGCAACTGAGCATGCACGCATTTACCCCCAGTCTAAATCTCATCCCTCCCTACTCTTGATTCCAAGAAGAACCTGGTCTTGTTCAGGGATGCACATAGCCAGGTGTTCCTGAGGAGGTGACTGGACCCAGACCCTGGTCATGGGTACCAGTGCATCTACACCCACCACCCAGATCTGTGGCCCTGGCTGGTGCTTCGTTCTGAGATGACTATGCACCCAGCCAATGATAAATCTTGGAGAAATCACCCCTCTCCTCATCCTCATGTTAGGTTTCTCTCTGTCCTTTCACTCAAAATGATGGCTATTTATTCTTCCATCACTCATTCGCTGGTTGACCCCATCTGTGCATACATTCAACACTATCAACTTTAGTATCTACATCCAGCACAGTATTTATTAAAAACAATTTGAGAGCAGACTTGAGTTGAGACAAAGGCCTTCTCCATCAGTGGAGATCAATCCTTTAAAAAGAAAGCAGCCTGAAATCAGGGAAGCCCCAGCATTGCTCTTGACTGTGGCCAGCTGGGTCAGGGACTGCTCAATATTACTTAACAAGATCAAAATACAAAGAGAGGAGAAAAAGAACACTAAGAGATGCCCAGATGCTGGGACCCTCCATGATGTCTGTTTAATATGATAAGAAAAAAAGGGCCCAAAGAGAGACATATTCTATTATTTATCAGCATCCCTCAGGCAGCCGAATCAAAGCTCCAGCTTCCTCTAAGAAAGAGCAGAAGCACCAGCAGCAAACTTCCTGACCCACAGAAGCAGACGTGGCTACCTGACTTCGACAAGTGCTCACCTGTGGTCAGCACAGAGCCCTTGGGAATACTGTGTTTCTCCACATCGGCAAAAAGATGCAGTTCCTCCTATATCGGAGGACCTCCAGCTTCCAAGCAATGGAAACACACAAAGCAAATTCAGAGTTCACTGTTGAGGTCAATGAACTGGCCTAGGAAGAGGATGAAACCTGTCAACCATACACATGGTTCTGCAGAAAAACTCTGGCTACTCGATTCTTCTCCTTGGATCGGAATTCCAAAGCTACCTTGCCACATACTGCATCCTGTCCTCTCCAGGTTCCCTTCTGAGGACAAAGCCTCTTGACCTCCCTCTGCTCGCTAGCTCCCCTTCTTTCAGGACACTGCTCATGGTCACCAGGAGCGTTAGCCCCTCCTGGCTTTACCCTAAGTTCTGTTTTCAATCCTGGCAACTTGAATATCTGTTGCATGACACCAGGACAAATGGTTAAGAAGTGTGTATATTTAGCAGATGATTTTTAAAAGCCGTAAATAATCAATAGGTACGTTCTCACAAATTATGTATATGTTCTCTTAAACGTAATCATTATCACTCATTTATCTTTATGTTGTTAACATGCCTAGATATTCTAAATATCCACGTTAGGTTACCTCATTGATCAAAAAGCTGATACCTGTGGCATGCAGCTAACATCTGATGCTTGCTTGTCTCTCTCTGGAAACAGTGTCCCCTTCTTTCGGCTACCTGACCTCCCCCCATGTGGTTCTACTGAGAGAGAGGCGACCACAGCGCTCGGTTAGGTGGCAGACCCCACGGTGTTTGGCACTGCTATTCTCATGAAACTGGTGAGGAAGTTGAGACCAAGTGAGGTTTCAAAAGCCTCCGAACGTCAGACAGTGTTTTACTGTATTTGCAAGAAACTGATACAGACTCTGCTTCTCCCAGCGATGAAGGTCTATTCAAGCCGTATCTCTTTGTGTTCAACCAGAGAGGCAGAAGAACAAAAAGCCTTACTTTTTGAAGCTGCTGGATTATTCTCTTAGGGCTGCCTCAATAAATGATCACAAAACCGGTGCCTTTAAACAGCTGATCTGTATTCTCTCATAGTTTGGAGATTAGAAACCAGAAAGCCATGAAGACTCCAGAGGAAAACGTGCTCCATTCCTCTCCCAGCTTCCAGTGGCTCTGGAACTCCTCCAGGCACCCCAGCTCGGAGATGCAGCCTCCACTCTGCCTGGTCTTCTCACTCCTCTTCTCTGCCTCCTCGTGTGTCCTCTCCTGGTATCATTCAGTCATCAGTTGCCAGACTTGGGGCCCATCCTAAATTCAGGATGAGCTCATCTCAAGATCTGAAACTTATTTACAGCCAATTTCCAGTAAGGTCCTGATCTGAGTTTCCAGGTGGACGTGAATTCTGGTTGTTCTTGTTGTTCAGTCACTAAGTTGTGTCTGACACTTTGCAACCCCATAGACTGCAACATGCCAGGCTCCCCTGTCCTTCACTATCTCCCAGAGTTTGTTCAAATTCATATCCATTGAGTCTGTGATGCAATCTCTCCACCTTATCCTCTGCCAACCCCTTCTCCTTTGGCCTTCATTTTTTTCCCAGCATCAGGGTCTTTTCCATCGGGTGGCCAAAGGTTTGGAGCTTCAGCTTCAGCATCAGTCCTTCCAATGAATATTCAGGGTTGATTTCCTTTAGGATGGACTGGTTTGATCTCCTTGCAGTCCAAGGGACTCTCAAGAGTCTTCTCCATTACCACAGTTCAAAAGCATCAATTCTTTTGTGCTCTGCCTTCTTTATGGTCCAATTCTCACATCGTACGTGACTACTGGGAAACCCATAGCTTTGACTAGACTGACCTTTGTCGGCAAATTAATATCTCAGCTTTTTAATACACTGTCTAGATTTGTCATAGCTTTTCTTCCAAGGAGCAAGCATCTTTTAATTTCATGGCTGAAGTCACCATCTGCAGTGATTTTGGAGCCCAAGAAAATAACTGTCTCCAGTTCTGGGGGAGAGGCGCTATTCGCCTCCCTACAAACACTTGGAGCTGAGAGAGGTTTCGCAGTCACCCTATTTTCCCCGTCACACCGAACTCCATTTCAGGGAAGTGGCACTTCCTGGAAATCACAGCCCTTCTCTGGGGCCCCTTCTCTGACCGTCTTTGTTTCACACTCACTCCCACACTTGTCTAATGTGATCAGGCCATGCACAATGGCTGATTGTCCCCCAGACGGACTGCTGGGCCTTCAGCCCTGTAGACCTGTGTGGACCCCTCTGCTTACACAGTTTGTTGAATCCCATTTGTCTTTCTGCATCTCATTGTGATATACAGAATTCCCCTTCGGGATTATAATCAAGCCATGTGTGCTTATGCTCATTTGCTCGGTCATGTGCTGCTCTTTGCGACCCTATGGACTGTAGCCATCCAGGAACTGCCCATGCAGGAATAAAGGAGTGGGTTGCCATTTCCTCCTCCAGGGGATCTTCCCAACCCAAGGATCAAACCCATGTCTCTTGAGTCTCCTGCATTGGCAGGGAAATTCTTTACCACTAGCACCACCTGGGAAGCCCAATAGGTGCTGAAAACAGTGGAGAATGCAAAGAATAAATGGGGGTCATCTGTCTGTCTATCTACCTATTTATTTATTCATTCATCCATCTATAGCTATATACATATACGCATACATTTACATATCAACCTATGTATCTAAGTAATCAGTTACTTATCTTTTTGGCTCAAGAAATGGATGCAGTATGTTGTAAAAAAAAAAAAAAAAAAGATACATATAAGCTTTGTGTAAACAGGCTTCCCTGATGACGCAGACAATAAAGAGTCTGCCTGCAATGCAGGAGACCTGGGTTCTATTCCTGGGTCAGGAAGATCCCCTGGAGGAGGTAATGGCAACACACTCCAGTATTCTTGCTGGAGAATGCCATGGACAGAGGCTGGCAACAGTCCACGGGGTCTCAAACAGTTGGACATGACCGAGCAACTAATGCATACACAGGGGGGATTTTGGCTTATAATAGTGCCTGGATCACAAGAGTTGCTTAGCAAATAGTGTTGAAGGAATAAGCTTGCTGTCTCAGATTTGTGAATTTTATAAACCTTTCTTTTTCATTGACTTTCTCTGAACCACAACAAAAGATAAGATCTATTAAAATTCAGATGAAAAAATGTCCTAGATATAGATAAAAATCGTAATTCTGTATCAAGGTTAATAACCTATATTATAAAACTTTTTTTTTCAAAATACCTATAGATAAAATAAAAGGTTAGAGTGGTTGTTTGCTTAAGAAATTGTTTTAAAAACAACAAATACATCCAAATATTATTTCTTTGGAAGAATTCCTTTGAAAGTCGATTGGCCTCAGATGATGTTATTTAATTTCACGGGAACAGGATTGAAGAGGAACAGATAAATGTATTCTGTTTATTTTATTTTTGATATTCAGGCGAGAATGAAATGGGGCTCTCTGATGAACAAAAAGCAATCAAAATCCATGAGTCAGGGATAGAGCTAAATAATACATTTAAAAAGCTACTAACTGGTAGGAGACATGAAAAATACATAAATATTGCTTGACCATCATTGCTAGTCTTTCACAATAGGATTCCTCCTCTCGGAGGGACCATTGCCTATATTTGCTGTGAGTTTTATGGATCTTGTGATACTGCAGTCTCTTCCTAAAAGAACAGACAGCATCGTCTGGTGGAGGGGTGAAGCCCAATGACAAAGAATCTACGACCTAGCATTGCTTTCTCTTAAGGATTTCTTCTCTCATCTACACTTTGTCCCAGGACCTGGGGCTTTACACAGTCTAGGAGGGAGAATCCTGTTGCCTACCTACCCATCAGAAAGAGACCCACCTGGTCGGGGAGGGCCCCACCGTGAATCGGCTCTGCCCTCTCCTTTCAGGGCTCCTCGTGCGTTCCTGGTGAGTCTGTGCCCTGATCCTTGCTTCTCACCTGAGCTTAGATGTGTTCTCCTGTTGCTCTGGGTCCACATCTCTGCTGTTTCCTTCACCGCAGACACCCCCACCTGCTGTTATGCATAGGTATGTCTACCTGTATCCCCCACTCAGATCTAAATTCCCATCCCCAGAGCCTAGTAGGCTTGGCACAAGAGAGGAGCCCAGTGAACACCTGCTGGGGGAAAGATTGCTGTGGGGAGCAGGGAGGGAGCTGGGAGAGGTGCCCAGGTGGCTGAGGCTTGTGGCAGGGCCGGCAGATTTCAAGTCCTGAAGATCACGGATCACGGTGATGAATTTGGTTTTTCTCCTGATGGTGATGAAGGCACTAGAGGTTTTGAACAGAGGCGTAAGTAGGAGGCTTATGTTTAAAAAGATCACTTTGGCTGCTGTAAAAGCCACCACAGGAAGTATGGGTGGAAGCAGGCAGGCAAGTTGGGAGGTTACCATGGTAACCAGGTGAGAGATGCCAGTGTCCTGTGGGAGGAGACAGGTAGGAGGAGCAAGACGGTAGGACCTGGGTGTGTTTCAAAGCAGTGGTGGAAAGCCTTGCTGAGGGATTGAAGATGGTATACGAGAAAACTCAATCAAGGAGAACTCCGTGGTCTTGGCCAGAGTTTTTGGCCACCAGAGGATGGGCCGTCGAGGGGAGAACTGGCTGGAGTGGGAGGTAATGGGAGCCTTTTCAATCATGTCACAGCAAGACATGCAACAGAGACATGCCGACGTGCAAATGGAGATGGAATTAGGAGACGGAATTGGACATCTGGAGCTCAGGGGAGAATGGAGCTGAGGAATCATTGTGGGGGTGGGGGGCACGTCACGAGCAGATAATGATATTAAAGCAAAAGTGTTGGGTAAGAGCAACTAAGAATGAGAATAGATGGAGAAATCCCACAAGGCCCCACAAGGATAAGCCATGGGGCTGAAAAGAGCGGGAGACGCAAGTGAGACTGAAAGAGAGCCCAGGGCGAGCAGGCCAAGTCCTTATTACGCTCAGCTAAATAAGGGAGAGAAACACAAATACTGTAAGATATGACATCTGTGGAATCTATAAAGTAAAACAAAGTAGTGACTATAACAGGCTTCCCCGGTGCCATGCGTGGTAGAGGACCCGCCTGCCCATGCAGGAGACACAAGAGACACAGTTCCATCCCTGGGTCGGGAAGATCCCCTGGAGGAGGGCACAGCCACCCGCTCCAGTATTCTTGCCTGGAGAATCCCATGCACAGAGGAGCCTGGCAGGTACAGTCCATGGGGTCGCAAAGAGTCAGACACGACTAACTACACGACTTAGCAGGCACACAGTGACTATAAGAACAACAACAAAAGCTCACAGATACAGGGAACAAGCTCGTGGCAGCCAGTGCGGAGAGGGGAGGGAGGGGCAAAATAAGGGCCGAAAAGCTCACAGATACAGGGAACAAGCTAGTGGCAGCCAGTGCGGAGAGGGGAGGGAGGGGCAAAATAAGGGCCGAAAAACTCTATGGATAAAATAAATAGGCTACAGTGATGTATTACACAACACAGGGAAATAACCAGCATTTTGTAGTAACTATAAATGGAATGTAACTTTTAAAAATTGTGAATCACCATGTTGTACCCTGTAACTTACATAATATTGTACATCAACAGTATTCCAACTTATTAAAATGAAAAAAAAAATCCTCCTAAGAGAAGATTAAGGAGCTTGTTGCAATGGTAAGCAAAGATGTACAGAGGAGAAGGGTACGCAGAGTCTCAGGAGGTTTTATTTCTCTTTAAGATGAGAGTGAGCACAGTCTAGATTTTGGCTTGGGAAAGAGTGAGAACAGGAGATGTTCATACAGAAGAGAAAAAGGAATCTTCCAAGCGCATGACTTCGGCATTAGAGTGCAAACAAGTAGAATCACAATGAAGATGGAATAGGTACTTAAGTTCACAGGCTGACAGACTCTGAGACCAAGAGGCCTGTTACAAGGATGAATGGATAAGAAGGGAAGCCCTGGTGACCGAGGAAAACAATAGACTGGAAACACTATGAAAATGTACTGCATGTGGGATCTACAGTTTCTCTCAGGAGCAAATCAGTGTCTGCCCAGAAAGCCCTTGTTCCACGTGATTCTTCTTAAGGGACAAAGCCAAGCTCCCGTTCCTCTGGATAAGCGCCTCACATTATTACCTGTGAGTGGACGTCCACCAGTTTCCAAACATGTGACTTACAGGACAGGACATACCCATGGGCGGACAGTTCTACGTCCTTTCTCTGTGATCACGTCCGGTAGAGCTCCTGGTGGGGATTGGAGGATGACTAACCACTCTCATGAACCACATCTTTAGCAGTTGCTCACAGTTTTCATGTTTCAGGAAGATATTTGCCCCATGGCAGAGAAATGTAATTATACCATCTTATAACGGGTTTCCTTAAATCTTTATTTCTCCTAGAAATATTTTCATATTCTTCTGTTTGTGGCTAGAGAAGGCACACTTTCAGAAAACCTGGGTTTGAAAATGGTTCATCTGCTTCCTGGCTCTGCGCCACCGCACGAGTGATCCTTCTCTCCTAGCTCTGTTTGTTTCTCTATAAACAGGTGCAATAGCACCTGCTTCCTAATGCTGTCATTTAGATTCAGTGAGACAAAGCGTGTGAAAACACCTGATGGAGTGCAAAAATATGTATATGGGAGTTACCAAATGAGGGAAATATTCATTTCTTTAAAGAGCTGTCAAGGCTGGAGCAGTCTGATCATGTTGGACATGCTGTTCCAAGGCTAGAACAAAGCAGATCATGCCTATCCTCACCAGTCACTCATCCACACGGCAGTTTTCATCTTTGAAAGCAGTCCTTCTTCTTGCCCATGTCTGATAACCTTGTCGCCATGCCTAGAATCTGACGACCATCACACCCTTCCTATCCTGCATTTCGTGTTTGAGTGTTTTCCATATAAATGATATTTATGTTTCCCAAAGACTAGTTGGAAAGTTGAATTCCTTTGTTTCAGATTTTTAATTAAATGGCTTATTGGCATCAGGCGTTAGATCTTGAAATCATTAAAGTGTCAAGAAAGAATTTGAATTGTTGGCAGTGCTGTTTGTTTTGTTGTGGTGACATTTACCTCTTCACCCGGAAGGTATTCTAACCCCATGGCGCGACCATCACAGGCGGGATGTGGGACGAACAGCTGCTTCTGTGCCTGGAGCCTGGGAAAGGCGTGTGGGGAGCAGCGCCTGAAACTCTGGGGACTGAGTTGAATTTCCAGTTCTCCCATTCCTTCTACTCTGTCCTGCTCCAACATGAAATAGAAGGCACATTGGAAACTGGGGCATTTGAGGAGGAGGACTTCTTCACCCAGGGATTGTTTACAAAGGTTCGGTATAAGGAGGACCACAGGCAGCTTTCAGCAAACCAGGGCGTGTCGCAGACGGGCTGTGGCCAAGCCAACGACAGCAGAGAGGAGGTCGGGGGAGCGGTGGCCTGACTGCAGGAGGGACTCTGGTAGACTGCTCACCAGGAGAGAAGCCCGCCCGCAGGGACTTCCCTGGGAGGACCCCAGGAGATGCCTTGGTCTCCTGTGACACCTCCCTACTGGGTAAAGTCCAGCGGGAGCCCAGCCAGAGAAGGAGGGAACAGTGACCGGGGCAGATACAGAGGGAAACAGAAGCGATCCAGAGCACTCCCTGGGAGAAATGAACCTTCTGAGCCTCAGTTCCTCAGCCGTGAAGTACGACTGATGGCAGTACCGCCTTCAGAGGGTTAAAATTAAACTACCTTAAAAAATGCTTTTAAACACAGACCATAGATCACAAAAAAAATCATTAAATAACGATACTGTCATCGTCTACCTCCCCAAAGAAGGAAAACAGCACCATCTGTCCACTGCTGCAGGACGGGATCTGGAGAGCCAATAATGAAGCAGGGACACAGGTACTAACCACGAAAGTGAAAGTGAAGTTGCTCAGTCGTGTCTGACTCTTTATGACCCCATGGACTGTAGCCCACCAGGCTCCTCAGTCCATGGGATTTTCCAGGCAAGAGTACTGGAGTGGGTTGCCATTGCCTTCTCCAGGGCATCTTCCCGACCCAGGGATTGAACCCGCGTCTCCCCCATTGTAGGCAGACGCTTTACTGTCTGAGCCACCAGGGAAGCCCAATCACGAAATTGCTGCCTGATCAGGACTCACCTTCTTTTCTGCTGCTTCTGCCTCTGGGCTTCTCTCTCTCTCTCTCTTTTTTTTTTTTTTTTTTCATTTTTTAACATTTTTCTTGGAATATAGATGATTTACAATCTAGACTTCTTAAAGGGAGTAATAGTGAGATGAATCCTTGAGGAATTAAAGCAAAGGAAAAACATGGAGTTAAAGGTTGGAAGGAAAGCAACCTAAATGCCCGTCGACAAAGGGCTTGATAAAGATGTGGTACATATACACGGTGGAATACTATTCAGTCATCGAAAGAATGAAGTAAATCCATTTGCAGAGAGGTAGACAGACCTATAGCATGTCGTACCGAGTGAAGTAAGTCAGAGAGAGAAGAAAAAATATTGTATATTAACACAAACATGTGGAATCTATAAAAAGGGTACAGATGAATCTATTAGCAAATCAGAAATAAAGACACAGACACAGAGAACAAACGTATGGGCACCAAGGGGGTCGGGGGAGAGGGATGAATTGGGAGATTGGGGTTGACATACATACTCTACTATATATAAAACAGGCAATTAATGAGAGCCTGCAGAACTCGCCTTTAAGTTCCTTGCCCAAGTAAATTGGGATTTTCTGTTTTTGCTTTGTGCAATTGAGTGGTGGGAGTTCCTTGCAAATTTGCAATATTAATTCTTTACCAGATATATTAGTTGCAAAATGTTCTTCCATTTTCTCCCACAAAGGTTGCCTTTTCGCTCTGCTGATAATTTCGTGTGCAGAAGCTTTTGCTGTGATGTGGCTCCGTGAGTTTAACTTTGCCCTTCTTCCTCGTGCTTTTGCTGTCATAGCCAAGAAATCACTGACAAGACCAGTATAATGGAAACTTTTCCTATATTTTCTTCCAGGAATTTTACAGTTTCAGCTATTACATTTATATCTTTAACCCATCTGTAGCTGATTTTTTTATATATAATACAGGACCCAGTTTCACTCTTTTGTACACGGATGTGTTGTGTTAGTCGCTCAGTCAAAAGGTCAGAGGAGCCTGGTGGCCTACAGTCCACAGGGTCGCACAGAGTCGGACCCGACTGAGCGACTTATACCTTCACTTTCACAGAAGAGGCAGGGAAAGTAAAATGAGGAATTGTTCGATGATAAACATAGTTATTCAAGATGAATAGCTTCTAAAGACCTGCTGTGTGCATAGCATCCACAATAACAATACTGGATTGTGCACTTGAACATTTGTTAAGAGAGTAGATATCATGTTAAGTGTTCTTAGTACAAGAAAGGGGAGAACCAAGAACCTGAGTAAATGTTGGCAGGTGACGAATGAATATGCTTAGTACCTTGATTTGTGTGATGTTAACATGCGTGTTGATGTATGTCTGAGCACATCAAATTGTACAGTTTCTATATTAATTATAATTCTTTAAGAGCTATTATTTATTTATAGCTTGGAGTTTTAAAATTCTAGCCTATAAAACCAGTAGAAGTATAGAGGGATGCTGGATGTAGAAGGGGGCTAGTTATTGTAATCAAGTGGAGAGGAGGCAGATGGTGACTGCAGCCATGAAATTAAGAGACGATTGCCCCTTGGAAGAAAAGCTATGACCAACCTAGACAGCATATTAAAAAGCAAAGACATTACTTTGCCAACAAAGGTCTGTCTAGCCAAAGCTCTGCTTTTTCCAGTAGTCATGTATGGATGTGAGAGTTGGACCATAAAGAAAGCTGAGCATTAAGAATTGATGCTTTTGAACTGTGGTGTTGGAGAAGACTCTTGAGAGTCCCTTGGACTGCAAGGAGATCCAACCAGTCAATTCTAAGGGAAATCAGTTCTGAATATTCATTGAAAGGACTGGTGCTGAAGCTGAAACTCCAATCCTTTGTCCACCTGATGCGAGGAGCCAACTCATTTTAAAAGACCCTGATGTTGGGAAAGATTGAAGGCAGGAGGAGAAGGGGATGACAGAGGATAAGACGGTTCGATGGCATCACCAACTCAATGGACATGAGTTTGAGCAAGCTCCTGGAGCTGGTGATGGACAGGGAGGCCTGGCGTGCTGCAGTCCGTGGGGTCACAAAGACTGAGTTGGACACGACTGAGCAACTGAACTGAACTGAATGACACCAAGTGCCGCCAAGGAGAGCTAACAGCCGCCAATGGTGTTACTTTGTGTTACTTTATGCATCAGCCACAAGAGACCCATTTATGGTTCTACCCAACTTCAAGGGGCTTGCATGGGCCAACCCATGGAAGAGTTTAACCAGTATCTCCAACATTACCCTTCTGTGGTGCCGCTGGGCTACCCAGGTGATTCTGCTGTTCTCCTTCTTTCTGGACTCGCTGTGGCTCATCAGAACTTCCCTTCACTTTCATGACTGCACGTCTGTGCAGCTTGGATGTATGTTCTAGAGTTCAGACCAGTGATACCAAATGCAGCTCACCTCCATAGAGAGAGATGAGAGCATCACCGGGGTGTCGTGGAAACTGCAGAGGCAGAAGAATCACGGATCCCAGGCTTATCCTACATAGCACATGCACACACTCACTCACCTCTTCCAACTGCACTGCAGAGTTCAACAGCTTGATCATAGGATGTGCATGTCACCTGGGTTCACAGCCCCGTGGGCCAGGTTCAGCGAGCATGTCATGGGCTCGTGTCCTGGTCCTAGGGCTACTGTCAACAGGTAGCCTACAATTTCCAGCTTTGGGATTGCTGGGTTCACACTGTGCCATTCACTGCTGCAGCAAACTGTTTGGAACTGGATGTTTGGTATGAAGGCTCTGGGCTGAACTCAGTGGTTCAGCAGTAAAGAATCCTCCTGCAATGCAGGAGACACATGAGACACTGGTTTGATCCCTGGGTTGGAAAGATCCCCTGGAGAAGGTCATGGCAACCCTGGAGGAGAGCATGCAGTATTCTTGCCTGGAGAAGCCCACGGACAGAGGAGCCTGGTGGGCAACAGCCCATAGGGTAGCAAAGAATCAGACACAACTGAGCATGTATTCATGAAGGCTTTTATGACCCCAATCCATAAAATAATCTCTTGCCATAAAATAATCATGTGAGCAATTCAGAGAAATAACACTGTTAACAATTTAACATTTAGTTTTAATAAATAGGAAATGTTTTAGAGCCTATTATGGAATTCATAATTTGTGCTTGGTGTCAGGAACATGTATTCTCAATTTCGCTGCACCCCGCGCCCAGCTATGAAAACTGAAACTCTGTCTGCATTATATATGATCATTAGGATAGATTATAACAAATCTAGTGGAAAAAGTCCTGTTGAACACAGCATGCACCAGTTTAAATGAAGACACCAAAACATGTCAGTCTTTCTTACAGAGATGGCAGAATCGAAATTGCCCCTCATTTAGACAAGGCAAATGTAAATGCTGAAATACAGATTATCATGCATTCAGAATGAGCCTGCCTGTATACTTCCCCTGCTAATTTATGCATTTTGCAGTGCCTGGTACAGCAAGCCTCTTATCTTCTTCTGAACTTTTCAGAAAATACCAGTATTTGAATCTTAAAATTAGATTGCATTTAAGTGACAGCACAAAGCTCTTTCCCAGTGCACTTATGACTTGCATTTATGATAATCTGCCCAGATCTGTCATCTAGTCTGGAATTCAGACGTAAAAAGACCTCAGACTTCAATGACGCAAAGGCAGCAGCCTCGTTCATTTCACAGTTAAAGCAGTAATAAAGAGACGTCAAGTGACACAAATACCGGTATTTCAATAAATTTGAGATAGAGGTGAGGAATGAGTCAGCTATTTATTTTACTGATTAAAGAAAGAGCTTTTTCCTACATCCAAGTGAGAAGCAGTATTCAGACACCATATGGTCATCAGTGGGGCGGGGGAAGGGGGGAAGTGAATTAAATGTTTAAATGCATGATTGCAGCTACAAAGAAATTCTCAGCCCAAGTCACATGCACTCTATATTAATAAAGGATCCAAAGCTGATTCTTTTTTAATCAATGTATTTTTTAATTGAACGATAAATGCTTTACAGAATTGTGTTGGTTTCTGCCAAACATCAACATGAACCAGTCATAGGTAACATATGTCCCTCCCTCTGGAACCTCCCTCCCACCTCCCTCCCCATCCCACCCCTCTAGGTGGTTACAGAGCTCCAGTTTGAGTTTCCTGAGTCATACAGCAAATTCCCATTGGCTGCCTATTTTCCATATGGTAATGAAAGTCTCCATGGCACTCTCTCCATGCTATCTTTCAGAGCAAACTTGGAGAGATGAAAGAACAAATATCAACAATAATGATTTCCCTGTAAAGGAAAATAGTTATTTTATATTTCTTCACTAGTTGAAAGGGGGTAGAGTGATAGGAAAATAGGGGAGTTCAATTTGTTGAATTCTACACACAGAGCACTTCTGTGCCTTGATGTTGCAGTGGACATGCCCCTTCATCTGTGGAGTTCCCTTCACAGTGTGGAACTGAGCTGTCTATTTTACACATGGCCGTGTATAGTGGGAAGCAGCTGTGTCGCATGGGAGCTCAGCTCGGTGCTCTGTGATGACCCAGAGGGGTGGCAGGGAGGTGGGAGGGAGGCTCAGGAGGCAGGGACATGTGTATACCTACGGTTGATCCATGCTGTTGGACGGCAGAAACTGACACGACATTGCAAAGCAATTATCCTCCAATTAAAAGCTTGAGGACTAGGTTGCTCAGTACACCCTTGCTGAGGTCTCCATGGGTTAAACCAGTCCACACACTACTTGCTCCAAGGTTGAGACTGAAATAACCCCCAGTGGGTTTACAAAGGGTGATGATAGAAAGTAAAGACTGAACTAGGCTTGGAAACAGGGAGGGTCTGGGCCACAGGGCTGAGGGGAGGCTGGGATAAAACCTCTCATCTCTTGGTTAAGGATGACCTTGAATTTGGCTTTGCCCTTTTGAATTTGCCCTCTCCTTCCATCTATGTGTCCACCATCACCCTCCTGTCTCGTCCATACCTTAAGTTGAAATTACAGAACTCCGAGCAAACTTGACCAGAGGGCGCTTTATCTTGCCAGTGTTCACTGAAACTGAGTTCCTAATCCAAGGCTCAGCTGGGATGGAGATCTGTTCTGCTTACCAGTGAGAAACAGCTGAGGAAGTCTGGGGAATGGTCTCTAACCCTATCACCAAAATACCATCCCAGTCGTGTGTACTGGCATCATGCAAATGCCGGGCTAGATGAATCACAAGTTGGAATCACTTCGCCGACAAAGGTCCATACAGTCAAAGTCACGTTTTTTCCAGTAGTCATATACGGATGTGACGGTTGAACCTTAAAGAAGGCTCAGCACCAAAAAACTGATGCTCTTGAACTGTGGTTCTGGAGAAGATTCTTGAGAGTCCCTTGAACTGCAAGGAGATCAAACCAGTCAATCCTAAAAGAAATCAACCCTGAATATTCATTGGAAGGACTGATGTTGAAGCTGAAACTCCAATCCTTCGGTCACCTGATGGGAAGAGCTGACTCATTGGAAAAACGCTGATGCTGGAAAAGACTGAAGGCAATAGGAAAAGGGAACAATAGAGGATGAGATGGTTGGATAGCATCACCAATCCAATGCACATAAATTTAAGCGAATTCCAGGAGGTAGTGGAGGACAGAGGAGCCTGGTGTGCTGCAGTCCACCGGGTCCCAAAGAGTCAGACACAACTTAGCAACTAAATAACAACAACAGTATGCATTGGGCAGCAACACAGTTCTATGTGACTATAAGAGCAGGGCAGCCACGGACAAGAGAAGCTACAGGAAGGAAGTTTTAGCTGACCATAAAGGAAGCGCTTCCTCACAGAGTAGCTGCAAATGCAGTGGCCTTTGGAGGGAGGGACAGGGTTCTCTGACTCTGGGAGACTGAAAGAGTTTCCATGTTTGGTGTCATGAGTTCAAGATCTAGCCATCAAGGGGGAGAGCCTCTGCATGTGGACAAGGACTGCAGGGGTGTTAGGATTCCCAGGATGTCCTGAATCAGAAGTTGTATTAAGAAATGGAGCAGCAATACCCACTGACGACCCATGATGTCTCTTAGGTGAAGGAGACATCTCACTGTAGCATTTGGCTCTGTCCACATTTGCAGCATCACTTCAGTCTTTGGAGTAAAGCTGCTTGGAGGGAGGCTTGGTGTGCTGCCAATCCATGGGGTCACAGTCAGATATGACTGGGCGAATGAACAACAAATAGTTGCTTTACAATGTTAATTTAGTTAGTGTTAGGTGTGTTAGTTAGGCATGTTAGTTTCTGCTGTACAGCAAAGTAAATCAGCTTTGTGTATACGTACGTCCCTGCCATCCCCCATCTAGGTCACCACAGAGCCCCAGGCTGAGCTCCCTGGGCTGTACAGCAGGTTCCCATTAGCCATCAGTTTCACACGTGGTCGTGTATACCTCGAGACTGTCATACACAGTGGAGCAACTGGAAAGAGACAAGCAAATATCACATATGAAGGCATATTTGTGGAATCTAGAAAAACGGTACAGATGAACCTATTTGCAGGGCAGGAATAGAGATGCAGGCTTAGAGAATGGGCTTGTGGACACAGCAGGGGAGGAGAGAGTGGAACAAATCGGGAAAGTGGTACCCAGACTTCTAACAGCTAAAGCAGGCCCTTCTGGAAGACGGAGAGTGAAATCTGCCAAGTGGCTTACACAGCCCTGGATGGCTGAGCCGGAATTTCCCCCTGCTGAGTCAGATGGACTGGAAGCTACAGGGAGGCAGGGAGACAGCACCAGCCTTGGAGTTTGGCCAGAGGAGAGCTGGGATCCCCATGTTATTTATGCTCATCAGATAGACCTCTGGAAAGTCACTCAGCCTCCCTGAGCCTGCCTTCCTCACTTTATTAAACATCCTGCCACCTAGAAAATTACACTCAGTAAATTACAGATGGCTCAGCAGTAAAGAATCTGGCTATAATGCCAGAGACACAGGAAACTCTGGTTAGATCGCTGGGTCGGGAAGATCCCCTGGAGAAGGAAGTGGCAACCCACTCCAGTGTTTTTGCCTGGAGAAGTCCATGGACAGAGGAGCCTGGGGGGCTACAGTCCCTGGGATCACAAAGAGTCAGACAGGACTGAATGAGTAGGCATCATAAGGTTAACTGGGAATGCTATGTACTGAACGTGCTCGAGATCTCTACACAGAGGAGTCTCCCCAAGCACACTATAGGCCTCACTCGGTTTGACATCAGCCTCTCGGTCAATCACAGGAGAAGCCACTCACCACCCACAGTGACAAGACTCCCCAGAGATGATGCAGGAAGATGCACCCCCTTCTTGGAGCTTAACATTTTCACAGTAATCTTTCTTCAAAACCCTGCTGACCAGCAGTAACCAATAGCACTTGAAAACTGTCATGGTCCAGCCAGGGCACTCAGCCAGTGTCCTAATTTTCCATCAGCTTCAAAAAAAGATCTTGAAAAGCCAGCTGCCCAATTCAGTTCTCACCTGTGTGTACATCCATCTTAAGTACTTACTCAAAGTCTTGCTCAGCTCTACGCGAAGAGTCACAAATATGCAGCTATGTGCAATTCAAAGTGGTGATTCTTCAGTAATCTTGTGGAGTCTGTTATAACTTTGTTCAACTACATGCTTTTTCTCTTGTGTATTTTTTTATTGTTTTGTTGTTTAGTTGCTAAGTCACGTCCGACTCTTTTGCAACCTCATGGACTGTAGCCCACCAGGCTCCTCTGTCCATGGGATTCTGCCGTCAAGAATACTGGAGTGGGTTGCCATTTCCTTCTCCAAGCAATCTTCCTGACTCAGCAATCGAAGCATTCTTTACCACTGAGCCGCAGGGGAAGCCCAATTTCTTAATTAATAAACTTTAATTTTAAGAGATGTTCTGGGTTCACAGTAAAATCCTGTGAAAAGTACAGAGAGTCCCCAATACCCCTGCCTCCACACACGTATAGCCTTCCTCCATCCACATCCCACACTGGAGGGCACATTTGTTGCAGCAGTGGACCTGCAATGACTCTCCATTGTCACCCAGAGTCATGTTATACCTTCTATAGATTTTGACAAGCATGTAATGACGTGTACATTTTGGGCTTCCCTCATAGCTCAGTTGGTAAAGAATCTGCCTGCAATGCAGGGGACCCAGGTTCGAATCCTGGGTTGGGAATATCCTCTGGAGAAGGAAGTGGCGACCCACTCCAGTTTTCTTGCCTAGAGAATCCCCATGGACAGAGGAGCCTGGCAGGCTACAGTCTGTGGGGTCGCAGGAGTCAGACACGACTTAGCGACTAAAGCACCACCAGTGACATGTACCTGCTCTTAAAGTGTCCTACAGAAGAGTTTCACTGCCCTGAATGTTCTCTGTGCTCTGCCTGTTCACCCCTCCCCCGTCCTAAAACCTGGAAACAACTGATCTTTTTAGTCTCCATAGTTTTGCCTTTGCCAGGATGTCACATCGCTGAAATCATGTACTCTGCAGCCTTTCCAAGTTGACTTCTTTCACTTAGTAATAATGCATTTCAGGTTTTGTAGTTTGGGGACTTGATAGAGCATTTGTTTTCACACTGAATAATATTCTGTTGTCTGGATATTCCAGTGTTTACTTACCCATTCACCTACTGAAGAACATCTTGGTTGCTTCCAACTTTTGGCAATTATGAATAACACTGCTATAAACATTTGTTTGTACGTTTTTGTGTGGACATAAACTTTTAACTTCTTTGGGTGGATACTGAGGACCTTTACTGCTGGAATGGATGGTAAGTTTTTAAGAAACTGCCAAACTGTCTTTCAAAGTGGCTGTACCACTTTGCATTCCCACTAACAGCAAATGAGAGTCCTGTTGTTCCAAGTCCTCACCAACATTGGGTGTTGTCCGTGTTCTGGATTCAGCCACTTTAATACGTGTGTCATGATTTCTCAAGGGCATTCCAGGTGACTCAGTGATAAAGAACCTACCTGGCAGTGCAGAAGATGCAGGAGACACAGGTTCCATCCCTGAGTCGGGAAGATCCCCTGGAGGAGGAAATGGCAACCCACTCCAGTCTTCTTGCCTGGAGAATCCCATGGACAGAGGAGCCTGGTGGGCCACAGTCCATGGGGTCACAGAGAGTCCAACACAACTGAGTGACTAAGCCCACATGCAAGCGATTTCTCAGTGTTGTTTCAGTTTCTCTCTCCCTGTTGACATGTGATATGGAACGTCTTTTCATATACTTATTAGCCACCCCTATTTCTCTTATGGCTAGGTGTCTATTTAGGTCTTTTTCCATTTTTAAATCAATCTGCTCACTTCCTTATTGTGAATTTTAAGGGCTCTTTGCAAATCTTGGATAGTTTTTATAAGATATGTCTTTGGTAAATATTTCCTTCCACTGTATGGCTTGTCTTCCTCTTGTTATGGAAGTTTCTTTCACAGAACAAAGGTTTTAAATTTTATCAGCCTTCACCTTCAAGCTTCCCAGGTGGCCCTAGTAGTAAAGAACCCGCCTGCCAAAGCAGGAGATGTAAGAGACAAGGGTTCAATCCCTGAGTCGGGAAGATCCCCTGGAGAAGAAGATGGCCATTCACTTCAATATTCTTACCTGGAGAATTCTATGGACAGAAGAACCTGGCGGGCTACAGTTCATAAGGTTGCAAGTCGAACACCACTGAAGTGACTTAGCACACACATACTTTCTAGCAATACTGGCCCACTGGAAAATTTAAAATATGGCTTTGCTTTTCCACCTCCTATGGCCTTGACCACCTGGGGGCTTTGACTGTGACATTCACTGTTGAAGATGGCCTTGCCCCTTACACCCAGAGACGCTCATGGAGATGCCACCCAAGTCCCCCATGACCTGCAGACACATACAGGGAGAGGCAGCTTGCAGCCGCCCTGCCGAGACCCAGCCAGCGTTCTTCTGGATTTGGAGGGTGTAACGTGCGGAAGAGAACACGGCCTCCAGCTGTTAGACCACATCAGATGAGAGAAGGAACAGGAGCATGTTATTACCAGCTCAGAACCTTGGTAATTATGCCTGTCCTCTAAATGACAGCATTGATTAAATAGCAATTAATTCTTCAACAGGCTGAATTAAGTAATCAAGTAAGCTGCAGGTAATACAATTACAATAGTTATTTAATACTTAATGAAACACTCTTATAAGTAGCAGGATGAAAAGTCTTCCCTCTGTCTTGAAGCAGCCCCATTACTATGGAAAGACTTTCCTGCCAGGATCTAAGGATCCAACTATCCATGGTCCTCTTGTGGGACTAAATAAGTTTAAAGGAGCCCAGTTTCTCATCCACTGTCCAGTCTGGCCCTGCCCCCCAGCTTTGGGACCAACATGGACCTGATGGGCTTCCTTCAGGAACCCCAGACCCAAGTGACCAAAGAGGAGAGGAAGAGGAAGAAACCACAGCAGCAGGTGAACACATGGGACCTTGATGGGGACACATCCCAGGCTCAGTCAAGCTGGTTCAAAAACGAGAACCAGGGTCCTTCAGCATCTGCAGTCAGGTTCTGGGGACAAAGTGCTCAAGACCACTTCCAAGGTTTTCCTCAAATTTGCCTGTGGCTGGTGACCACTCTCTTCTGTCACCACGAACAGGATGGGGCCAGCAGTGCCCTGAAGCATTCTTCTTCAGAGATGAAGCATCTGCCCGCAGATTTACTCATCCTGAAATGTCCTCACAGGAGGATGGAAATACATTCATAAGACCAACTGTGCCTGTCCCACTCAGAAGACTATTCATTCATGTGTTGATGGGATCTCAGCTTTTTAATAACGTTACCTTATAACGTAGTATTATTAAACCAACGGATTGGGCAAGACAGTATTATGGTAATATCATATGTTAATAAAAAGAGCCCTATATTCTTTCTCCATCCATGGAAGATTTGAAGTTCAGTCATTTAGTTCAGTTCAGCCGCTCAGTCATGTCTAACTCTGAGACCGCATGGACCACGGCACACCAGGCCTCCCTGTCCGTCACCAGCTCCCAGAGCTTGCTCAAATTCATGTCCATCAAGTCAGAGATGCCATCCAACCATCTCATCCTCTGTTGTCCCCTTCTCTTCCTGCCTTCAATCTTTCCCAGCATTAGGGCTGTTGCCAATGAGTCAGTTCTTCGCATCAGGTGGCCAAAATATTGGAGTTTCAGCTTCAGCGTCAGTCCTTCCAATGAATATTCAGTATTGATTTCCTTTAGGATGGACTGGTTGAATCTCCTTGCAGTCCAAGGGACTCTCAAGTCTTCTCCAACACCACTGTTCAAAAGCATCAATTCTTCGCTGCTCAGCTTTCTTTATAGTCCAACTCTTACATCCATACATGACTACTGGAAAACCCATAGCTTAGACTAGACAGACCTTTGTTGCCAAAGTAATGTCTCTGCTTTTTAATATGCTGTCTAGGTTGGTCATAGCTTTTTTTCCAAGGAGCAAGCGTCTTTTAATTTCATGGCTGCAGTCACCATCTGCAGTGATTTTGGAGCCCAAGAAAATAAAGTCTCTCACTGTTTTCATTGTTTCCCCATCTATTTGCATGAAGTGATGGGACTGGATGCCATGATCTTAGTTTTTGAATGTTTTTGAGTTTTAGGCCAGCTTTTCACTCTCCTCTTTCACTTTTCATCAGGGGCTCTTCAGTTCCTCTTCGCTTTCTGCCGTAAAGGTGGTGTCATCTGCATATCTGAGGTTATTGATATTTCTCCTGGCAATCTTGATGCAAATGACATCAAAACGCAACAGCTGAAGAGTGTTGACACTTCCTGGTTATTTTTTTTAGGGGGTAGGAAGGACTTTGGTACCTTTGCTTCTGTTTTAGCCTTAAGTTAAGATAAATAAGCCTTCCATTGCCTCCCCCAGCATAGAGTTACACTGACTGAGAATTAATAAAACTTATTGACAATGCAGTTTTAACCTCCTGGTATTATCATGAATATTTACTATCTGGCTGGGAGTTGGCACAAGGCTGTGCCTCTCAGCTTCTCTCCCACTGCCATAATCCATTGTTAGGAGAGTGTTGCCATGGCAACAGAAGGCCGCAGAAGGCAAAGAAACTGACAGTCACCCACACAAAGCGTGGATCTGTGGGCTAATTAAAAGGTTCTGTGCTCAGGGTCACCTTGGAAAGGAGCAATGTCAGTCAGAAGCCCGTGGTCACAAAGGGGTCCGTGGAGACGCCCCAGGAGCCCCCGGATACGTTGGCCGGCTGTCCGCATTGACCAGTCCACTGGTGAGGAGCTTACAGGTCACCGTAACTTGCTGGCTGTGTCAGGTTAGGAAATGATCAGGATGCATTTTTTTTTGCCAGTAGGTACTTGAGGCAGGGAACTGGAGTGATTCTTTAAAAGCAGGCTGCTTTCCTCAGATCCTGATTTAGATATGATGCCATTTGTAATTAAAAATTGTTTTCAAAACTCAGGGGCTGAGAGTGGTATGCAGGGGAAGTGGGCAGTTTAAGGCTCACCCTCAGAGTCTGGAAATGAGGTAGACTGCCATCAGTCTAAACGAGGTTGGAGCAAATTCTCTCCTTGGACCTTGGTCAGTGGATGCTCCTTCAGGGGGTTCTTGGGACAAGCTTCTGAGCTTGTCCTGAGCTTCTCCAGGAAACAAAGTAGCTTCAATAACATGGAGTCAGGATCTGGCCCCCAAACCACCCATAGCTGCCCCTTGACACGTCAGCTCTCCCTTATCCAGCTCCAACAGGCCTCTGCAGCCACACCTCACACTGTGCCCCATAAAGGCATTCACCTCCAGATAAACAGCTTTGCCACAAACCCAGAGGAGCCTGGACTCCTCCTCTGACCCTTTAGACATCGACAGATGCTATGTAGGAGCAGAAAGTGAAATTCCTAGAGAAACCAAGGAAGTCACAAGGAGGGGCATAATTTTAACACAAGGGCATAATACCTAGAAAGAAAATCCCACAGTGAGGCTCTGAAGACCAAAACCTTCACTGTAACCTCATGGGCCTCCTGCAAGACTGAAGCCACACACTCCTAGCCCACCCACCTCTGTGAGCATCCTGGTCTTAGAATCTCCTTTCAGACCCCGAGGCAAAACTTTTCCAACATCTCAAGTCATCTGGAAATACTTTATGGGACTCGAGAAAAGTCAGAAGAGCCAGAGATCAAATTGCCAACATCCATTGGATCACAGAAAAAGCAAGAGAATTCCAGAAAAATATCTGCTTTGCTGACTACACTGAAGCCTTTGACTGTGGATCACAACAAACTGGAAAACTCTTCAAGAGATGGGACTTCCAGACCACCTTACCTGCCTCCTGAGAAACCTGTATGCAGGTCAAGAAGCAGCAGTTAGAGCCAGACTTGGAACAACAGACTGGTTCCAAATTGGGAAATGAATATGTCAAGGCTGTATATTGTCACCCTGATTATTTAACTTATATGCAGAGTACATCATGAGAAACACTGGGCTGGAAGAAGCACAAGCTGGAATCAAGATTGCCAGGAAAAATATCAATAACCTCAGATAAGCAGATGACACCACCCTTATGACAGAAAGAGAAGAAGAACTAAAGAGCCTCTTGATGACAGTGAAAGAGGAGAGTGGAAAAGTTGGCTTAAAACTCAACATTCAGAAAACTTAAATCAAAATCTTGTCCCGTCACTTCATGGCAGATAGATGGGGAAACAACAGAAACAGTGAAAGACTTTCTTTTCTTGGGCTCCAGAATCACTGCAGATGGTGACTGCAGATGGTGACTGCAGCCATGAAATTAAAAGACGCTTGCTCCTTGGAACAAAAGTTATGACGAACCTGGATGGCATTTTAAGAAGCAGAGACATTACTTTGCAACAATGGTCTGTATAGTCAAATCTATGGTTTTTCCAGTAGTCATGTACGGATGTGAGAGTTGGACCATAAAGAAGGCTGAGCACCAAAGAATCAATACTTTTAAACTATGCTACTGGAGAAGACTCTTGAGAGTCCCTTGAACTTCAAGGAGATCAAACCAGTCAATCCCAAAGGAAATCAATCTTGGATATTCATTAGAAGGACTGATGCTAAAGCTGAAGATCCAATACTTGGGCCATTGGATGTGAACAACAGACTCATGAGAAAAGACCCTGATGCTGGGAAAGATGGAAGGCAGGAGGAGAAGCAGAAGACAGAGGCTAAGATGGTTGGACGGCATCACCGACTCAATGGACATGAGTTTGATCAAGCTCTGGGAGGTGATGATGGACAGGGAAGCCTGGTGTGCTTCAGTCTATGGGGTCACAAAGAGTTGGACATGACTGAGCAACTGAACAGTAACGAGATGCCCAGAGACAGGCTCATCCACTTCCTCCTCTTCTTGTCAGTGGCCAAGGCTCCTTTCTGAGAGACAGAAAAAGACTGCAAGTTGGTTCTAGACTCAGACTTGTGTTTCCATTTCAGCTCACCCTCAGTCTCAGTGTGACCTGGAGCGACTTGCCTTGTGTTTCTGCTCCCCTCTTTCAAAATCTTAAGAAGAGGCAGCAATGGTGCTTCCTTCCCAAAATTATTGTGATGATTAAATAAAGGAATCTTTTTAGATGCTTGGCAAGACCCTGGAGTACAGTAAGCCCTCAGTAAACACTGGTGGGTGTCAGGGGTTGATTTGTCTCTGCCGATAACATTGAAGTCCCACCTCCAGGACTCCAGAATGCAACCTGATCTGGAAACAGGGTCTTAATAAAGGAATTAAGTTAAGATGAGACATCAGGGTGGGCCCCTAACCACTATGACAGTGTCATTTTTAAGAGGAAATGTGGACGCAGAGGCAGACACGTATAGAGAGGAGGTGATGCAAAGACCCAGGGAGGGAACCATGTGAAAAGAGGAGTGAAAGGTTGTGTCTACAGCCCAGAAAGGCCAGAGGTGGTCAGCAGACCCCCAGAAGCTGGGGGCAGGCGAGGAAGATTCCCCAACAGGTTTCAGAGGGTCATGTCATGCTGACACCTTGATTTGGGACTTTTACCTCCAGAACCATGAGATAATAAATTGCTGTTATGTAAGCTATGGTCCTTTGTAAGGGAAGCAATAGGAACCGCTTCCTATTAGAGTACATGTGGATATACCCTAACTCAGGAAGCCCAAAACTGCAGTACCTTTATGTTTTTTTAATTTCTATTTTATACTGGAGTTTAGGTGATTTACAAGGTTGCCTTCATTTCAGGCACACAGCAAAGTGCTTCAGTTATACATTCATGGATTTCTATTCTTTCTCAGGTTCTCTTTCCATATAGGATACTACACAGTATTGAGTAGAGTTCCCTGTGCCATATAGTCGGTCCTTATTGATTAGCTGTTTTATATATACAGTGTGTATATGGGGTTTCCCCAGTGGCTCAGCAGTAAAGAATCTGCCTGCAATGCAGGAGATGCAGATTTGATCCCTGGGTCAGGAAGAAACCCTGGAGGAGGGCATAGCAACCCACTCCAGGATTATTGCCTGGAGAATTCCATGGACAGAGGAGCCTGGTGGGCTACCGTCCATGAGGTCGCAAAGAGTCAGACACGACTGAAGCGACTTGGCACACACGCACGCACACCATGTGTATATGTCAGTCCAAACTCCTAATTTACGCCCCTCACCTTTCCTCTTCAGTAACCATAAGTTTGTTTTCTATGTCTATAAGTGTGTTTCTGTTTTGTTAAGAAGTTCTTTTGGATCATTTTTTAGTTTCCATATATACGTGATATCATGTGGTATCATGTCTTTCTCTGTCTGATTTATTTCACTTAATATGATCATCTCTAGGTCCATCCAGAAAATGCAGTGCCTTTAAAAAGAAGCTTCTCATTGACTGGTCAGGTTGTGTTAAGTCCTGGGCAGGTGGAACCCCTCTGCTCTGTGGGTTCACTGGGAGCCCAGGTTCCTTCTGTTTTGTTGCTCCATCACCTGCATTTCAATCAGTGCGGAAGGGCAGGAAAGGGTCTAGGACACTTGATGTTGGGGCTTAGGAGCTCAGGACATGACCTGGAGGTGCGGGCATCACTTCCACCCACTTCACATCAGCAGGAGCTGAGTCACACAGCCACACCTGGCTGCAAGGGGTAGGGGGTAAATGGAGCCTCCAGTGTTCCTTGTTGTAATTTGTTATTTTTGTTGTTGTTTGGTTGCTAATTTGTGTCTGACTCTTTGTGATCCCATGGACTGCATCACGCCAGCCTTCTCTATTCTTCACTATCTCCCAGAGCTTGCTCACACTCATGTCCCTTGAGTCATTGATGCTATCCAACCATCTCATCCTCTATCGCCCCCTTCTCCTCCTGCCCTCAATCTTTACCAGCATCAGGGTCTTTTCCAATGAGTCAGTTCTTCACATCATGTGGCCAAAGAATTGGAGTTTCAGTTTCAGCAATAGTCCTTCCAATGAATATTCAGGGTTGATTTCCTTTAGGATTGACTGGTTTGAACTACTTGCTGTTCAAAGGATTCAAGAGTCTTCTCCAGCACCACCATCAATTCTTCAGTGCTCAGCCTTCTTTATGATCCAACTCTCACATTCATACATGACTACTGGAAAAACCATAGCTTTGACTATATGGACCTCTGTTGGTGAAGAGATAATCTCTGCTTTTTAATATGTTATCTAGGTTGGTCACAACTTTCCTGTCAAGGAATAATTATTATTCAGTGACTGAGAAACCCAATATTACGTTTGATGAGAAAACAATGCAGAGATTAAATTATGTCCAAACCAGGAACCTGGGCATGTGCCACATAATGGCTGAAGTTTGACAGAATTAGTCCATTCAGAGGAAAGGCCTTCTCCCAAAATATCTGGGCAGAATCTCCCAAGAGAGACTCCTGGAGGATGGCCCCAACTGAGCAGGCCACAGCTGTCCTGAATTCAGGGCTCTCAGTGACCAGCTGAATTGCTCTCTGCAGCTGAATTGCCATTTCTTTAGCTGTGGCAAGGTTTGGGTCATCCATCTGTCTGGCGGTTTCATTAGTATCTATTTTTGCTCATAACGAAGAGATAAATAGGCAAGAACTTCATGATGGATGTAAACCTCTTTGTTAAAAAGAGTCATTCATCACTAACTGCCTTAGAAATTACAGCCCAACTGTGCACCTTCAGAAATAATTCGAAGCATAAAGATGCAACTATTTATCAATTAATTTAAACTCCAGTGAGAGTTTTGCAGACACAGGCACTTTAGGATTTGGTCTAATGGATTGAATTTAGACTTACTCTACAAATGGATTCTGAGATCAGGGTTATATATATTCACAAGCTGAAACTTTGTGAAGTATTCTTGGCAGAATGGAAGAATATATTAAAATCTGGACTCCTTGTGTGTTTCCCCGAAAGAAATCAGCAGTCAGTTTCTTCTACCATTAAATTAATCCAGAAAGTAAATGAACATAATATAAGAAACAACTCTGTTGAGGCACCCAGGTATTTTAATGCCAGCCGTGGCCAAGAAAGTTTTGGCCCTATTATGCTGAAGCCCTTTGAAAAATATGTCAAATCTTATCAAATTGAATTTGAAAGAGACTATTAAAGATTTCCAGGGAGCTCTTTTGAGGATCAAAATGAAGGTTTATAGCAATAGAAACAAATCTGATTTCTAAAGTGACTTTTGATAACATCGCGTTAATGACCTTTAGGGAAAATCTTCTCAGGAGAACTATTAGGTCGTGGGGTATTCAATCAGTGAAGCAATGTTAACACAGGAAATGTGCAAATTAAACATAGCATCATTGGTCTTAGATTGATAAGAGACAGATCACAGGAACAAAGTCTCCAAAACGTACAGGAAAATCAAACCTGATTTAATTTGATGACTGTCACCCAGCCTCATGGTGATGTATGTACCATAAGACTTTATTCCCAAGATTTTATAGGTGAAATTTGTGGCCAAAGAAAAGAGGTAATGATTCTACAGAAGGAGGAGAAAAAGGAGGGGAAGGGAAAAGTGTGAAATGCCTGAATTTATTCTCCCCCAAATGGTAAGAAATCGTCAAATGACATGGAAATAGGGTTTAGGTCAGGACCGGAAATGCAGAAACAGGCCGTCTCACGTGGATATGTATGACAGCCCTCAGCCCAGACACTGCCCGAGGCCTTGGACACTCAGGCCAGGGAGGAGCTAGCGACTAAATCTCCCCACCTCAGTGGCTTGCGCTGCTGGACAACCCGTGGCAAACCCAGAGACAGAGAGAGAGGGCTTCACCCAGAGGGGACCAGAGACTACCCCGCCCAGACACTCGAAGCTGCAGACTCCTCAGCTTCCAGAGGGCCTGTCCCCTGCACCCAGTTCTGCCCAGGTCGAAGGCAACATCGCAGAGTAGACAAAGGCGGTTCCAGCGTTACGGCCCCGAACTCGGGCAGCCTCTTCCTCCTTCAGTGTTCCTCGTTGTTCTCAACAGCCTCAAATCTCAGTCCTTCATCCTCAGCAGCCAACAGACTCCAGCAGCCAGCCCTCTTCTTGACATCTCCCTGATGTATAGACAGGCATCTGAAACACGATACGCCCCTCTTCAAACCTGCTACTCCTCCAGCCTCCCCCCACCTTTGTGCATTGGAGCATCAGAGCCCCAGTTGCTCAGACAAAACATCTAAGAATTATTCTTGATTTCTCTTTCTCACATCCCACATTCAACCCTGTGGCAAACCCTACTGATTCCACCTATAGAACATAGGTCAAAGCCATTCTCTTCTTGAAACACTACTCTTGCCAAGAGAACCAACCAACAATTTCCCTCACCTGGATTATCAAAATATCATCCTATCCTTCTCTCTGCTCCGATGGAATCTCTCCAACCGACTCCCCTCACAGCAGTCGGAAGAGTCTTCAAGAAGCACAAATCAGACCATGTCACTTTCCTCCCTAGACCCCTGCTCACAGAAATTCTGGGTCCAATGAAACTGATAACTACATGTTATCATAATGTAGTGACCATATGATAACGCGGACTCTGTAGGCAACTCTGTGCTTGCGAGTAGCATCCTTCAAAGACCCCCCAACTGTTAACCTTCAGGTGCAGACCTCCCCACAGAGCTCCAGACTCTCACACCTGAGTGTTTGCTTACTACCTTCACACTGCTGTCTCAGCACCATCTTAAGCCGAACATGTGGGATGCTGAATTCATCATCACCACCCACATCCTTCCCATCACAAATCTGGTCCCTCTTCTGGTCTGCTCCTCAATGAATGGTACCAGCTGCACAAGCCACAGCTTAGGCATGATCCTTGGCATCTGCCTCTCCTCCCCCAGGGGCATCTGGGCAACTCAGCTCCTCAACATCTCTTTAAACCAGCCACTGCAATCCTCACTATGGCCACACACCCTCACTCGTCAGTGAGAACCTTACCTTTCACCTAATCGGTCTTCCTGAGTCCACTGTGGCCTCCCAGGCTGATCTATTTCCAAACAAGTGGCCCTTCCCCTCTTCCCAGGAATCCCAGTTCCTTGCTACATATTCTCAGTGCAGTGTCTCCATCTCTTCATGCGATGTAGCTAATGTATATTTTTTTCATTTCTTTCTTTTTTGTTTATTTATTTTTAATGGGAGGACAATTGCTTTACAAGATTGTGTTCGTTTCTACCATAGATCAACATGAATCAGCCATAAGTATACATATGTCCCCTCCCTCTTGAACTTCCCGTTCAAACTCCCAGTCCATCCCACCCCTCTAGATTATCACAGAGCCCCGGTTTTGAGCTCCCTGCATCATAGAGCAAATTCCCGTTAGCTATCTAATTTTCTACATGGTTATGTATATGTTTGAATGCTACTCTCTATTCATCCCACCCTCTCCTTCCCCCACTGTGTCCACAAGTTTGTTCTCTATGTCTGGATCCTAACTGCTGCCCTGCAAATAGGTTCATCAGTGCCATATTTCTAGATTCTATATATGGGTTAATATGCAATATTTGTTTTTCTCTTTCTGAGTTACTTCACTCTGTATAATATCCTCTAGGCTCATCCACCTCATTAAAACTAACTCGAACACATTCCTTTCTATGGCTGAGTAATAGTCATTGCAAATATGTACTATAGCTTCTTTATCCATTCATTTGTTGATGGACCTCTAGGCTGCTTCCATGGCCTAGCTGTTGTAAGTAGAGTGGCAATGAACACTGGGGTGCATCTGTCTTTTTTGATTATGTTTTTCTCAGGGTACATGCCCAGTAGTGGAATTGTTGGGTCGTATGGTAGTTTTATTTCTAGGTTTTTTTTTAAAATAAATCTCCATATTGTATTATGATAATCTGATGGACCATCAACTCAACAGAGTGTGAGCTGTTGGCGAGGATGAAGCCAGGACATGACTGAAGTGACTTAGCACGCACACACATATCCAAGAACCCTGAGCTGTGCCTGACTTGATGACCAATTTTTGAGTGAATGGCACTGCCCTGCCCACATATTTTCATGGAGAATCAGAAGGCTGAAACAAAGCACTTTTGTGAGCCCTGGAGGACTAGGCTGGGGTGGCAAAGTAGATATTCGGGTACAAGTAAGCCTTCCCTTGTGGCTCAGCTGGTAAAGTGTCTGCCTGCCATGCAGGAGACCTTGGTTCCATCCCTGGGTTGGGAAGATCCCCTGGAGAAGGAAAAGGCTACCCATTCCAGTATTCTGGCCTGGAGAATTCCATGGACTGTATAGTCCATGGGGTAGCAAAGAGTTGGACACGACTGAGTGACTTGCACTTTCACTTTCTTTTCACTTTCAAGCCTTCTCTTTATGGAAAGGAACTTTGTGTTCTGACATCAACTGCATCTGAGAAAACTCTCTGTAAACTTGTGTAGAAGGGTCAATTAAAATAATAAATTAAAATAAATTTTCATTTAAACATTAAAATAATAGTAATAATAATTATTACTAATATTATTTCAGAACTTCAGAGTCCTTGAGGCATTTTACTTTGCATTATTTTGCATTATTATTATTATTATTTATTTTGCATTATCAAATACTGCAAAGACATCTGAGGGAAGCCTCAGCCACCAAGCTGAGTCGCTGCAGCTCTATTTGCTAAACAATTTGCAATCTTGGAAGAACAAGGAGTGGAAACAGCCCAAGGAATGCATGGAGCTGACTTGAGCTCAACATACAGCCTCAGACAAGCCAAGAGTGAACTGAAGGAGTTTTATGATTCAGTGAAAGATGGCACGATCCCCTAAAAATGGATTAGAAGTGGTCCAAAGAATGACAATAGCTTCTTCTTCACACTTTCTCACCTGTCTTTTCAAGCTCCTCACATCCTCCATTATCCCAGATGTCACCGTCAGGACCCCCTTTACATTACTGTGTGAGTCCTGATCACCTCCCCTTATAAACTGCCCCTGGCTAGAAGGTCCATTATGATTCCCGGCGCCTCACATCCGTGAGGAGGCGACCCTGATGGGGTAATCTATCGCCAAGCAACACGTCATACGCTGTGCATCAGGAATGACTTGCTCTGTATTCCGAACAGCCCTCATGCAAGCATTCTCATCTAAACAGTGAGGGCTGCAACCCCAGCAAAGTTGAGCAGTCCTTGCCCCGCCTGAAAGCTCCCCTCCCCACAAAAAAGCTGTCTGTCTTACTCTCTCACGGAAAAGCAGAAAGGGCTCTGAAATGTGTCTTGCATGCCTGATTTTCACTTTAGAGGGCTAGAGGTTGGCCTTGCTGAAATTCAAATGCAGCTGCTCATTTCATCATTTTATTCGAGCTGGTCTGTTTTGTTTCTTTTTGATCCCCAGTGGAACCGTGTCGGTTTCATGTAGCCAGTGCTCAAGGGTTTCATAGGAAAGAGTCTTACATATGCACACACACGCAGCACACACACTCTCTCTATAGCTACAGAATATGATACAAATAGAAAGCTGCCTTGTAAAATACCCAAGACATTGTTCCGCTTAGAGAAAGGTCAAAAGCAGCAAAGAGTGATGTGGAGTCAGGGTGGGGAATGTCTTTGTCAGCGGATTCCAAGTTACTTCCCCACAGACTCCCAACCAAGATTGATTCTCAGTCCCAGGGTGCCTCCGAATGGCTTGGAGAGCTTGTCAAAGATTCCTGGATTCAACCCCAGGAAGTCTTGATCTAGCAGGTCTTGTGAATGGCTGTAAGTCTGATTTAAACCAGCAGCTTGCTTGATTCAGAAGCTGTTTGTCCAAGGAGCAACCTGGACTATGACCCGGAAGCTGTCCTCCTTCAGCTCAGAGCCCTTCCGTCATCCCCCGAGAAGGTGCCCTGACTCTGCCCCAGGCAGGTCTCAGGTTCCCCTCACATGGGTCATCTTGTCCCCCAGCCCTTCGGCTCAATGTCCAGCTCCCCTCTCTCTCGAACTCACCCCACCCTCCTGGGAGATCACGTTGCACCTGCTCACTGCCTCCCTTACTTCCTGAACTTTCTCTGGCTTCTAGAATGGCCCCACCAAGTCACTCCAGCACACGCCTTCCTCAGCCACCACTATGGTGGCTTTGTCCCAGGCAAGCCTCCTACCCAAGCGGAGCCAGTCCAAGCCCCGCCTTGGAGATTCTGAAGCTTAAATCGGGTAAGGATACCAGTGTTCTCTCTAACACATGGGCTTCCCATGAACACGTTTCCACGTGTTCTCTCTGGTGGCTAAAACTCCACCTTCTAACGGTATTTGCTGAAGAAGGCTTTCTTGTCTCTCCTTGCTGTTCTTGGGAACTCTGCATTCAGTTGGGAATATCTTTCCCTTTCTTCCTTGCCTTTCATGTCTCTTCTTTTCTCAGCTATTTGTAAAGCCTCCTCAAACAATCACGTTGCCTTCTTGCATTTCTTTTTCTTGGGCATGGTCTTGATCCCTGCCTCCTGTACAATGTCACAAACCTCCGTCCACAGATGTTCAGGCACTCTGTCTACCAGATCTAATCCCTTGAATCTATTTGTCATTTCACGGTATTAATCATAAGGGATTTAATTTAAGTCATACCTGAATGGTCTGGTGGTTTTCCCTACTTTCTTCAATTTAAACCTGGATTTTGCAACACGGAGCTGATGATCTGAGCCACGGTCAGCTCCAGGTCTTGTTTTTGCTGACTGTGCATGGGGCTTTCCATGGACATGTTTTCCCTGTTTGCACAGAGAAGAGGAGGAGGAGGGTGGATGGAGAAACCCGGGAGAGGGGAGGGGCACCTGGGGGACCTCCTCCTCCCATACCTATTCCTACCCGAAATGCCGGCAGGTCTTCTCCCTGTATCTCCACATGGTCCTCCCTGTGTACCTTTCTGAATTCTAACGTCCTCTTCAACACAGCACCAGTCATATTGGATCAGAACCTGCTATTACGACCTTATCTTAATTGCATCACCTCTGTTAAATACCTACCCCAGAGCACAGTCACACGACACAGTACTGGAGTTAGGACTTCAGTATATGAACTTCGAAGACACACAATTCAGTTCAGAACCTCCCCCAATATTGTCATAATAAACCCATTTTTTGGTTGAAGCTCCTCTGAGTTGGAAGGTCTCCTGCCTGCAAACCACAGCCCTCCTCGCCTCCAGCGTGTCCCGGGGCAGCTCTCCAGGCAGGAAAGCTTGGGCACTGCTGGTTTGCTGTTCTTTGCCCTCACTGGACAAAAAAAAAAAAAAGTCTCGTCTGCTGAAATGAGTCTTCCCAGGGTTAGAACATGGTACCCAGCACAGGTTCTGTGCTTAACATCTGTACCACACCTGTAAGTGGACATCACACACTCCTCTTCCCATCACAGGAAATTCAGAGGAGGGAGCCTCCTTATAAAGCTTTGCTCAGATTTGCAAGATATATACTTTTGTTGTTCTGTTGCCAAGTTATGACCAACTCCTTATGAACCCATGGACTGCAGCACACCAGGCTTCCCTGTCCTTCACTATCTCCTGGAGCTTGCTCAAACTCATGTCCATTGAGTCAGTGATACCATCCAACCATCTCATCCTCTGTCATCCCTTTTCCTTTGGGCCTTGAATCTTTCCCAGCATCAGGTTCTTTTCCAATGAGTCAGCTCTTCACATCAGGTGGCCAAATTATTCTGGCCTTATTCCTGGTGATCTTCGGCCAAAAAGAAAGTACTGTGAAGAATTATTGCCTAGATATGAAGAGTTTTTATTGGCATTCTAGGAAGCCAGAGACTTCTGAGTAGTGTATGAATCACAGGAAGAACGCTGATTATTTTTTACCCAGAAACTGACAGTATTTGATGATGAATAAATGTAATAGTTCATGATCCGTAATCTCCTTTGATGTCATTTCAAGATTACTGGAGAGAAAACTTGCAGAGAAGGACATGATTGGGGGGAAAATGTGAAAAAAAGTGGAAGTGTGAGTTGCTCAGTCTTGTTTGACTCTTTGCAACCCCATAGACTGGAGCCCACCAGGCTCCTCCGTCCATGGGATTCTCCAGGCAAGAATACTGGAGTGGCTTGCTGTCCCCTTCTTCAGGGGTTCTTCCCGACCCAGGGATTGAACCCCAGCTCTTGGTGACCACAAAGTAGATGTAAGCAAAACGATGGCAGTTAATATCATACAAGTAAGAATATTTATTGTTGATGGAAATACATCAAACTATAAAAGCATGCCCAGCAGTGATAAATGAGTGGAGAGGGAGGAAAGTTAATAAAACTCAACTGGAATATTGTATCCCTTTAAAGGGATGAAGTATTAAGATTGGATGTAGCCATGTAATAGTTCTTGGTGGTCTCTCATATTGTCCTCTGTATTTTTCTATCTGTTTCAAATATTTTCATACTAAAAACATTGAAAAGGAATGAAGTGAAATATGAATAAGGCATCCCTGAAGAAATCTACATGGGTGAGTTTCAGCTGTAGTTCACTTTTCTCTGATTGTTGTTGATTCCAGGGCTTTCCTGCAGAATGGCTAACAGCGCAGAGGTGGAAGCCAGAGACTGGAAATCCAGGAAGTGTCCACAAAAACCTGATGTCCACTTCTTTCCTGAGTGGGAGAAGAAGCCCCCTCCATACCTGAAGAAGGTTGGAGGCAAGGCAAGGAGCTCCAGGTCAGGAAAAGACTGCCCATCCTTTATCTGATTACCCACCGCCAGCCATCATGTAAAAACCCGCACTGGGGTGTGAAGCCCAAGCTTTCCCACTCAGCCGGTCCCTCCCGCTTCTTGTTCACAGAGTCAGACACGCCTTGCAGCTCTCTGGCCTTCTCATGCTCCCTTTTTCTTCCTTCACAGAAATTTCCCTGATAACCTCTCAGATGTCTAATCCTACCTTAGTGTCCACTTGTCTGAGGACCCAAAGTAGCACCATTTATTTCCAACACCAGCAAAGGACAAAAATATAATAAGAGCTAGTTATTTTTCAATGAATATAAATAATGAGGAAAAAATAATGTTGATGAAAATTTAGAAGTTTTCTACAAGGAAAATGCAAACAATTCACTGGTATCTATAATTGAAAAACCACTTTAAAATAAATTTTATGATCAGTGCATTGTTTGTAAATTAATTTTTGTCAACATTTTTAGATTCATGAATGATTAACAATCAGTAAGAAATCACAGTTGATGAAACTACCAAATTATAGAGATAATTTATAACCTGATTTCTGCTTCATTAATTTAGCCACTTGGGATGCACTGAGGTCCTCGCTCAGTGGCTGAGAATTACTCCAAGAAAAAGATGGCCCAGATCCTTGTCAACCTGTGCTTGTTGTGGCTTCATCTAGGACCTACACCTTCTCATGTTTGCATTTATCAGCACGTAAGGGTTCCTAGTTTTCACCCTGATAGCCGTTTGTATGAATGTCCTAATCTCCAAACAACTGGAGAAAATAAGTACAGTCGATCCATGCAGAGTTGTTAATGCTACTGTGTTCCTTGGACAAAGGAATTCTATCCTGCTTCCCAGGAAATCTGCAGGGAAGAACCAGTGGCAACAGGTAGCTACTTGTAACCCATTAAGCCTGTGGGTGTGATTCTGATTTTGTGTTAGCCTGGTTTCCCAGCTACGCATGATGCTACGAAGCAGCAACACTGCTGTGTTTGCTCTGTAAACTTCAACACCACTGCCCAGCACTCTCCTTTAAATCTAAGATTGTTCTCTTCACCTACCTTAAGTAAGAAACAACTTTTGTCACCAAAAGCATCTATTGAGCATTAGTTGTGTGCTAATGTTAAATTCTCACAGCAATCAAACGAGACAGAACTACTATTATTGCCATTTTCAAACAAGAACTAGGCACAGAGACGTTAAGCAACTTGCCCAAGGTCACACAGCAAAAAGAGAGACAAGACAAGGTCTGAAACAGGGCAAACTACAAGCAAAGTATGAAGCTGAGTAAACGACCCTTCTGAATTTCAGCTTTATTTTTAAAAGGCCAACAACCTAAGATGATTTTCTAAATTTAGTTTCATGATTCCAAGAAGACAAAAATGACTTTTGGTATATGTCCAATCAGAATAACGTCATCATGGAGAAAAAAAATCTGCCAACACAACACATGCCTTTATAAGCAAGTCAATGCCTTTGCAATAATGTTCTCTTCCTTTGACAAAGAGAGTTTTATATTTTTCTAGAAGCAGACAGCCTGCTGCTCAAAATTTATTAAAAACATGTTTAGTATTCTGCCCCAGTCCTTTTTCCAGTTCTGAATGTGAAAATGTTTTTTATTGCTCTGCATGATTGCCACATTGATGACCAAGCTTGGGATCAGTGGTCAAGCTTGGAGTCAGCAGGGAGTGATCATTGTGTACTTTCTCAGCAACAACACGATGCTTAGAAAGCTTAGAGAAGCTGATAATCTGGATAATGCGCTGTAAGACCTGTAACATATAATAGATATGACCATCAGTCAACTCTCTATATCACAATTCTAATGAGGATCTGAAAGTGTTAGTCGCTCAGTCATGTCTGACTCTTTGCGACCCTATGGACTGTTAGCCCTCCAGGCTCCTCTGTCCATGGAATTCTCCAGTCAAGACTACTGTTGTGGGTAGCCATTCTCTTCTCCAGGGGATCTTTCTGACCCAGGGATTGAACCCAGGTCTCCTACATTGCAGGAGAATTCTTTACCATCTGAGCCACCAGGGAAGCCCTTAATTGGGAGAGGTGGTAATTTTTTTAAAGCATTTTAGATATTTTAAACAATTAAGTTATTTGGCAGTACAGCTCTCAGTCATGGCGTATTTGCTCATGATGCCATGAACTCTTGAGGGCTTTCTTCTATTTGCTCTCACCTGTCCGACCCAAGAGCAGTTCATGGACAAGAAAGTGGTGAGAGGAGGGAGGTAGGAAGACATCCCAGAGGCTCTGGCTTCACTTGGCCTGGGATTCTCATTTTTTCTTAAGTCAACAGGCTTATGAGAACAGCTCACAGCAGGCTCCGCCCATAAACATCAACGTTTGCACTGAGCGGAAGATGTCTGAATCTCCTCATCACGACCCTACATTCTGGGTCCAGCCAGCAGTCTGGGTCCAGCCAGCAGTCTGGACTCTGAGAAAGTGTCTTTAATCTCAGAAAGTCAGTCCCCTGTTCTATAAAATGGAACAAATGAATCCCGGGATCTTAAAATAGACAACAGGTATGAAGTGTTGTGTTCAGAAAGTGTGGGAAACAGTTTGCGTTCAGAAGATGTTGGTTCTGCCAATTAGAGAGCTGATGGAATCGGTGATCTGGAAGGTGTGAATTGCAGTTGGGGATGGGCTCTTTTTGTTTCCTGTTTCCAAGTTAGTGGCATTGCACGTCTTCACTTAAATGGGAGAAATAGTGTCCACTGGTAATTATTTTGCTCTCAGTCCTTTTGAGGAGAAGTATCAAGGTGAGTGGGCTTCCCTGGTGGCTCAGACAGTAAAGAATCTACCTGCCAATGCAGGAGACCCAAGTTCGATCCCTGCATCAGGAAGATGCCCTGGAGGAGGAAATGGCAACCCACTCCAGTATTCTTGCCTGGAGAATCCCACCAACAGAGGAGCCTGGTGGGCTACAGTCCATAGAGTTGGAAAGAGTGAGACACAACTGAGCAGCTAACACAACACACATCTAGCAAAGGCAAGAAATTGATGGGAGAAGAAAGGACTCAGCTGATGGGAGCACCAGTCTTGAGGGTATCTCTAGTGATCCTAGACCAGAGGTGCCCACATCTGTTGAGGACTAGGCTCGTGTCCAGAACTCACTGTGGAAACAGTGGAGGATCATTGAGTCTGGTGCTGAAAAACCCAAGTTTGAAAACACGTTTCTTATACCAATGAACAGGCCAAAATCCAGCATAACTCAAAAGAGTTGTTCAAGGGCATGTGGCCATTCAGAAAGAGAGGTACAAATCTCGTGACCTCCATGAGGGTTTCCCAACTAGCTTCCATCAGTGACTTTATGGTCTGTGTAGGTTGGAGCAGGAAATCCAAAACTGCTTTGTTATCCTAGCCTGGATGTATTTTGTACTAATTTCAAATACATCCAATTGAAAACTGATGCTGAAGCTGAAGCTCTAATACTTTGGCCACCTGATGTGAAGAGCCAGCTCATTGGAAAAGACCCTGATACTGGGAAAGATTGAAAACAAAAGGAGAAGGGGGCAGCAGAAGATGAGATGGTTAGATAATATTACCAACTCAATGGATGTGAATTTGAGCAGACTCTGGAAGATGGGGAAGGATGGGGAAGCCTGGTGTGCTGAAGAACAACCACAAGTGAAATAAGTAAAAGTCATGATGTTAGCCAACAAAAATATTTGTGTTGGACTTCCCTAGCGGTTCAGTGGTTAAGACTGAGCACCCTCTGCTTGGGGCATAGATTCAACCCTGGCCAGGGAACTAAGATCCCATAGGCTGCCAGGTGAAAAAGCATATTGTGTAAAATACAGTTATTCTAATTGCTAAGATCACTTAACTACTTAAGACTTAGATATAGAAAAATGCAAGAATTTTAATTCTACAGGCAAAATTATATAGGATATTAAAGCAGAGTCCAAAGGCACCATTCAAAATATAATGTCAGAAAAAAGTATAGAAGACATTGAAATAAGCAAATTTAATTACTGTCTAGGGCATCTTTCATTGTCTTTGAGCCATTGAGCAACCGTGTAAGTGGTAGACAGCCAACAATAATGGAAATGGCTCCTGTCCATGTAAAGCAAGTTCTGTCTGGTGGAGATGCACTAGATTATTGCACTGTGGATATTGATTAGTTTTGTATCTATGTTTAAATTCATTTCTATATTCCTTTTATCTTGATGGTCTATACATGTGTGAATGTGCGTGTTTATTTTAATCTTCCTTTGAACCAGTTATAACATCATACTGAATTCCTGATTAATTATGGTGCTGAATAAAATCCTTGATATGTGTTAATTTTATAGGTTTCTGAGGGTCATTATTTTGTTGTTGTTGTTTAGTCACTAAGTCATGTCTGAATCTTTGCACCCCATGGACTGTAATCCCCCAGGCTTCTCTGTCCATGGAATTCTCCAGGCAAGAATACTGGAGTGGGTTGCCCTTTCCTTCTCCAGGGAATCTTCCTGACCCAAGGAATGAACCCTTGGCTCCTGCATTGCAGGCATATTCTGTACCACTGGGCCACCAGGAATGTCTTACCACTTAAGAGCACACACAAAAGACAGTGGCCAGTTTCATCCAAAAGGCTAGAATGCAAGCTTTATCTCTAACTAATAAATGAAACTCTATATCTTCCCAGAGCCTCTGCAGCCCAAAGCTATCTCAGATACCTGTGTGCTCACCAATCCCCTCCCAGCTGGCACAGCGGTAAAAAATCCACCTGCCAATGCCGGAGACCCAAGTTGGATACATGGATTGAGAAGGTCCCTTGGAGTAAGAAATGGCAATCCACTCCAGTATTCTAGCCTGGGAAACCCCACAAACAGAGGAGCCTGGTGGGCTACGGTCCATGGGGTTGCAAAGAGTAGGACATGACTGAGCGACTGAACAGCAACAAAGCAGCAACAATGGAAGCTACATGAAGCAGCCACCAATTGGAAGTTCACTACAGAGAATATGTTTAATGGAAGTAGAAGGTTAAGCTAGAATAAAAAAATTCAGAGGTAGTAATACTCCAATTGGCATTTCCATCAAGTTTCACACCACCCAGGGAGGCAGGCACAGCTCCTCTCTCCTTCCTGTGTTTAAAGGTTGTAAATGTCACTCACTCAGATGGAGGCAACAGGAAGTTGACAGCAGAAGTTCCCTGAGAGCCGGCAAAGACAATGAATGCCTGGAACCATGTTCATGCATCGTGTCAGCTCTGTGTTTAAACAGTTAGGGAGCGGCTTTGACTCCTGGAATCTTACTGATAAGTTTCAGTCAGTGTAAGAAGAGACTTTCTGGTTTTATCTTAATCTCCTTGAATGTGACTGATTCACATGATACGCGTTTGATGCAAATACATGGGAAGGAAATCAGTCCACGTGGAAACACAGAGCTGCAGAAGTAAGGCCCTCCCCACCTCAATAGGGGACAAATTATACCTTTCTAGGGAAAATTATAAAAATATATTGCTGCTGTTCAGTTGCTAAGTCATGTCTGATTCTTTGCAACGCCATGGACTGCAGTATGCCAGGCTTCCCTGTCCTTCACCATCTCCTGGAGTTTGCTCAAATTCATGTCCTTTGAGTCAGTAATGCCATCCAATCATCTCATCCTCTGTCATCCCCTTCTCCTCCTGCCTTCAATCTTTCCCAGCATCAGGGTCTTTTGCAATGAGTCAGCTCTTCATATCAAGTGGCCAAAGTGCTAGAGTTTCAGCTTCAGCATCAGTCCTTCCAATGAGTATCCAGGACTGATTTCCTTTAGGATGGACTGGTGGGATCTCCTTGCAGTCCAAGGGACTCTCAAGAGTCTTCTCCAGCACCATAGTTCCAAAGCATCAGTTCTTCAGGGCTCAGCATTTTTTATGGTCCATCTTTCACATCCCTACATGACTACTGGAAAAATCATAGCTTTCAACAAATTATTTACTAAGGCATTTCTAGGATGAGTTCCTCTTCAATAGGAAGAACGAAGGGAGCATTTTAGGAGAATATGTAAATTGAGCAGAGTAGAAAGGAAAGCAAGCCCAGGGAAGCTGATTTTTCTGGAGCAATAGTGGGTTGGGGGTCAGGGACTGGACATGAAGGGTGGTTTGGAATCAGATTGGAGAGGGCTGCATCTCGCCTGCTAGGACTGGAATCAAAACAGGCACAGGAGGAATACTGAAGAGTTTTGATCAATTACCTGATGTTATTTGAGGTTGTCAGAATGAAGAATTAATTGGAATAAGCTTAGCTTTGGAGAGAGAAACTAAACAAGCCATAAAGGCAAATCTTAAATGGGAAGTAATCAGGCTGGTGCCCAGCACACAGGGTGAGATCAAGAAATAGTTGTTGGGAACTGGGCTGTGAAGCAACAGTAGAAAAGGAGACAGATTCAAGAGAGACTGAGAAAGGAAAATGTGTAGGACTCATCAGTGCATTAGATCTGCACCACTCACCTCCCAAAATGAGCTTCCTGGTGGCTCAGACAGTAAAGAATCTGCCTGCAGTGTGGGAGACCTGGGTTTGATCCCTGGGTCGGGAAGATCCCCTGGAAGAGGGCATGGAAACCCACTCCAGTATTCTTGCCTGGAGAATCCCCATGGACTGAGGAGCCTGACAGGCTGCAGCCCATGGGGTTGCAAAGACTTGGACATGACTGAGTGATTTAGCACAGCACAGCACCCCCAAAATAACACAGTCAGAGCTACTTTGATGGGGGCAGGGCCAGCCTATTCAGACACCACATTCACCTTGCAAGACTCAGTATTGTCAGTGACCCAGTGGGTCTTATTTTCCTCAGTCAACCATGGAGAAACTCTTCTAGACTCATTTTCTGTTTCAGAGCCTAAGTCCCAACCCTCTGTTACTGGTGTCATTTAGAGGCTGTTTTTCCCCTCAGGGTTCCCATTTATCTAAAATGCTATATGAAAAATAACCACCTCATGCAAAAAGAAGCAACAGTTTTTGCCCAAAATATAGCCTGGAAATATTTTCTTAGGAACAGCTGGAATGTCATAATTCACTAAGCAGCAACCTCATCTCTGGTACAGTGTTCTCCCCCAAGAATCCATTCTTGTTGTTGTTCAGTCTGGGCAGTGGGTCTCTAGACAGGAATCTGGAGCACACAAATGCTAAGACAGATATCCAGAAGGCAGCCGAGCTCACCTGTAGCTTCCAAGGAAATGACTGTGAACCCAAGGGACGTGTGTCACTGGCACAGGAAAACTGAGCAACTGAGGATCCAACCAGGACTCATCAAGGGTGTGGTGGACAGAATCCTAAAGTGACCCACTGGTAAGCCACACGCCCTGGTAGAATCCCCTCCTCTTAGAAGGGACCGGTGGATGTGGGGGGACGTTCCACAAGTGATGAGGTTTGTTATACAGTGCAGGTGACTTGATCAGGTGAGCGTTAAGACAAATGTGGCTCTTCAAAGTTAGAGGGATCTGATGCAAGAGGAACTCTTCATTGCTGGCTGTGAAGACAGACAGGATCGAGTGGCAAGGAGTATTCACTGCTTCTGGAGCCGGGAGCAGCCCCAAGTCAACAACCTGCAAAAGAGTGGAGACCTCAGTCATAAAACTGTGAAGACTGAATTGTGCTGTCAACAATTCCTGAGTGGGGCAGCCAAGCCAGCCAAGACAGCACCTTGATCTCAGTCTTGTGCTGAGTGTGGGCTTCTGAGGTTTATATTATGAATGGGTTTTTTTCTAAACTTTGTTAGGCTTGTGGTGCTCCATCATGCGGCACTAGGAAATGAAAACTGAAGTCTGAAGGCAGTTCATGTCCCTTTGCTATAATTTATTATCACTGTTTTTATTATTCTCAAGTATCTCAACCTGGGTCCCAACAAGAAAGAGCATGTGATTAAGTCAACTGAGGAAAGTTAATGGAGGGGGTGTCTACAGAGATGTGTGTTAGTGCTCATGCATGCGTGCATGCTAAGTCACTCAGTCATGTCTGTCTCTTTGTGACTCCATGGGCTATAACCCACAAGTCTCCTCTGTCCATGCAATTTTCCAGGCAAGGACACTGGGTCACCATTCCCTCTAGGGGATCTTCCCAACCCAGGGATCAGACCAATGTCCCTCGTGTCTCCTGCACTGGCAGGTGGGGGTTGTTTACCACTAATGCCACCTGGGAAGCCCCATGTTACTTGCTCAGTCATGTCCAACTCTCTGTCACTCCATAGACTGTAGCCATCCAGGCTCCCTCCATCCATGAAATTCTTCAGGCAAGAATACTGGAGCAGGTTGCCATTCCTTTCTCCAGAGGATTTTCCCAACCCAGGGGTCGAACCCAGGTCTCCTGCATTTCAGGCGGATTCTTTACCATCTGAGCCACCACCGCCTATGAGATGTGAACGTGGACCAAGTAAAAGAAATCCACAAGGGAAGGTGGAGTGCCGCAGGGCTGATGGCACCAGGGAGACCCAAAGGCTCAGCAGAGGGGAGCTTCCAGAGCCCAGAGGGCAGCTGCATTAAAAGGAACCACGGCTTCAGGGCAGGAAGTAACCAAGACACTGAGATCTCACAAGTGGGAACATCTGCCCCAGAACCACAGACCAAAACCAAGAGCAAGACACAGGGAAACTGGTCCTTGTGCTCACTGGGAGGGACAGGGTGGAGAGCAAGACGGAAAAGCAGACTCAACTCTTCAACACAGCAGAAACATCGATACCAAAGGGGATCCTGGACTGGGGCAGGCAGAGCTCGCATGACATCTGGCCTCTAGAAGGAAAGGTGACACGTTGTAAACTGGAGAATCGCAGTGCCCGTGACATATGTAACTCCTCCTGAGCTGGGACAGGCTTGGGATGAGGCAGAGATGAAGGCCAGGCCTCAGTGACGCCAGAAGTGGTCATCATCAGTTAAAAAGACACTGGTTACCACTCTTATGGGCTTCCCGGGGGGCACTAGTGGTAAAGAACCTGTCTGCCAATGCAGGAGACATAAGAGACTCGAGTTCAATCCCTGGGTTGGGAAGATCGCCTAGGGGAGGACACAGCAACCCACTCCGGTATTCTTGCCTGGAGAACCCCATTGCCAGAGAAGCCTAGTGGGCTGTGGTCCATAGAGTTGCAAAGAGTCGGACATGACTGAAGCAACTTAGCACAGCACAGCGCATCCCTTTTATACCATCCTAGTGACTGCTTTTTAAATGAATGGACAGTGGTGTACAGTTTTGACTATGTGGCCACTGGTTTAAAAGATGCTGGCTTTGTTTTCTCATTCAGATGTGTGGGAGAAGGGGACTTGAACGTAAACTCAGTCATGCCCCCTCAGAATCATGGTAAACATGGCTAACAGTGTAGGCACAGAACCATAGTTAGTTGTACATTTGTGATTTTTATCACTCTGTATGTTTGCCAAGGGAATGCGGAGCTTCTGACTCCCGGTAGACGTAACTCCCATTTCCACCTGCGCAGGAACCATGCACAGATGGTTGAGAGGAAAAGCAATTCTCTGTGAATGAGATGGGCCTATGTGATGGGCCTTGAGTTTGCAGGAAGGAGCAGTGAAAAGTACTCTAGAGACAGGGGGCAGTGTCTGCAAAGGCACGAAGTGAGTCTATTCAGGCAAAGTGAAGTGGTCCAGCGTGACTGGAATGCAGAGCATGTGTGTGCACCTCATGAGCAAGGACATTGAAATTGCAGACAGGGGCAAGGCAAGGTGGTGTGAAGAGAGTCAATGTCAACAAAAGCAACTAGTATGGTCTTTCCAATAGTCATGTTTGGGTATGAGATTTGGACCATAAAGGAGACTGAGCATTGAAGGATTGATGCTTTCCAACTGTGGTGTTGGAGAAGACTCTTGAGAGTCCTTTTGACTGCAAGGGGATCAAACCAGTCAATCCTAAAGGAAATCAACCCTGATAGTCACTGCAAGGACTGATGCTGAAGCTCCAGTTCTTTGGCCACCTGATGCAAAGAACCGACTCATTAGAAAAGACCCTGATGCTGGGAAAAATTGAAGGCAAAAGGAGAAGAGGGTGGCAGAGGATGAGATAGTTAGATAGCATCGCCAACCCAGCGGACATGAATATGAGCAAACTCTGGGAGATAGCAGAAGACAGGAGAGCCTGGCATGCTGCAATCCATGGGGTCACAAAGAGTTGGACACAATTGAGTGACTGAACTACAATAAGAAAGTGTCTACAGTGCAGAGATGCCTCAAGTTTGAATATAAACCCTTTCACTTAACAGCTTCTCAGGATTAAAATCCAAAGATTAAGTTCCCCTTTACTCATAAGTTAAAATCTAAAGAAATGAAAATGACAAATTTCTAAGCCAAAGGAATTCAAGTACAAAATCTAAAAGCTAAAGAAAAAAAAAGTAAAGCCTAAAAATATTTTAAGGAAAAAAATTTAAAGTTTAAAGAAATTAAAATGAGGCAAAAAGTACTCTAGCTTGTTCTCTCTCAACCTGGGGCCCCTCTCAGGTGCCTGGGCTATACTGAGCTCCCTTCTGCAGCTGCACCTGAGTTGTCTCCCCAACTCTGGCATGAAGCCTTCAAGACCTAAGAGGTTTCTCTTACTCATCTGACTTACTTCACTCAGTATGACCATCTCTACGTCCATCTATGTTGCTGCAACTGGCATTATTTGATTCTTTTTGATGAGTGAGTAATATTCCATTGCCAAAAATTGATGCCTTCAAACTGTGGTTCTGGAGAAGGCTCTTGAAATTCCCCTGGAAAGCAAGGAGATCCAACCTGTTGATCTTTATAGAGGTCAACCCTGAATATTTACTGGAAAGACTGATGCTGAAGCTGAAGCTCTAATATTTTGGTCATCTGATTCAAACAGATGACTCATTGGAAAAGTCCTGAGGCTGGGAAAGATCAAGGGCAGAAGGAAAAGAGGGTGTCAGAGGAAGAGATGGCTGGATGGCATCACTGATGCAATGGACGTGAACTTGGGCAAACTCTGGGAGATGGTGAGGGACGGGGACGCATTGCATGCTTCTGTCCATGGGGTCACAAAGAGTCAGACATGACTGGGTGACTGAACAACCATAGCAAACATATCTTTATCCATTCCTCTGCAAAAGGACATTTAGGCATTTAGGTTGCTTCCATGTCTTGGCTATTGTAAAAAGTGCTGCAATGAACACGGGTATGTGTATCCTTTCAGACCATGTGTTTCTCTGGATATATGCCCAGGAGAGAGATTATCTTACTGAATCAGACAGAGAAAGAGAAATATCATACCATATCCCTTATATGCAGAATCTAAAAAGAAATTATACAAATGAACTGATTTACAAAACAGATACAGACTCACAGATTTAGAGAACAAACTTTGGTTACCAGGGTGAAGGGTGGCGGGAAGGGATAGTTAGGGAGTTTGGGATGGACATGTACACACTGCTGTATTTAAAATAAATAAGCAACAAGGACCTACTGTATAGCACATGGAACTCTGCTCAGTGTTAAGTGGCAGCTTGGATGGGAAGGGAGTTTGGGGGAGAGTGGATCATGTACACGTATGACTGAGTCCTTCCCTGTTCACCTGAAAGTATCACATTATCAATTGGCTACACCCCAGTACAAAATGAAAGTTAAAAGACCACAGAAGTTGAGTGTGTCCAACACCATGGCCCCCACGAGCCCAGCCTCTAAAGAATCTGAAGAGTTCTTTGGAGCGGTAAGACGTCTCAACACTAGCGGCACATCACGAGGTGTAGAGAATTGAGGTCCTACGCATTACGAGTCCACGGGAATGCTGCACTCGTGGGTGTCAGGAACACCATATGTGAGCAGGATGGCAGGGGTTGGCGGCCATGCATTTTGCACAGACTTGCCAGTTCTCCGCATCATGCTTAAGAGTGCCCTCTTTTCTCTGTTCACATGCATGCTCCATTAAAGCATGTATTGAGCCCTTCCGAGTGCAGGCCCATGAAGCAGCCCTCAACATGGACTCCACAACTTGTGATCCAAGCCCAGGCAAATCTCCCCTCATGCCTGGTCTTGACACGATGATTTACTGTACCTTGGAAAGAAAGGAAAAAATGTGCACTATCTCTTCCTCTCAGAGAGTCATATTTCAGACATCTGTACCTGGTGGCTTAATAGTAAAGAATCCACCTGCCATTACAGGAAACACAAGAGGCTCAGGTTCAATCCCTGAGTCAGAAAAATCCCCTGGAGGAGGGCATAGCAACCCACTCCAGTATTCTTGTCTGGAGAATCCCATGGATGGAGGAGCCTGGTGGGTACAGCCTTGGTGGGAGCCACCAAGAGCTGGACAATGATTGGGAGACTGAGCACGCAGTAGTACCTTCTGCAAAGGTGAAATTTGCAATCATGTCACACCTGTCTCCAGAGTTCATTTAAGAGGCCCCTCCTCTGCATCTGTGTATTGCAAATCCTCTCAATCCCCATTTCCCTGACCTCCCCATTTCCTGCAGGTCCCAGGTTTCCAGGGGTGACAGGCTCTGTCTAAGGGCATCACCTTTGCTTTCTCTTATGAGTTCCACCCTGTCCTGCTGAGGAATCGTGTAAGTCTATGAACGTTGCCCCACTGGACACTTTCCCTCCATCCCCACCCATATTCCAGCTCCAGACCCAGCCTCAGCAGACTCAAGAACAAGCACATTGGTGCTTCCCACTCTGAACCTCAGGAGAACCTGCCTGCACTCTCAAATCACTTTTATCCCTCTCCTGTAATGCAGGCTTGGCTTAGCATATAGTCTAGGACTTATCTGGCTTATCTGCCCCTAAGTTCAGTTTTTCTTGAGAGTCCCTTGTACTGCAAGGAGATCCAACCAGTCCATCCTAAAGGAGATAAGTCCTGGGTGTTCATTGGAAGGACTGATGCTGAAGCTTAAACTGCAATCCTTTGGCCACCTGATGTGAAGAGCTGACTCATTTGAAAAGACCCTGATGCTGGGAAAGATTGAGGGCAGGAGGAGAAGGGGATGACAGAGGATGAGATGGTTGGATGGCATCACCAACTCAACGGACATGAGTTTGAGTAAACTCCGGGAGTTGGTGATGGACAGGGAGGCCTGGCGTGCTGCAGTTCATGGGGTTGCAAAGAGTCAGACACGGCTGAGCGACTGAACTGAAGCTGAGCTGAGCTTCTAATAAGGCGATGTATTTCTTAAGCTACATTCTGCCTTCCCCAAGAAATGGAAGGTTAGGATCATTTGCCAGAATTCAGTACCTCCCTCCCTTTTATCTTCTTTTAGCTTTCCAGTCTGACATTTGTGGTTCTAGCATATCACACTAGATTTTACCTTGGGAAGTATCCCACAGTGAGAGGGATTCAATCTGGAAGTTCTAAAGCTGCCAAAGGCATTCATCGCACAACGCGATATTGCCTACGTGTCCCCGAGTGACATAATCCTTCCTGGAGGCAGTCCCCATCGGAGCCAGCTGAATCTACTCCCGATCTTGTGTTGCACATCCTGCCTCACCCTGAATAGCTCTTCGTTGACATGCCTTCTCTCCAGGTCTTAATTCTGTACCAACTGCCTGGGAGATGCCATCGTGGGGTACAGACATCAAAATAACAATTCCACCCACTTGCTCAGATGTCCTTTGCCTAATTCATGCTGACTCTCCAGTGCTGCCCTCTTTCACCTCCAGTTCTTGCCTTGTCAGGCTGGCCCAGTCCTCAGGGTGACATACCTGTCCCCAGTGGCTCCCAGATGGTGGCCCAGATCCCCACACCCTCCCGGGAGTCATCCCAGGCTGTTTACTGAGACCGTCCTTCTCTGGTTAGACTTTTCTCGTCCCTTGTTATCCTTACTAATCTGACAAAAAACAAGGAATCTCCTTTTCAAAGCTTCCTTTAAGAGTACTTGGATTAAATGCATCTCACTTTCCCTTTCTAAAGACCTATCCTGATAGGTCCTTTCTGAAGGTCCCTATCTGAAGACCTCAGTGTTTCTCCAGCCTTGTCACTTGGCTTCTGCCCCTGTTCTAAGTCTGAGGAATAGGCTTAATACCATTGCCATTCCTCCTTGATTCCCAGAGACAACCAGATAAGTTCATGTGGACAGTTCCCTGGGCTTCGGTTTTACAGTAACTTAGTTCCATTTTTTTCTCCATCTTAGTCCAGATAGAGAGCGTATTCTCTTTATAATCAGGTCCTTATTACTTTACTTATATGTTGATAAAATTGGCCACCTGTGTGCACAGAGCATCACTTGGGGTCTGGGACTCTGAAACCTCAAGCCACATTCTGTGCTTGCAAGAGACACAAAAATCAGGCACCCGGGAGCCTGTCTCCACTTGCAGTCTCTCTGTTGGTGATCTGTTCCAGCCCCGAGGCTTTCAGTTCCACCCCTAGACTGACGACTCACAAATTAATATTTCACGTGAGCGCCGAACTAGTTCTGCTTCTCAAAATCTCCATGAGGGTTTTTAATCAGCAGCACAAATTAATATATCAAGCTCTTTATCCCCGACTGGAAACGCGCTCCTGCCATGTCTCTCCCTCTTCACTAAGCTGTCCCCAGCTCCCAGCTGTGCAAGCTTAAAACACTGATTTCATCTTTGATTTCTACCTTGATTTTCTTTTCTCTTTTTTAATTTTTTAATTAAATTATTTATTTTAACAGGAGGCTGATTACAATATTGTGGTGGGTTTTGGCCATATATTGACGTGAACCTGCAAATATTACTGTTCCGCCTGCACAATATTACCCTAACATGCCAAATTCCCTTCGTGTGCACCTCTATAACCATGTTCCAACCCACCACCTCTCACTTGATTGTCTTTCTGCATCTGCTCCTGCCTTCCTGTAGTGCTAAGACCACAGAAGCTGGAGGGAATCAGGGCATTTGGCTCCTCCAGGTAAAAGTCTTGCCACTCCTCCTAGAGTGTAATTCATCTTCTTCCTGTGGCCAAACAACTCACACAAGTCTCCCCTCTAACCCCACTTGCCCCCTCCCTCCCAGTCCACCATTTTCCAGCCACAGGGATTATCTCTCTGCTCCTAAATGTGCACCCAAGCTCGCCCCCTTCTCGGTGCTCAGGCACTAGCCAGTCCTTTGTCTGGAATGTTCTTTCCTTGGATCTTCACATGGCTGACTCATGCAGATCTTAGCTCAATGCCCCTCCTTAATGGACTTTCAATGGGACTGTCCAGCCAAAATTATCCCCATCCCTTCCTCTCTCAGCCCCTTTCCATCAGATTACCCCATTACATGTCCTGCATTGTACTTATCCCACTATCTGGGATAACCTGGATTGTTTATTTATCCCCTTGTAACCTAGTATTGTCAGCTTCATGAGATCAGTTACCTTAACTGGGACATTTTCCTCTTGGTTCCCCCCAGAGCACCAGTGGAATAAGAAGAAACATCATCTTTGTGCATCTCAAACCATGTGGGCTACCTGAGAAGCACCCCCCTTGTCAGAAGCAAGGTGATTTATTTAAGTCCTGATAAGAAAGGAGAATTAAAACTCAACATTCAGAAAACTAAGATCATGACATCTGGTCCCATCACTTTATGGCAAATTGATGGAGAAACAGTGGCAGACTTTATTTTCTGGGCTCCAAAATCACTGCAGATGGTGACTGCAGCCATGAAGTTAAAAGATGCTTACTCCTTGGAATAAAAGCTATGACCAACCTAGACAGCATATTAAAAAGCAGAGACATTACTTTGCCAACAAAGGTCTGTCTAGTTAAGGCTATGGTTTTTCCAGTGGTCATGTATGGATGTGAGAGTTGGACTGTGAAGAAAGCTGAGTGCCGAAGAATTGATGCTTTTGAACTGTGGTGTTGGAGAAGACTCTTGAGAGTCTCTTAAACTTCAAGGAGATCCAACCAGTCCATCCTAAAGGAAATCAGTCCTGAATATTTGGAAGGACTGATGTTGAAGCTGAAACTCCAGTAGTTTGGCCACCTGATGCAAAGAGATGACTCATTGGAAAAGACCCTGATGCTGGGAAAGATTGAAGGCAGGAGGAGAAGGGGATGACAGAGGATGAGGTGGTTGGATGGCATCACCAACTCGATGAACATGAATTTGAGTAAGCTCCGGGAGTTGGTGATGGACAGGGAGGCCTGGCGTGCTGCAGTCCATGGGGTGGCAGAGTCAGATATGACTGAGTGACTAAACTGAGCTGACTGAATAAGGAGAGAAGCCAGAGAACTGGGGAGACAACACAGAGAAAAATACCATTCCTCTCCCCAAAACAGCCCAGAGGAATAGAGTGGGAAAACTTGTTCGGGAACACTGCTGCTGGAAGCCAGAAAAGCAGAGCGAAGCCCCTCCTGTGCTTCTAGCCCCGGGACCTGCCCATCCACCCATCATCTCAGAAGCTTCACATCGCATCCAACCCTCCTTTCACTCCACAGAGCAGGGAGCCTCCTATGGGTCCTACTCCTCTTATGCCCATCTGTGGTCCCCTTTATTCCAGCTGCTCCGGGCTGCCACAGGCTTGGTTCCAGCCTCACCATCCTCAGCTTGGTCATCATAGCACTCACACCCTCTATGTACCCATCATCCTCCAAAAAGGGGATCTTTCCAACCTGGGCTCTTGTCATGCTACTCCCTGCTTTAAAAACCAAGCTAGTTCAGGGCAGGGAAAATACAAGATGAGTCTGGAGCATTTTGTGGTGGCCTGAAGTAAGAAAATGCTCAGAAATGAAAGAAAGAAAGGAAGAGAGACAGGAAGAAAGGAATAAAGGAAGGAAAGAAGGGGAAGCAGAGACAAAGGTAGGCAGGAAGGGAGGGAAGAGGGAGGGATGGACGTGGGAAGGAAGGAAAGGCAAGGGTGGATGGAGACACGTCAAAAGGATACAGGAGCTGAACTGATAAAGATCTCTATGACCAGAGTTGAAACAGTTCAGCAACAAAGCACATAATAATGACAGTATTGGATTGTAACACAAAGAAGCCAATAAATATTCACAAGTTCATAGTGATATAAACAAATGATGGAATAAATACATCACAAGTATTCCTTGCAGAATAATTCCAACAAATAAATGTAGAACAGGTGGGGGAAATGGAAAATGAATGTTAGAACACCATAGCAAAAGTTATTGCAGGCAAGATTCACCAGTGAATGCTTGTATTAAAGGGCAAATACTTACGGAGAAAGATTTTCATTTAACCTCAAAGTATCTTCCCCAAAATTAAATAGGGAAACGTGGTAACTTCATAATGGAGAAACCCCACCAGCAACATCTTCATTGAGTGACTGAGGTTGATATCACCAAACTGAGCACCTCTTTTCCACATGTGGAGAGCAGTCCATCACCTCTGGGGCACTCTTCCTATAAATCCATAACCTCAATACGATCTTGCAGAAACATCATAAAAATCCAAAGAGACATTTTACAAAACACCAGACCAACAGTCTTCCAAAATGTCAGGGGAATGAAGGATTTGGGGAATACTCAGGAAGAGACTGGCAGAGACTAAAGATTTGAAACTGAGTGCAAATGGAACCTCCATTGGATCCTGGATGAGATAAGGACATTAGTGGGGAAACACAAAATCTTAATAGTCTGTGGTTCAGTTATGATATTATGCCCATATTAATTTCTAGTTTTGACAAACGCACCATGGTCAGTCAGTTCAGTCACTCAGTCGTGTCCAACTCTTTGCAACCCCATGGACTGCAGCACGTCAGGCTTCCCTGTCCATCACCAACTCCCTGAGCTTACTCAAACTCATGTCCATCCAATCTCTGTCATCCCCTTCTCCTCCCGCCTTCAATCTTTCCCAGCATCAGGGTCTTTTTCCAATGAGTCAGTTCTTCACATCAGGTGGCCAAAGGATTGGAGTTTCAGCTTCAACATCAGTCCTTTCAATGAATATTCAGGACTGATTTCCTTTAGGATGGACTGATTCCATCTCCTTGCAGTTCAAGGGACCCTCAAGAGTCTTCTTCAACACCACAGTTCAAAAGCATCAATTCTTCATGCTCAACTTTCTTTATAGTCCAACTCTCACATCCATACATGACTACTGGAAAAACCATTGCTTTGACTAGACGGCCTTTTGTTGGCAAAGCAATGTCTCTGCTTTTGAATATGCTGTCTAGTTGGTCATAGCTTTTCTTCCAAGGAGCAAACGTCTTTTAATTTCATGGCTGCAGTCACCACCTGCAGTGACTTTGGAGCCCGATGGTGGCAATGGATGTTCATGTTAGAGGAAGTCGGGTATGTAGGAACTCTCTGTCCTGTTTTTGCAGCTCTTCTGTAAATCTAAAGTTACTCAGGGGCTTCCCTGGTGGTTCGATGGCTGAGAATCCACCTGCCGATACAGGAGGCACGGATTCTTTGATCCCTGGTCCAGGAAGATCCCGCATGTTGTGAGACAACTGAGCCTGAGAGCCACAGCTACGGACGCCTCTGCACCCAGAGCCCATGCTCCACAGCAAGAGAAGCCCCCGCAGCAAGAAGCCTCCTCATCGTGACTGGGGAGTAGCCCCCACCCTCCCCAACTAGAGAAAGCACGAGCACAGCAACAGTGATCCAGAGCAGCTGAAAACAAATACAGAACTGTTGAAATAAAAGGCAAGCAAAATAATTCAAAAGCCCCTTGCTAGCTTGGCAGGGTCAGTAGAATTCAATGTCTTTGCTGCAGCATCAGAACCACCCAAGATCTTAGCTCCTGGGGAGTCTTGAGGAAAGGTCCCCCTCCATGTGCCACCCCCCAATACATTCAAACAGCATCACTCTCCAACCGCATGAAGCTCTTCACAGCCCCCCAAGGTAGCCCAGGCTTCATAGTCACAGGCCGCAAGCCTTCACCACTCCTTCATCTTGGAGTCTGTTTATTAATCAAGTTCTTGGTCAAAGTCAAAGCAGAAGTCATTTTTGCATGACTTTCCTGAGCCCCCACTTCCACCACGGACAGATTAACTTTTCCTGCCCCACGTCCCCCCCTCCCCACCCTCTATGCCCTGTGATGACTTCTGCCACGACCCCCTCCCCGTTGTTGCACAACGACTAAACTCTTGGTTCCCAGAACAGAACTGGGGCATATTTATCTTCATGGTCCTCAGTCAATACTAACGATGTGTGAGATTAATCGGGAAGGAGGGTATTCCTGGAGCTGGACAAACCCATCTGGTTAATCAGCTTCTGTAGGCAGAGCCTTGGGGAGGGCAGGGAGGGCTGGCACCCTGCGTCCTGGGAGATGGTGCTCATCCATCACTCTCCAGCCCTGCCAGCAGCCAGTGGCAAAGTGCCTGCACCAAAGGTCACCTCCTCGGGTTCTGTGAAAAGCCAGGGTCTAAGCTAAAATGCATAACAACTAGGAAGAAAAGTTTACTACTCAAGAAATGAGTTGCTTTTAAACATAGCTGAACTAACCAGCAATGCAAAAAAGGTTACTGGAATGTGAACAGGAACTAGATTTACTCCTCATTAAACCAAACCATTTGATAGAATTCCCCATTATGGCTCAGAACGTAAAGAGTCTGCCTGCAGTGCAGGAGACCTGGGTTAGATCCCTGGGTTGAGAAGGTCCCCTGGAGAAGGGAATGGCTGCCCACTTCAGTTCTTGCCTAGAGAATCTCATGGACAGAGTGAGAGAGTCAATTCCTAGACAGGTTGATAAGAAGTCCGGGGGTCCCCGAGGAGAAAGGGCTCTGGGGCTCTTGAAGAGGAGAAAGGGGTCTGGGGTTCTCAAGGAGGAGGAGAGGACAAACTTTATTTTTCTCTACATTCCTTAGTCTTAGTCACAGCAAAAGTATTTTTCTTTAAGCCTGGAACTGCTAATTATACAATGAACAACTCAGTTTAAACTCTGTGAAAGTGAAAGTGAAGTCGTGAAGTCGTGTCCGACTCTTTGTGACCCCATGGACTGTGTAGCCCACCAGGCTTCTCCATCCATGGAATTTTCTAGGGATGAGTACTGGTGTGGGTTGCCATTTCCTTCTCCATTTAACTCTGTACTGGGGATTATATCCTAGGGAAGGACTAGGATTATATCCTGAGAAAGGACTGATGTTGAGGCTGAAACTCCAATACTTTGGCCTCCTGATGCGAAGAGCTGACTCATTTGAAAAGACTCTGATGCTGGGAAAGATTGAAGGTGGGAGGAGAAGGGGATGACAGAGGATGAGATGGTTGGATGGCATCACTGACTCAATGGACATGAGTTTGAGTAAGCTTTGGGAGCTGGCGATGGACAGGGAAGCCTGGTGTGCTGCAGCCCTTGGGGTTGCTAAGAGCTGGACACGACTGAGTGACTGAACTGAAGTGCACTGAACTGAGGGATTATATAACAACAATGTATCCTGCTTGAGGACAGTTTTTCCTTCCTGAAAACCTTCTGGCTAATCCTGTTATCTTAAAATATAAATTATGGGAGTGGGTCTGGTAAAATTTTCACAAACTTGAGACATTCTTTTGATTTATTGTAATAATTAATTCCCTGGAGAAGGAAATGACAACCCCCTCCTGTATTGTTGGCTTGGAAAATCCCAAGGACAGAGGAGCTTGGCAGGCTACAGTCCATAGGGTCAAAAGAGTTGGACACAACTTAGCACTATCTTTCTTAACTAATTAAAAAAGCATATAACTCCCTTGCTAACACTAGCAAGAGAGTCACTCTCTGCCCCTCTTCTGATGTCTGTGCCAGAAGCTTTCCCTGTCCCTCTCATACTTGAATAAAACTCTGCTACACAAAAGCTCTTGAGCGATCAAGTCTGGTCCCTGGTCCCGAAGCTAAATCTTCTTCTTTGGAGATCGTGATCCAAAACTGTTCCCTGTAAGCTATCAAGAGGAGCCTGGCAGGTTACAGTCCATGGGATCACAAAGAGTCGGACACAGTTGAGCAACGAATACTTTCACTCTCTGTGGCCAGCTTGAACTAGTCTATGTATTTAAAGGTAATAAGTCCCCATTCTTTTGTAAAAGCCTAAACCTTACATATTTCAAACTTTCTCAAAACTCACTCCTTTGTGCTCACTTGAACCCAAGTGACTACACATTTTGAAGCTGCCTGCTCGCCCGCAGCAGATTCTGAAAGGACTACGTTCGCCTTGTAATTTAGACTTCAGTCCCACAGTTTGATATCCACAGCTCTCCCAAACTTTGGGCTACTGATGTGAGAGCACCTTGGGTCTGGCTTTTTTAGGTCAGTGAAGACTGCTTTTTTAAAGTTTTTCTTGGTATGTGCTTTTCCGTATTGATTTCTCCCAATTCCAAAATAGAGTTCAAACAGTACAGCCGTAATAGCTCTCGGATTTCAAACCCCCTGCTCTTGATTTGCGGCTCTTAATGTTTCATGCATGTGGCCCTTACATAACTCTGCGTCTCCACCTCGGTATCGATTCCCTGCCCTCACCTTCAATATTTGATCACAGCGATGAGAAGAGCCAAATAAGTAACTGCAGCTTTTGGAGCTGGACTCAAAAGTAATTCTTCTTCCCGTTAATGCAGGAGGAGAAAAGGAAAAGAAGAGAAAGGAAACTGCGTTTATTTCTCAGAAGAGCAGCCCGCTATTTTCTGAAAATGATACTTTTATTGAGTTCATTTTCAGGACAGGACACAGAGAGGCCAGCTAGGAGGAGCTCCTGCTATTTCTTCCCACCTCCTTCTTGGCCTCAGGAAAAGGCGGTAGGTCAGCAGCTCCCGACTCGCCACCACTGGTTCTCTGTCAAGAAGTGGGATCAAGGAAGCCTGGCATCCGAATGCCCCCAAATCACCTCCCAGTGACTCTCCACAGTGGGCCTTCTTCCAGCCTCCTGAGCTTCCCACTAGAAAAGCCGTGATGCGGTCCTGATGATGCTTCTATTTCACCTGCAGCAGCCCTCCTGGTTCCCCATCATCGGGGAAATATCTGTCAGTTTCCCAGAGAGGTTTGGGGCATATTTAACCAAGGATTCATCCACCTAGTCAACTAGCCTAAAACAGAGAAATTCTTTCTTCTATCTCTAATTATATCCTCGCACCCACATCCCACATGGCTGGTCGCCGAGTCCTGAGGCTGCCCCTCAGAAGGACCTCTGTGATGTAGCCCCTTTTTTTTTTCTATCTTCAATGCAGTAGTGAAGAGTCAGATTTGATATTTCCACCTGGAACTACAGTTAAGAAGGACTTTTGCATCCCTTTCCAGAGGTTACAGGGGAGAAGGGACCAGGAAGAGGAAGCAGATGGGTCCCAGCCCCAGAAGGAAAGTGAACTCTTGGAGGATTGATATATGGGATAATGGGAGCGATGAAGGCAAGTCTTATTTTCTAAGATCCTGAGTAAGGTTTCTAAACCTGAGTAAGACAGAACAGACTGGAATCTCCAAAAACTTAGTTATCCCATTATAATTGTGAACAGACATTGATTAGGATTATGACTTATATTCAATTATCTCTTTTAGTTTCTTGATGTCATTTGATAGTTAGATGGGTTTTATAATAACAAAATGTAGTGCTATTTAACTCAGGTTGGCCCAAAGATATAAAAATATGTCTCACCTTTTATAACATATAGCAGAAAATATCCCCAACTGTATGTCCGTGAACCTCTCATGGGATAAAACAGTGTACCTAAGCTGTTAATAAATGAGCCACTGTAAATTAAAAATGTTTCATGGACTCCTAGTGTTAATATAGCTTTTAGCCTAGTGACACTTCAGCATGTCCAAACATAAAACTAAATATGAAATCTTTATACTAGTAACTTTCAGACAACTGTAAAACTGAAATAATTTGAAAAATTAAGCCGCCAGTCTTAGCTTTGTTAGTTATATACTTTGAATACTGAGAATTATGTCATTTTACTGAAACTAAATCAGTGTTCTGAACACAAATATGATGTAGACCGTCCCTGTGCAGCTCCTACTGAACTTGACAAGCTTCACAGTGTAAATACCACAGGCCCTGGGATAATCCCAATGGCTATGAAACCACAGTGAACAGTCTAGCACAGATGTGTTTGGAAAAACAGAAAAGGAGGAAGAAGATGGAGAACGTATATTTGAAAAGAAAACTGTTCAGGGACTTCCCTGTTGGTCCAGTGGTTAAGAATCCACCTTCTTATGCAGGGAACACAGGTTCGGTCCCTGGTCAGGAAACTAAGATCCCACGTGCTGCAGGGCAGCCAAGTCCATGCCCCACAACTCCTGAGTCTGCTCACTCTAGAGCTGGAGTGCCACAATTCAAGAAAAGCCCTCACATTGCAAGGAAAGACCCCATTCGCCCCAACAAAGATCCCTAGGGCTGCAACTAAGACCCAAATGAATAAATGCTGTTGCTGTTTAGTTGGTAAGTCATGTACAGCTCTGTGACCCCATGGAATGTAGCCCACCAGGCTCCTCTGTCCATGGAATTTCCCAGGTAAGAATTCTGGAGTAGGGTAGCCATTTCCCTCTCCAGGGGATCTTCCCAACCCAGGGATCGAATCCAAGTCTCCTGCATTACAAGCAGATTTTTCACTGCTGAGCCACAAAGGAAGCCCAAATAAATAAACATTTTTGTAAAAAGAGAGTGGCTCAGAACTTTATTACATTGATGAAGGACATCACCTATAGATCCACCAATCCCTAAATTCCAGAGTAAGACAAATTTTTAAGAAAGATACTTCCTGACTCAGAACTAATAGGGAAGCTTATATCGATTTAAGCCTCAAGCCAATAAATATTACAAACTCTGGGGGGTGGGGGTGGGGGCACTGGGGAGGAAAAAACTCTTGAAGGCCCTGAGATGAGCCTAGAGAATAAGGGGGCTGGAGGCACATGATCCTTGGAGAAGGGAAGCAAACGTGTGAGCACAACACTCAGCACTTGGCCAGGCTTTTCTCTGAGGACACTTCTGATTCAAGACAGCAGGTGGGGGCATACAGCTCAAACAGAAAGCGGTGGTCTTGCTGGAATGGAAGAAATGGGGCTGAAGTGATCAGAAACTAAGAAGAAAGTCCTAGAGAGGAAAGAGACATAGGTGGAAGCTCCAAAACCTTCACACTAAATTGAGTCAAGTCCCTGCACAACTCCAAGAAGCCCAACAGAAATATTTCAGGAGCTTTCTGCTACTAGAGAGACAGGGATTGGCGTTCAAGTCTCACCAGCTAGGCAAGCAAGCTGAATGCCTCAAGCTTCCCACTGAAATCCCTGAAGAGCCACATAGTCAGAATAAACATCACATTTTAGGACTAACAGATTCACTGTCCAACCAAGAGTAAAATCTAATTAATTAGCAGCAAAGCCTTAAACAAACTCTCAACAGGATTTAGGGGCTTACCTGGTAATTTAACTGCCTTCCGGAGCAAGTATGACATCCTGCAGAGGAAGATATCAAAATCCAGAGTTCCTACAATGTTCCAAAGAAAACATCAGCCTAAAGTCAAAGATTACTAGACATGAAAAAGGAGCAGAAAAAATGGTCACCATGTGAAGAGAAGAAAAAAGCAGTCAAATGAGATTGTCATACTGAATGAAGCAAGTCAGACACAGAAAGACAAATATCGTATGGTATTGCTTATATGTGGAAGAAAAAACAAATGAACTCATTTATAAAACAGAAGTAGAGTTACAGATGTAGAAAACAAACAGGTTACCAGGGGATAAGGGGAAGAGAGGTAACCTGGGGGTCTGGGACCGACATAAGCACACTACCACGTGTAAACTGGGGGCTTCCCAGGCGCGCTAGTGGTGAAGAATCTGCCTGCCAATGAGACGCGTGACATGGGTTTGATCCCTGGGTGGGGAAGATCCCCTAGAGGAGGGCATGGCAGCACACTCCAGTATTCTTGCCTGGGAAATCCCATGGACAGAGGAGCCTGGTGGGCCACAGTCCATGGGGTCACAGGGTCAGACACAACTGAAGCAACTTAGCATGCACACACACATATATAAAATATAAAACTAATAAGAACCTGCTGCACAGCACAGGTAACTCTACTCAGCACACTGCAATGGCCTCTATGGGAAAAGAACCTACAAAAGAAATGAAAGAGTGGATGCATGCGTGTACTTACATAGCTGATTCACTCTGAGTGCACCGGAACTAACACAACATTGTGAATCAACTACAAAAATAAGTCAGTAAATCGCACTGAATAGATTGAGCAAAAGCAAGCAATAAAGTGATACACCATCAGTGAATTCCTTAACTTTTCATTACCTAATTTATTTAATACTTTATTCCTAATGAGCCTGATTTCTTAAGTTATCCTTTTAAATTGTTCAATTCTGGGACATCGTAAAGAAAATCCAAACTGACCAAATGCAGCTCAATTTATTCAGCCCTTCACTTCAGATTGTGTCGTGATTGACAACGGACACAATTTTAGAATCATTAAGGCACAGTCTTCCTCATGCCCCTTACACATTTTCATTTTCTGGGACTAAGTTTTCAAGTTTTATTATAATGTCACCTTCATTGTGTGTTTGAGCAAGATCCACCTTTCGCTAAAAACATTCAAAAGCATTTTAATCCTAAAAGAAAAATGCCTAAATTTAGACGTGGCTTTTTGTGGACATTTTCATGCATAACATTAACAGGAAATGACTCCTACCCACTAAGTGTGGATGGTACAGACTCAGCACTAACTTCTTTTGTGCGCTGGAAACCACACTGACGTTTCCTCTGAGGCTCACGGTTGACCTCACTCTTCTAGTAAGAATTTCATCTTGTTCAAACAAAGCAAAGATTTGGTATTCCTTTCATGTGGTCAGGAAAGGCTGAAAGGTCAAATGTGATAAGAGATTCTATCTTTGGGAAGATTTGGAAAACGGCATATATAATTATTGCATTCATTGGGCTTCCCGGTGGTTCAGACTGTAAAGAATCTGCCTGCAATGCAGGAGGCTAGTTTTGATCCCTGGGTTGGGAAGATCCCCTATGGGAGGGTATGGCAACCCAACCCCATATTCTTGCCTGGAGAATCCCATGGACAGAGGAACCTGGTGGGTTACAGGCCATAGGGTCACAAAGAGTTGTACACGAGTGACTAACACAACACTTACTCCAAAAACTGTTTTCACTAAATGTATAGTTGAGTCATGACTCCTAGTAACAAATGGATTTTCAGCCAAAATTCTGGTTTGTACACTTTTCTCTTTACCAGTATTATTAGTGTTTTATCCTTTATATCAAAACCTGAAACTGAAAGTTGTTCGGTCACACCTTTCTCATATCAAAGCCTACACATTTTACAGTAGATATAAAACCAATGACAGCCGTTAATTTTGATGTCTGTTTTCATCTTACTGGTTCAGTTCAGTTCAGTCGCTCAGTCGTGTCCGACTCTTTGTGACCCCATGAATCTCAGCATGCCAGGCCTCCCTGTCCATCACCATCTCCCGGAGTTCACTCAAACTCATGTCCATCGAGTCATCTCATCCTCTGTCATCCCCTTTTCCTCCTGCCCCCAGTCCCTCCCAGCATCAGAGTCTTTTCCAATGAGTCAACTCTTCCCATGAGGTGGCCAAAGTACTGGAGTTTCAGCTTTAGCATCATTCCTTCCAAAGAAATCCCAGGGCTGATCTCCTTCAGAATGGTCTGGTTGGATCTCCTTGCAGTCCAAGGGACTCTCAAGAGTCTTCTCCAACACCACAGTTCAAAAGCATCAATTCTTCGGTGCTCAGCCTTCTTCACAGTCCAACTCTCACATCCATATATGACCACTGGAAAAACCATAGCCTTGACTAGATGGACCTTTGTTGGCAAAGTAATGTCTCTGCTTTTCAATATGCTGTCTAGGTTGGTCATAACTTTCCTTCCAAGGAGTAAGTGTCTTTTAATTTCATGGCTGCAGTCACCATCTGCAGTGATTTTGGAGCCCCAAAAAATAAAGTCTGACACTGTTTCCCCATCTATTTCCCATGAAGTGATGGGACCAGATGCCATGTCATCTTTCTGGTGGTTAAGACTAAATCCACAAATGTTACTTGTTCAACAGAACATTTTGTCTTTGGTACAGGTGATGGAAATGGGTACTATTTACTTTTTAAAACATTTGTGTGTGATTTCTTCTCTTACTTTAGTAAGATGTCCATTCACATGCATTCATTAAGATATGGGTCTCATTTGAATACTTCCTCCTTGATAATCTTCACAAGCTTTATTTTTTAACCAAAATTCCAGGTTTAGCCATTCTACCATTTAGTTTTACAAGCATTTCTAGTAGGAAATTTCTATTGCTTTCTATAAATATTGTACTGTGGGTATCACAAAAAAATCATCGTGCTTGCTAATAGTGAGCAGATAATACGACTCTTTAAGAACATTGCTTCAATGTATTTCCAAATCCGGAAGTCTTTCTTCAGCACTCTCACTCACTGTTCAGACTGTTCCCCATGGCAGTAATTACCTGTGTGATTTCTCTGGTTTTAGGTGCAAATGATGTTTTATGTTCTTATAATTAAGAGTTTGGATGTTTTCAGCCACAGATACCATCTTACCCAAAGCTACATTACAAAATATGAAAAAATAGTTGCAAAATACTTCACCTTTAAACTTAAAATCTGTAAGTTGGTGGCTATACTTTCTTCTTCCAATAGAAATCATGGCAATGTAAAATACTCAATTTTCTATCAGGCTTATTGAAAGAAAATCAGAATCGTCAATTTGAATCAGATTGCCTTGGCTAGAAACATTCACACACGACCCAAATGGTGTGATGAGGCTTCATCTCTCTCGCCCAATTTACCGATTTCATGAATATCATTTTCCTCATCTCCTAACAGCAGGCTGGCGCTCTGCCACTTCCAGCTGTGGTTTGGATAAGAAATACTCTTTCCCACTCATTGTTTGATCAAAAATTCAATCTTCCTTTAATAATGACTATAAAGAGATTTCATCTGACCTGTTTAAGTTTTGTATCTGATGAGAACAATTTTCTTGCTCATTTTCATTTTTTTCAGTAATGAAATCTAACTAATTATACAATGTATAACATTGAGCTTGCAAGTTTCATCTGAGTCACACACCACAGAAGTCTGCTCAGTTTCATTGTTTCCAGATTAATTTTAAATGTGAGCAGAGCTCCTTTCATGAAGATTTTCCTATTTCCTTCTCAGCTTTCTATTTCTGAGCCCCACTTCCATATCTCCTATTGCACACATACACACACAAAAAAACTGACTGCATTTATTCTCCATGATCTAAAGTTTAAAATATGCATTTCAGATTAAAATATACAATGGAATGTTGTTTGAACTGTATTCATTTCAATACGTTTTCATCAAAAATATAAATACATGGAATTCGTGTGAGTGCTCAGTCAGGTCCAATTTTTTGCTACCCCATGGACTGTGGCGAGTCAGGCTCCTCTGTCCATGGAATTTTTAAGGCAAGAATACTGGAGACGGTTGCCATTTCATATATGGAATTTAGAAAGATTGATGGCACCAATGATCCTACATGCTGGGCAATAAAGGAGACTCAGACATAAAGAACAGACTTTTGGACTTGGTGGGAGAAGGTGAGGGTGGGATGATTTGAGAGAATAGCATTGACACATATACATTAACAGACAGTAATTCAAGTCAAATCCTAAAGGAATCTAGTCAAACCAGTCAATCCTAAAGGAAATCAAACCAGAATATTCACTGGAAGGACTAATGCCGAAGCCGAAGATCAAGTACTTTGAATGGCATCACTGACTCAAAAGACATGAGTTTGAGCAAGCTCTGGGAGATAGTGAAGGACAGGGAAGCCTGGCATGCTGCAGTCCATGGAGCTGCAAAGAGTCGGAAACGACTGAGCGACTGAAAAACAACAATATACAATAACACATGTAACAGAAATGACCAGTGCACGTTCAATGCAGGAAACAGGGCGCCCGAAGCCGGTGCTCCGGGACAACCCAGAGGGATGGGGAGGGAGGTGGGAGGGGGTTCAGGATGGAGGGGACACGTGGATAACTTCGGCCGATTCATGCTGATGTACGGCAAAACCGTCACAATGCTGTAAAGTAGTTATCCTCCAATTAATATTAATGCATCAATTTTTAAAAAAGAAAAAGGAAAAAATAAATATATGAAATATATATCTATAAATGTACAAATTATATCTATAAAAATATAATCTGTACACTTATATATGCTGCTGCTGATAAGTTGCTTCAGTCGTGTCCGACTCTGTGCGACCCCATGGACTGCAGCCTACCAGGCTTCTCCGTCCATGGGATTCTCCAGGCAACAGTACTGGAGTGGGGTGCCATTGCCTTCTCCTATATACATGAAATATATCTATAAATATATATCTATAAATGTACCAATTAAAATAACATTAAAATGACAATTAAAAAATATACTTAATGTATTATCTCAAAAAATTTATTCTTCTTGTAAAATATTTAAACCAATTTTTATAATTGAAGATCAAACACAAACTGTGATTAATGAACCCAAATTTTTAAAATCAAAATCATATAAATAAAGCTATAGTTATATAAATTTGTTAAACTATAATTCAAGTGCTAAATATTTTTATAGCTGTAAAGTTATTTACAGTTTTCCTGTTGAAATCCTCCAAGATGCCAGTGTAAAGACTCACCATCATGCTGCACTCCAGGGACTGGTGTATCTAGATGGACCCCAGCACCCGCCCCTTGCAGGACCCATGCTGCAAAGTCTGGGGCAACTCACACGCCTGTTCGCATTCAGAGTGGTCTCTCTGCTCTGAGGGCACAGGGCAGATGTGGAGAAGTTGACCTGGGGGCCTGAATGGTGTTAGCCAAGAGATAAGCTGTGGCACGTGGAGGACAGGTGCTGCCCACAAACAAGTCTGTCTCTGTCTGTTCTCCCAACACAGAGCCCAGAGCAGGGGCAAGGCCAGCACTGCCTACTGGGCCCCTCTACAGAACCACGTGCACAGGTGAGGAGGGACCATGAGCAGTGATGCTCAGGGAGGGGTCTTTCTAAAAGCCAAAGCCACACCCACAGTCCAGATGCCCACTCACAGAGGAATAACTGAATCATTTGCTGTGCTTTCATAAAATGGATACGGAACAGCCACAGAAATGAAAGAACTAGACTGATCTGCAACAACTCAAGTGAATGCCACGCACATAAGTTGAACAAGAAAAGCTCAAGGTAAAAAGTGATTGATTTCACTTAAAGCAAACAAACAAACAAACAGATCTTGGACTGTGCCTGCTGGAAAATCCTTAAAGAGATGGGAATACCAGACTACCATAACTGCCTCCTGAGAAACATGTATGCTGGTCAAGAAGCAACAGTTAGAACCGGACATGGAACAACTGACCAGTTCAAAATTGGGAAAGGAGTATGACAAGGCTGTATATGATCACCCTGTTTATTTAACTTATACACAGAGTACATCATGCGAAATGCCAGGCTGGATGAAGCACAAGCAGTAATCAAGATTGCCGGGAGAAATACCAACAACCTCAGATATGCAGATGACACCACCCTTATGGCAGAAAGCGAAGAGAAGCAAAAGAGCCTCTTGATGAAAGTGAAAGAGGAGAGTGAAAAAGCTGGCCTAAAGCCCAACATTCAAAAAACTAAGATCATGGCATCCGGTCCCATCACTTCTTAACAAACAGATGGGGAAATGTGGAAGCAGTGACAGATTTCCTTTTGTTGGTCTCCAAAATCACAGAGGACCATGACTGCAGCCGTGAAATTAAAAGATGCTTGCTCCTTGGAAGGAAAGCTGTGACAAACCTAGACAGCATATGAAAAAGCAGAGACATCACTATATGCCAACAGAAGTCTGTATGGGCAAAGCTATGGTTTTTCCAGTAGTTGTGTACAATGTAAGAGGTGGACCATAAAGAAGGCTGAGTGCTGAAGAACTGATGCCTTTGAACTGTGGTGTTGGAGAAAATTCTTGAGAGTCCCTTGGACAGGAAGGAAATCAGACCAGTCAATCCTAAAGGAAATCAACCACGAATATTCACTGGAAGGACTGATGCTGAAATTCCAGTACTTAGGCTGCTTGATGTGAAGAGTGGACTCTTTGGAAAAGACCCTGATGCTGGGAAAGACTGAGGGCAAGAGGAGAAAGGGGTGACAGAGGATGAGGTGGTTGGATCATATCACCAAATCAATGGACATGAGTTTGAGTAAATTCAAGAAGACAGTAAAGGATACAGGTGCCTGGAGTGCTATAGTCCATGGGGTCAGACATGACTTAGCAACTGAACAACAACGAGCGCCAGGAATAATTATAAAGCAGAGCCAGGAAGGGGTCCCCACAATAGTCAATGTTGGCATGTTGGTAGCTTTTAAGGGGATGGGGAGGGACAGTCACTGCAGGGGGCATGGGCGTCTTTAGCCTGTGGGGACACTGGAATTGTCTTTGCTATGGTTTGCCTGTTTGTGTCCCCCCAGACTCAAATGTTGGAGACCTAATGACCAAGGGGACGCTATTAGGAGATGAGCCTCTTGGGAGTTAATTAGGTCCTGAAAGTGGAGCCTCTTGGGAGTTAATTAGGTCCTGAAAGTGGACGCTTCCTGAAAGCGGTCACTGTCCTTCTAAAAGAGGCCCCAGGGACTTCCTTCACCCTTTCACCCATGTGGGGCACAGTGAGAAGTGTGAATTCAGAGGAGGGCCCCCACCTCACCACATGGACAGCATGGCCACGGGTGTCCAGCCTCTGGAATGGTGAGGAATAAATGTCTGCTGTTTCTAAGCGCCCAGATTCTGGTGTTTCCTCAGAGGAGCCAGGATGGAGGAGTAGGGCAGTTTTCACTCTGACTTTGGTGGGGTTGTATGCGTTTCACTGATACATTTCCCAGCACTGTTTATTAAACACACATTTACAGCTGTGTACTTTTCTGTATATTACACATCAAGAGGAAAAATTTTTTTAATGAATGGAGGGCAAAAATTAGAAGATGGCAGCTCTAGATGACTTATTTAGTCATTCATTCAGCAAATGTTTATCCACACTGTGTGCCAGGCTCTTCACAAAATGTTCAGAAGCAAATTCAACATTTGAGATCCCACTCTGTCTTTTAAGAAGACGTTTGTAAGCAGTCTCCTCACTTCCTCTCAGCTTGTGGCCAGAAATACTGCAAAGGGTAAGACACGTACGTCCTCTCCTTGAAAACTTGCCCCTGCCTTTCCTGAGTGCTGGTGAGAATCAGGGCTGTTTCCTAATGATGCTCAAAACAGACAATGCAGGCCTGCATCCCCGACATCCACCAACATCCTTTATTAAATAACCTGCAAACTCTCCTTTGGACTTCCCAGGTGCTGCAGTGGTAAAGAATCCATCTGCCAATGTAGCAACTGTGAGAGATGGGGGTTTGATCCCTGGGTCAAGAAGATTCCCTGGAGTAGGAAATAGCAACCTGCTCTGGTATTCTTCCCTAGAGAACTCATGGACAGAGGGCTGCACTCCAGGGGGTTGCAAGGAGTTGTAGACACACAAACACCCCTTCTCTCAGCTTTCCTACGGGAGGGAGACTTGGGGAGTGTAATCAGGGCCCCTCCAGAGCTGTCCTTGGTGCTGAACCTTGCAGAGCAAGGAACTCTGGATCTTTCAAATTCTCCTCATTCTTCAAAACATATCAGCTCTTTTTGGGAGGGGGGACTACCATCTTAATTTTTTATTTTAGCAGGGGTTGGTGGCCAAGAAATTTAAAACACAAATACAATAAATTCTTTCTCGTGTTTTCAGTGGAGCAAAACACACTCGTCCATCATTCTTTACACCACTCCGAGGGACAGCTTATTTTCTAATGGACTAAGCTTCTGGACAACCTCAAATGTACACCAATAACCAGGCTCAAATGAGGGCTTAGCTCATAATCCCCACAACTCTGTGATATTCAGGAAACATATAAAGACTGCTTGTAGACTGTGTATAACTGAAATTCATAGACCAGCATCCCAGCAAAGGCGGTCACTCTGGTCTTTGCCAGAGAAGCAGGTGAGATGAATTCAAATCCTCTCAAGCAGATTCTTTGCCATTCGAGCTACAGGAAAGTCTTCTAAAACACCACAGGCTGGCAATTCCATGCACTTCTAAGACTCAGTCATGGACAGCCACCTTCTGACTCTAGCGGTGGAACATTATGCTCAGGAAATAAGTGGAAAACTTAATATAAATAAATCACACTTGAATTCTAGTAGACTATGCGGCATTATTAAATTTTTTCTTGTAATGCTTAATATCTTTCTTGATTTCTCAATATCTCTTTACGGCATTTGGAGAACATTTTCAAAGCCCCCTTGTAGCTAATTTAATACCTACAAATTCCCCGTGGATATGTAGAAAGATTGTACAGCTTAGGGGATTAAGTACTCTACATTTTATTACAAAAGTACAGGTTCAAAATATATAAAGCCCTATTATCTGAAGAATATTTTCCCTGTACATAAAATAAGTTACTTTAGGAGCGAAAATTATCATGTTAAAAGGCACATCTCATCACCATCAATAAAACAATGTGTTTAAATACAAGTCAAAGAGTTAAAAGTCAAGAAAACTAAGAAGAAAGTTATCATTTCAGTATGATATTACCTTGTATTTATATAAAACTCTTTTAATGGAATTATTATTTATATAATTATTATTATATTATTCATATAACCTTGAATTCCTTTCATTGTTATCCAGTAATATAATCCCAATTAGCAGTACTATTCTCACTCTTTTGTGTTATTACAACCACTCTTCAAGAGAACTCAAAGTAAATAAGTTTAATTAAAGTTAATCTTTGGAATCCCCACTGAGGCAGAATGAAGTGGACATTATCCTCTTTGTACATAGAAATGTACATCCATGAGAAGAATCCCAGATAAGGACTGCGGTGTTACCAAGGGGAAAACATCCAGGTGTTTGAGATGAATGTGGTCCTGTGTGCTTACTGGATGCTGACTTAGGTCTTCCAGTTACGAGTCTGCACTTCATTGGTGACCAGTCTTTATGATGATGATCAACAGGCAGTCAGAATACAATCCCGGGCAGGGTGTCTCAGAAGCTCTCAGAACATCTCTGAGAGCTGTGCATGGACCAGCCCTGGTCCACTGGCATCCAGGTGAGAGGAGAGGGGGGAGATGGGGCAGGGCGAGGGGAGGAGGAGAAACTGTCATGTCATCCTGTTCATTTCCAGCATAGTCCAAAAGCCCAAACCAAGAAAATCATTGCTGAAAGCATCATGCCTTGTCTCAGTAGAAATGAAAAAATTGTCTGCATTTGTCCCTTTTGTTTCTTGATCAGATCATAATTTACTTAGGTGACAAAAGAGGTCAATTTTTAAGAACCGGGAACATTTGGACTTCCGTGGTGGCTCAGAAAGTAAAGAATCTGCCTGCAATGTGGCAGACCCAGGTTCTGTCCCTGGGCTGGGAAAACTCCCTGGAGAAGGGGATGGCAACCCACTGCAGTGTTCTTGCCTGGAGAATTACATGGACAGAGGAGTCTTGCGGGCAACAGTCCATGGAGTCGCAAAGAGTTGGACATAACTGAGCAACTAACACTTTCACTTTCAAAAGAAGAGTGTCCATCTTGGAATCTTATATCATTTCCTTTATCAATTCTCTCTATGGTATATCACAGAGAGTGCACAACACAAAACTAACTAGCAAAGGACCACAAACTAAACACCAGTGTAACCACACACTGGGTCAAGATACTGTTGGCACCTCAGGAGCCCCACATAGCTTACAGAAAGTTGAATATTCAAAGAAAATAAAATGTTCACACCTTCTTTTTTAAGGGTGTCTTGGCATAGCATCCATATAAATTTTAGAATCAGCTTCTCAAGTTACACATACATACACATTCACCCAGTTGGCAGTTTTACTGGAATTGCACTGAATCTAGAGATCATGTTGGAAGCACTGATATCTACATAATAGTGAACCTTCCCATCTGTAAATATGATATACTCTTCCACTTATTATTTTAAATTTCTTATTAATAGTGCTTGGCATAAAGTCTTACATATTTGTGCCACTTGTTCTTAAATATTTGATGTTTTTATGTTGTTGTAAATATCTTTTTAAATTTAATTTTCTAATTTGTATGCTTATAGATATCAATTTAGAGTTTTTATGCATTATTTTAGCCACCTGACTACCCTTATTATAAATTTCAACAGTCTATTAATGGACATAATCACATTATCTGTCAGAAAAGTTTTGGCTTTCCTACTTTTCAACCTTCGTACTTCCAAAGTTCTCATTATTACTCTTTTATTTTTTATTAATTTTTACTGGAGTGTGGTTGATTTACAATGCTGTGTTAGTTTCTGCTGTACAGCAAAGTGAATCAGTTATACATATACATATATCCGCTCTTTTTTAGATTCTTTTGCCATATAGGTCATTACAGAGTATTGAGTAGAGTTCCCTGTGCTATACAGCAGGTTCTTATTATCAATAGTCATCTATTTCACAAGTGTGTATTTGTTGATTCCAATTTCCCAATTTACCCCTCCCCTATTTTTCCTTTTGGTAGCCATAAATTTTTCTACATCTGTGACTCTATTTCTGTTTTGTGAATAAGTTCATTTGTACCATTCTTTTGATGCCACATAGAAGAGATACCATATTTGTAATATCACTTTTTGTGAATATCACTAATTTGTAAAATACAAATGCAACAGTGTATATAACATTTCTAATGTGCTATCTTACTAAGAACTTATTCAAAGATGTGAACTAAAGAATCATCACTGAGTGGAGGTCCTTTGAGCCAGCCCTTTTCTCAGGAGCCCTGTCACTGGTACCATCTCCACAATTAACCCCCTTAATCCCCATGAAGTCCATGTGTTTCATAGTTGCCAGGTGTCCTACCAATCCCAGGAAGTTACAGAGCTAAAGGTGATTATTGAGGAGCAGGTAACAATGGGGAGCACTCACCCAACATTCTGTGGTTACCTGGTGCTTAATAATTTGAGAAGGCTCCACAAAGGTTCCCCACCTCACCCTGGCACTCACAGGAACTGCCACCTCACACCATGAGCACAACTTGGCACCATGGGAAACAGGTGAAGTGTTGGAGCGCACGTGAGCCTCTGAGCTCTGATTACCTGCAGAGAGCTGCATGCTCCCCATGGAGTAGATGGGACCTCACCCCAGAACACTCCATACAATTGCTGGAGGGGGACTAGAGGGCATCGGTGCCACTCTAACAGCAGAATTGACCTGGTTAGAAACGGTGACCCTGTGGAGCCCCCAGGACAGGGACAGCTAGTTCTCCTGTTGAGCCAAGTGGCCTTCTGTAAGCTTCCAGACATGAGGAGGGGAGGCTCCAGGTCACCCAGGTTTGATGGAGGAGCAATGATCAAGAGACGCAGATGCTTTCCTCAACCAAGCCTTCTTTTAAAGGATGTTTCTTCCTGCAACTTCACGCATGGTGTTGCCTAATGTCTTGTTTTGCAAAACAAATGGCCTCTAGAGGCTCTGAGACCATAACCAGGGGACAGAGCTGCCTTTGGAAACACGTAGAAAGGATGCTGTCCCAAGAAAATTATCAAAACCACAGTCAAACATTTATGTACAAAGTTGATCAAAATGAGTTTGCTTCAAAAGAGGGAGAAATTAGAAAGGGTTTGAAGGCATAAACCTAGATTTGAAGCATCACAATTTATCCTCTGGATGCATGTCACACAACCCGGGGACTCTCAGCCAGCACTGAGCAACCAGTGCTCAGCAATAAGAGAGGGCCCATATTGAGCTGTTAGGCAGGAAAATAAACTTTTAGAAATTCATATAAAATGATCTGGCATACGCTTTGGAAAGATAAAATGAGAAGTTTAGGGGAAAATAAAGCATATCAAGATATAATAATGATTTTTTTGTGATGGGAAAATAGTTGCTGTTTGTCTTCTTTTATGTACCCTCGTCTGTTCTCCAAGTTCTCAATAATGAATGTTTATAATTTTATCACCAAGAACAGGTTACACCTAGAAGACTCCATGGATTAGTGAGATACTCCGTGTGAAGGGCGGAAACCATCACCCGGGATTCAGTCTCCGTAGGCCTGTGTTCAAATCCCGGTTCAGCCTGTCATCATCATGGTGAGTATCTTGGCCACACTTGCCCTGCTGTGCTGTCAACTATAAAGAGGAGACTCACCCCACTTCTCAGGGTGCTGAGGAGGGCGCTAAGAGATGTGCTTAAAAGAACCAGGAACATGTTGGGTGCTCCGCTGGTCCCTGAATAGGAGCAGATTACTTGAACAGAGATGAACCCATCCGTTTCCCACATTGTCAGTGAGACCTTGACAACGGAATCAGATTGATAATTCTAAACATGTCACATTTCACTGAATGTACTTCAGGGAAGGAGCAGCCTCACGTCTCATCCATCCGGGTCTTGGGGGTGGTCTCGGCATCTGGAAGCCCCCACCCACCCACCCACTGCTGCTGCGCCCATCACCTCCAGACACTCCCTTCTGCTCGTCTTCTGACTCCTGGGAGTGCAGGTGTGGTTCTGACCCTGGTGAGAGATGCCTCTTCGTTTGTAGGATGATAGAGTCTGCATTTCATCACCAGGTATTACTCAGGGTTGGAGCATTCCATCACTTTTAGATATTTGTCCACCCTGAGTGTGAATCAGGAAACGGTTAGTTGTACACATGGTTCCACTAAGAATGCCTTGAGGGAGAGGTGGGTGTGGTCCACTCAGTGCTGGCCACAGAGGAGCCTGCCCCAAGCTGGTGTGAAATCCAGGAGAGAGGGGTTGGTGGGCCTGTGGGGGAGTCAGGGGCTGGAGAGATTTCTGTACCGCTGTGAGCATCACCCCTGTGAACACACATCTGCTCAGGCCGCCCACCTCGATAAAATGTTCAATGTCCCGAGTCAAGGCTCCTCTCATTCTCCAGGCCACCACTCCCCCTTCTGGGCTCAGGGTCACAGGAGGGGACAGGAAGTTCCTGAAGCTCCAGGCCTCCTTTCCCCCAATTCCTGACTGTCCCATCAGGGGCTCAGACCCTTTCCCATGATAGCCTCCCTGCCTGCAGGGGGAGATGTTACTGTTGGAAAAGTACTGTACGTAAAACCCCTGAAGGCCATCAAGACTTGACTCATACTTAGAGGGTATGGCCAGATCCCCAGAGGGCTGTGGGAGTGTCTGCATCAACTATAAAAGGCTGGGGTGTGATGGGAGGATGGAGATGTGCAGGGACCCGGCTGGGCTCTCCTGGGTGCTGATTTGGGCTTATTCGCACGTAGGTGGCCTTGCTCTGCCCAAGCATGGGGAAGCCCTGCCCCTCTGGTTCCACTGCCACCCTCTCCCTGTGCCTCGGGTTCTTTATTCAACAGTCAACAAGTGGCCTGCCCAACTCAGATTGCCACCAGCGCATGGCCAAGGGTGGGTGGAGAGGTGGACCAAGGCAAGTGGGTCTCCTGCCCCTACTGAGCCAGGGAAGGGGGACCCAGGGAGGCCAACAGGCAGTAAATGAATCAACATGAGTATGAGCCGAATAGCAGCAGCAGGAGCCATCGAGGTCGCACACTGGTGATGGGGTGCAGTGCAGGATGGAGGTGGATGCAGGTTTGTGGAGAGAGGATGGGGCACCGCTCAGAACCCTGAATGGCATGGAAGAACCCTGCAGAGGTCGGGGAGGGCAGGGAACTTTCCAACTAGAAAGACTTGTTCCAGAAACAAGAAGAAGGTCAGAAGGGTGTGAAATGAAAAGGCCAGGGAGGGGCTTGCAGCAGGCATGGAAGTACCAGCTAGGGTACCAGCCTCCCATCCAGGGGAAAGGATGCAGATGACCATGCAAGGGTCCAAGGCCACAGCCCAGAGTCCAGTCAGCAGTCAGTCTGGAGGCTGTGGGGCACTGATGTGACCGAGTAGACTGGTGTGGAGACCGGTCTACACAGGGCAGGGAGCAGGCGACCGCTGTGAGTTAGCTGCCACGTTGAGTGGGAAGCATCCGGAGGTGAGTGAGCCCGAGAACGAAACCTGAAGCATGATGGAGCTGTGATCGCTCAATTAGAAACCTGGGAGAGCACCTGGGAAGGCCTGTCTCCTCCCAGCTCAGGTGTTCCCATCCCCTCTGTGCAGTCTCCTCTCTTGCCGAAGCCCCTCCCACCACCCCAGCCTCAGCCAGCCCTTGCCATTCTCTGAGCACATGTAGCATGTTTCCCTGCTGCCCTCTGTGTGTGCTTGACGCAGCCTCGCCTCTTCTCCACCAGAACGTTTGCTACTCTCCACTTTTGAGACCACAGATCTAGTCCTCTGGGGCCCAAAGAGGCTGCATGTGTCTCTGCTCCTGCTCTCCTCCAACTGTGCAATCTGGTTCCTTTGTGTCCAAGCTAGAGTGGCTGTTCCTCAAGCAGGAGTCACATCTGATGCTGAATCTGGCACAAGGAGATATTCAGTAAAAAGTCCAATTCACTGCACCTGAGCAGCGTCAATGCTTCAAGGGGAATCAGGGAAGTACCAGCCACGAATGCTCTGGGAAGTGGACACACGGACATCCCACTACCCATTCATCATGTCTACACTGATCTCCAGTGCCTCTCAACCCACCCTTGACCACTGGCCGTTCCTCCTGGCCTTGATTCTGCTCTCACATCCCTCCTCCAGGGCAGCAGGCAGCCCAGTCCCCAGTGCAGACCTTGGCTCCATCCCAGACACACCCTCTTCTGGCTTTAGAGATTCCACAAAAGCATTCTGGCTAATCCCTTCCCTTTCTGGTCCAGGTTTCCAGAAGACCCCCCCCCCAACCGCCCACACATCCCATATTGCTCCCTTTAAAGGCAGCTGCCAGCCCAAGACTCTGAATTGAAACAAGAGAGATGAAGCCAGTGAAATAAGAGAGTAGAACATGGAGACAGGAGGCAGGACATCACTGGCTCTTTCTGTCTAACCTTCTTCCTTTATCACACAGGCTGAAGAGCATTTGCCTTGAGCTTATGCAGGCTTGAATCTTCAAGCTGCATTTGCTGAAAATTCAATGCCATGGTTGATTTCACGCTGAGTGAAATTTCACTGTAACTTTATCTACTGTGCTGCCAATTTGGGAATTACAAAGCTCCCCCAATTAAAGAATTTTACCCATGAAGTTCTCATTTATAAATTTCTAGAGTCCTTTGGCATTAACCCCACTGCTAGAATCCAATTCTTCAATGTCAAAATATTAGAGTAAGACTTCCCTGGTGGTTCAGTGATTAAGAATCTGCCTTGTAATGCAGGGGCCACAGTTTCGATGCTTGGTCTGGAAACTAAGATCCCATGTGCCTCAGAGTAACTAAGTCGCAACTACTGAGCCCATGCGCTCTGGAGTCTGTGTGCTACAACTGGAGAGCCTGTGAGCTACAGCTGGACTGGAGAGCCTGTGTGCAACAGCTGGAGAGCCTGTGTGCTACAGCTGGAGAGCCTGTATGCAACAGCTGGAGAGCCTGTGAGCCACAGCTGGACTGGAGAACCTGTGTGCAACAGCTGGAGAGCCTGTGAGCCACAGCTGGACTGGAGAACCTGTGTGCAACAGCTGGAGAGCCTGTGTGCTACAGCTGGAGAGCCTGTATGCAACAGCTGGAGAGCCTGTGAGCCACAGCTGGACTGGAGAGCCTGTGTGCTACAGCTGGAGAGCCTGTGAGCCACAGCTGGACTGGAGAGCCTGTGTGCAACAGCTAGAGAGCCTGTGTGCTACAGCTGGAGAGCCTGTATGCAACAGCTGGAGAGCCTGTGAGCCACAGCTGGACTGGAGAGCCTGTGTGCTACAGCTGGAGAGCCTGTGAGCCACAGCTGGACTGGAGAGCCTGTGTGCAACAGCTGGAGAGCCTGTGTACAACAGCCGGAGAGCCTGTGAGCTACAACTGGAAATCCTATGAGCTACAACTGGAGAGCCTGTGTGCTACAATGAAAGGTCATGCATGATACAACAAAGATCCTGCATGCACAGTTAAGACCCAAGGCAGCCAAATAAGTAAATAAAAATTAGAGTGATAATGAAGTTTGGGAACCTCTGTTGACATGAGGGTGTATTCCCTCACAGTCATAAGTGTAATGATTGCTCCCGCAAAGTAGGGGGCGGTTCCCAGTGTTAAAAGGAATGATTTTAGTGCTGAAGCTTCAGAAACATCTCTTGGGGCTCCCTGGTTCTCCAGTGGTAAAGAATCCGCCTGCCAATGCAGGAGATATAGGTTCAGTCCCTGATCCAGGAAGATGCCACATGCCATGAAGCACCTAAGCCCATGCATCACAACTACTGTGCTCTAGAGCCTGTGCTCTAGAGCCTGGATGCTGAGACTACTGAGCCCGTGCATTGCACTTACTGAAGCCTGAGCTCTAGAGCTCGTCTCCGGAACAAGAGAAGCCACTGCGATGAGAAGCCTGTGCACTGCAAGGAGAGCAGCTCGTTGGAGAGTATCTGTTGCTCGCCACAGCTAGAAAAAGCCCACACACAGCCATGAAGACCCAGCACAGCCAAAAATAAATGAATGATTTAAGAATAAATAAATAAATAAACCATCCCTTGGCTCAAAGAGCGCGAGCTTCAGGGAGCTGTGCAGGTCAACGGGGCTCAGTGCCAACATCTTGAATGTTCACTGCTCCTTCAGAACCAGATCCAGTCTCCAACAATAAGGCTAACGTGCGAGCCTCAGAACTGAATCACGGGAATGCTTCCAGGCAGGCTTTCCAGCAGAAAAGTCATCCTCTGAGGCTGACTCTGCCTGGCTTTCTGCCCACACACATTTAAACCTTTCAAATTTCCCAACTGTTCCTGCTGAAGGACTTTTAGAACAGAACTCTTTTCTACTGTTGCTTTCATTCATTACATACAAATAAAAATACTTGACAGTAATTAGGAATTAGTGATGAAGCCATGTGAAAATCAAACTAAACACATTAGGGAAAGATGTTTCTGGAGTCTGAGATGAAAGAGACTCGATTCCTCGTGCTGAAGACAAAAATTGAATAGAATTGTTATTTCAGGCTGAAAGGAAGCGTGCACTTTTTTATTGAAATAGAGTTGATTTACAATGTGTTCATTTCTGCTGTACAGCAAAGTGACTCAGTTATTTTCACTTCTTTTCCATTGTGGTTTATGACAGGATATTGTAAGACCATGTTGTTAATGCATCCTATCACTCAGTCATGTCTGGTTCTTTGCGACCCCATTTAATGTAGTGCCCCCCCCCAGGCTCTTTGTCCATGGGATTCTTCAGGCAAGGATACTGGAGTGGGATGCCATTGCCTTCTCCAGGGGCTCTTCCCAACCCCGGGATTGAACCTGGGTCTCCCGCATCGCAGGCACATTCTTTAACACCTGAGCCACCAGTGAAGTCCCATCCTATATGTAGTCCCATCCCTGATGGCAAACACAAGTCTGCTTTCTATATCTTTTTGTGTTTTACAGTCTTTTTATATTTCATAGACAGGTATGTTCATTTGTGCCTTATTTTAGAGTCAACATATAAGTGATATCATATGATATTCGTCTTTCTCTCTCTGAGTGACTTCCGCAGTGTGCTAATATACAGACCCACCCACGTTGCTGCAGGTGGCATTATTTCATTCTTTTTAGCATGTGCTTTTAAACAAGGCAACTCAGGCAGTTTCCTACATCTTTCAAACTATAATCAACCCTCTGTATCCACAAGTTTTGCATCCATGGATTCAACTGGTTGAATCCCCAGAAGCAGAACCTATGGATATGGAGGGCCGGTTATATTCTTGCTGCATGTGTGATCAGTCATGGCCAGCTCTTTGCAACCCCATGGACTATAGCCCCTCAGGCTCCTCTGTCCATGGAACTTCCCAGGCAAGAATATTGGAGTGGGTTGTCATTCCCTTTTCCAGGGGATCTTCCCAACCCAGGGATCGAACACTTCTCCACATCTCCTGCATCTGCAGGCAGATTCTCTGTGGATGAGCCACATGGGAAATATTCATGGTACTACACCATTTTGTACAAGGCACTTGAATACCCATGGATTTTGGTATCTTTAGGGGCTTATGGAACCAGTCCCCCATGGATACCTAGGGATGATTGTAATTGTAGTTGAATTAAAATTGTATCATTTAAATAGTTTGCACTAGACTCTTTTTAAAAGGAAGCATATATAGGAAAACATTTTGATAAGTTATCTGAAGTAAATGTAAGACTTGGAGGACAAAGTTGATATGAGATGTAGAGGACCAGAGCAGGAAGTTGGGGCCTCCAGCAAGAGGCAAGAGGAAGAAAGGAGGAAAAGTGAATATTGGAGACATGGAAGAATACTGGGGGTGAGTTGAGGATGTGGAGAGGAGATTTTGTGAACTGAACTATCTAAAATTGTTTGCATTGACAGTATTAACTCTATCATGTTCCTCAAGGTTTCCATAAAGTCTTTTACGCATTTAAATGCTTGGGTGAGTGATGAATTGTATGTCAGGATGAAAGCCATTCAGATTAAGGATTACACTCACTCACTGGTAAGATATTTGCTACACTCAAATAAGTCAATAGAAGCAGGTTTCTGCTGACCCAAAGGCAACCCTGAGGATGTGACCACTAGAGCATTTATCAACAAAGGAGATGTCAATAAAATTACTTCCACAAAGGCGAACTAAGGACTTAAACAATTCAATCCAGATTTTAAGCAGGCCAAGTTCTCCTAGCAGATAATATGAGTAAACTGATGAGAAAGGTGATGACGATGAGCATGCACAATGAAAAGCACGATGACCTTTTGACAGTGGTATGATAATGATGGACGTGATGGTGATGGTGCTGGTGATGGTGCTGGTGATGGTCGTGATGATGATGCTGGTGATGGGATGGTGGTGATGCTGGGAGTAGCTATGGTGGTGGGGATAACGGTGGTGATGGCGATGGTGCTGGTGATGGCGGTGATGATGATGCTGGTGGTGGTGATGGTGATAATGAACACGATGATGGTCGTGGTAAAGATGATGGTGATTACAACTAACATCTTTGAGTGCTTACTCTCTGTTAGGTCCATGACAGCTTAATTAAGCTATTGAATTTAATCATCACGATATATAAGCTTCACCTGCTGCTATTGTCATTTTGTAGATGAGAATAATAATAACTCCATCATCTAACTGGAAAGAGACATAGAGGATATTCGAACCTGGAATGACCATGAGTCCAAAGAATCTTTGGTGTTCCAGGAACAAGAAGTGAGTTAACAATGGAAACATGCCTTGGGAGTGAGTCACAGGGTGAGTGACCACACTGCACCTGTTACGGCAGAGCCTAGTGAAGCTGCGCACACACTACCTACTGCCTAGGGAGGGCTATTGCCTCAGAGGACACAAGAGGCAGAAAGAGGGGCGAGGAGAGGGGCGGGAGGAAAGGGGCTCTGGAGCTGTGTGTGCCTAAAAGGGAGGAACTGAAAAAAAGGCAGGAAATAGCCACAGCGCATGCACCACGATCTCTGCAGCCTCCACCTGTCATCACTGAGTCCCACTCCCCCACCTCCAGCTCCTCCACCTCCAGAGGAGTCTGCTGCGATCATCAGTAACTTAGTGCACGACCACACAGACGACCCCCACAGGGTTGCCAGACTAAACACGGGGGGCCCAGTCGTGTCTGGATTTCAGACAAGCGAGAAATACATTTGAGCACACGTTTAGTGCCACACATGGGAAATTCACAGGTAACTGGAAATCCTCATTGTCTATTGCTGAATCTGGTAACCCTACTTTTCCAAAATCAAACTCTTTCTATTGTTCCATTTCTCTCTACTGCTCATTGGTTCAGGATAATGGTGGTGAAAGTAAAGTCCAATGCTGTAAAGAACAATATTGCATAGGAACCTGGAATGCTATGAATAGGTCCATGAATCAAGGTAAATTGGATGTGGCCAAGCAGGACATGGCAAGAGTGAATACTTACATCTTAAGTGGTGAACTAAAATAGATGAGAATGGGAGAACTTAATACAGATGACCATTATATCTGCTACTGTGTGATAGAATCCCTTAGAAAAAATGGAGTAGCCCTCATAGTCAACAAAAGAGTCTGAAATGTAGCACCTGGGTGCAATCTCAAAAAATGACACAATGATCTTAGTTCATTTCCAAGGCAAGCCATTCAACATCACAGTCATCCAAGTCTATACCCCAACCACTAATGCTGAAGAAACTACAGTCGAATGGTTCTGTGAAGACCTACAAGACCTTCTAGAGTTAACATCAAAAAAAAAAAAAGAAGGATGTCTTTTTCATCATAAGGGACCGGAAAGCAAAAGTAGGAAGTCAAGAGATACCTGGAGTAATAGGTAAGTTTAGCCTTGGAGTACAAAATGAAGCAAGTTAAAAGCTAACAGAGTTTTAGGAAGTCAAGAGAACACACTTGTCATAGAATACTGCCTCTTCCAACAACACAAGAGATGACTCTATACATGGACATCACCAGATGCTCAATAACGAAATCAGATTGATTATATTCTTTGCAGCCGAAGATAGAGAAGGAGAATGGAAGACAGGAAAAAATTCACTGTGTTTTTCCACAAATTCAGATTCTCGAGCTTTGAGAATGGGGAAGACAGGCAGGAGGGGTTGGATTTTCTGCTTAGTTTCTGTGTGGTTGTGGCCAATTTAAGATGCTTGCAAGCAGTTCTTACTAAAGACTGCCGCAAATGCATGGAGGCAGCTGGAAGGAGGTTGTGTTTATCTTAAATAATCAGCTCCCAGGCATTCAATCAACAATAAGTATTAGGCACTCCCTCCATGCCAGACAGCCCAATAGGTTCAGGGGCTGCCCTGAAGATAACAGTGAATAAGCTTCCTACCTTCATGGAGGCCACACACAGTTACAGCCTGAGTTGTGTCCCTTAAAATGCATGTGTGGAAGTTCTAAACTCCTACTACCTCATAATGTGACCTTATGCGTCTTTATAAGATGCAGGCTGTGTGCCAGGTTGCTTCAGTCGTATCTGACACTTTGGGACCCTAGGGACTGTAGCCCGCCAGGCTCCTCTGTCCATGGGATTTTCCAGGCAAGAATCCTAAGTGGGTTGCCATGCCCTCCTCCAGGAAATCTTACTGACTCGAGGATCGAACCTGTGTCTTCTGCATTTCAGATGGATTCTTTGCTGTCTGAGCGACCTGGGAAGCCCTCTTTATGAGATGAAAGTGAAAGCCACTCAGGAATGTCCGACTCTTTGTGACCCTATGGACTGTACGGTTCATGAAATTCTCCAGGCCAGAATAGAGGAGTGGGTAGCCTTTCCCTTCTCCAAGGGATCTTCCCAATCTAGAAATCAAACCGGGTCTCCTGCATTGCAGCCAGACTCTTTACCAACTGAGGTATTGAGAGGGTAACAGGCAGGAAGGTCAGGGGTCTCCAAACGGAGGAAATAGCCTGCAAGCGTCAGACATTTTTATCTCTCTTAAGCAGCAGGAGGAAACAAACTAGTGATATTTTTTTCTTCTCTATACAAATTTAAAAGGAGGTTTCTCTTAAAATACTGTGTTGCCTTAATGACACTTGGTTTCACCTGAAGTTAACTATTCTCAAACCTAGAGATAACCAATGCCTTTTTCTTATGGAAATGTTTGTCTTAAGCTAATATATTATGCATTTACCAACAAACTCTGTCTTCAAGTCGGTTCCGCCTCTTGGCTCAGAACCTACTTGACAAACCAGTATGTTATACTCAGATATTGTTTCCCTAATCTATGTAAATGAAGCTATTTGTATGGTGGTCTGCCCTTCTTCAAGATTCAAGTTAATCATTTTATGGCCCAGGATAAACCATTTGGTGCCAAGATCATCCCAAAATGCATCTTATGGGTGAGGGGCCTGGTGCCATTCTGAATTTTAAGACATTCCTTTCTTTCATTAACAGACTGCTAGTGACTATATAACATCCAGCTGAAGACTAGCAGGGGAGTACTTTTCTGCCCCCTTCTGATGCCTATGTCAGAAGCTTTCTCTATCTCCTTTGTACTTTAATAAAACTTTATTACACAAAAGCTCTGAGCAATCAAGCCTCGTCTCTGGCCCTGGATTGAATTCTTCTCCTCCGGGGGCCAAGAATCCCAGTGTCTTTGCGTGATTTAACAACAATCTTTATATCCCTGATATATACCAGATATATCCCTGATATATCCCAAATATCTTTATGAGATAATCCAGATACCTCAAGGATATATCAGGGATATACCAGATATATCAGGGATATACCAGATATACCAGGTATTTCAGAGATATGCCAGATATATCCCTGATATATACCAGATATCTTTATGAGATAATCAAGCTCAAATAAGTCCATTAACTTTGGGCTCTATTTCAACAGGACGGCTGTCCTTATAGAGGGGAAATTTGAACACAGGGAAGATGACGTGGAGGCAGAGGGTGGTGTGGAACATTTATAAGCCAGGCAACACCAGAGGCTGCTAGAGACTCGGAGAGAGTCTGGAGTGGACCCATCACCTGCCCCTTCAGGGGGAGCTTGGCTCTACCAACCTCTTGATCTCAGACTTCTGGTCTCCATAATCATCAGACAATAAATTTCTGCTGTTCTAAGACACTCAGTATGTAGTAGTTCATTATGACAGTCCTAGTAAAGTAATACACACATTAATCAAATAAAACTCCAAATGAAGAGGGGTGTTCAGGGCTTCAGGGGTCAATTTCAGAGGATCTTCTCTGGTCAGAAGATAGGGCCATGCTGAGCTGAGTGGAGCCTGTGGGTGGACAGGCAGAAGGGCAGTGGAGGGGGTGAAGCCCATGACCCAGAGGGGAACAGTGAGCGGTCCCCAGGCCTCCTGTGAGTGTGGGTCAGGCAACCCCATCCTCTAATGGGAAATCTGAGACTTGACACAGAGGGTCAGATTCACTCATCAGCAAAAGTCTTTCCAGATCTGTAAATACATCACTGATGAGATTAAGGCACCTCCTCAAAATCCCATCAGGAAGCAAGTGATGCAAACAGAACTAATAGAAGATGAGACAGTCTCCCAGCCTGTAAAGCATCAGCCTTGAGCAAACAAGAGGAATATGTAGCCGGAAGTGGGAGTGGGAGGCGGGCTTCTGCTTTTCCAAGCCCTGTCTCGCCGGATGGATGGCTTGATTTCAGGTGTCCCCTCCCAGATCTTCTTCTGGAAATAGGCTGGTGTTGAAAAGGACACTGTATCTTGCTACCACAGCACATTGGGAACATCCCTAAAGAATACCCGACTCACTTTGCTCCAATTTTATGCTCACTAAGCAACCTTTTAAATTCTAATTTGGTGTCTGACTAGGTGATTTTTCTCTAGGCCCGGAGCCAGGACTATTCTCAGAACCAATCTTTAGGCTGCAAATGAAGAGCGGGCAGCATCATGACCCCCCGATAGGACCATGCAAGCCAGAGAAGTGGAGGAAGGGAGAACTGAGTGATGAGCAGTGATGAGGAGTGAGGAGCAGGGGGCCAGAGTTTGCCCAGAACCAGGTCTAGCTGGCCCAGCAGGCAGCCCCAGAAGGGGAGCGAGGCTGTTAACCCCAGGCATGTGATCAACGGGTCCCATGGAACCTAGAGAAGGCAGAGCCCCACTGAGCGAGCAGGCTGACAGGAGTCAAGGTCACTGACTCCCATCAAGGATGTGGCCCTGGGTCAGTGGGGTCCCGAAGAAGCATCAGCCTCCAACAAGCCATGCAAGGCGGCTCCCCTGATACTCGCAGGCAGCCCCCTTTGCACTGCCAAAGCCCCTCCCGCTTTGCTCCCCAAACATCTGGCTCCAACTCAGTGTGTTTCTTGCAGTTCTGCTAGAGTTGTACAACCATTGAGAGTTGGATGAAAGGTAAAACCAGCTTCAGGTTATTTTCCTCTGTAGGTTTTCCTTTCCCTAAGCTACACCCCACTAATGTTCACATTAATCGTGAAATAGATCATAACTCAAAACTAATGGAGAATTATCCTGTAAGACCCAGCTGGAAGACTCTCTAATTCATTGAAGTTCTTGTCCAGTATGAGATAAGATGGTCGTGTTAAGTTTAAAATGTGTGGTCATTTAAAATGTGTGGCTCCTCTGTCCATGGATTTTCCAAGCAAAAATTCTGGAGTGAGCTGACATTTCTTCCTCCAAGGGACTTTCCAGACCCAGAGATCCAACCTGGGTCTCTTGCATTTCCTGCACTGGCAGGCGAGTTCTTTACCACCACACCACCTGGGAAGCCCATTTGAAATATATGGTCATAACAGTGCAAATCGACTATTTGTTGTTGTTCAGTCACTAAGTCATGTCTGACTCTTTTTGACCCCATGGACTGTGGCAAAACAGGCTTCCCTGTCCTTCACTCTCTTCCAGAGTTTGCCCAAGTTCATGTCCACTGATTTAGTGATGCCATCCAACCATCTCATCCCCTGTCATCCCCTTCTCCTCCTGCCTTCAATCTTTCTCAGCATCAGGGTCTTTTGCAGTAAGTCGGCTCTTCGCACCAGGTGGCCGAAGTGCTGGAGCTTCAGCTTCAACATCAGTCCTTCCAATGAATATTCAGGATTGATTTGCTTTAGAATTGACTGGTTTGACCTCCTTGCTGTCCAAGAGACTCTCAAGACTCTCAGTCAACTATGATACAATATAAAATAAATTTTTAAAAAAATGTGTGGCCACAAAACCTCAAACCAGAAGCTCACTTTGAGCTTGGAAGCTCAAAGTGGACAGTGCTAACTGGATCAGGGACTTCTGCTGAATTTCCACTCTGTTCAGAACACTGATGTAGCCCACCCTGTCTCTTTGTCCGTGAGAGGAACACATCATGGGGAATTTATGGACTTACTTCATGGTGCCAGGGAAGAGGGACCCTTCGGTCTGAGGCTATTTTCTACACTGGCTGGTATCCTGGATGAGGGTCTGAGCCCACAGGCACCCTTTGCAAGTTAGCAGAAGTGTCTACTGTGGCTCGCACATCCCCTGGTCCTGAGACCCCCTGCACCATGGGCCATTCTCCATCAGCCCCTGTGTCTCTCGGGGTGAGGTTGCTCCTGTGTCTTCAGACAGTCCTCTGTCCCCAGCTGAAGTCGTGAATTCTGGGGTTGGGGAGGATGTGACATCATCCATCTTTGCCTAGACCTGCCCAGTGCGGTGGTGGCTGTCCCGCAGTGAGGGAACCCTCCCGCTGTCTGGGGGGCTCCTTGTGGTCCTCTCCACCAGGAACTTCCCCTGAGGAAATAGGGGGCTGGTGTCTCCTTCTCCTAGCCCCTTCGCACATGCCTCTAGCCTGGGGGGCACCCCCTTGATCTGCGAAGGAGGCACTGCCTTTGCAGCCTCCACACTCCCCCTACCCTGTGGTGTAGCGTGTGCTTCTAGAGTTTGCTCCTGGTATCGAAGCCAAGATTGAGCATGCTAAAACCCATATAGGACAAATGAATAAGCTCATAAGACGTGTCCCTCTTCTCACAATTTCTTGCAACCTAAAACTAGAGCTTTCAAGGCTCTTTTGGAGGCAAAACCAAGAATGTAACCTTGTGTTCTCTCTGGGTCCTTCTGTGTCTTCCGTTCCTAGGACAATGAGCCTTGTCCTCATGTCCAGGTTAATGGCATGAGAATCCCAAGGTGAATGGGAATTTCAAGGAGAAAAATATATCAGGGTATATTTCCAAATAGTACCCTGCTCCCAGGGTTAGATGCCTGCTCATCTGTCTATACCTGAGGGTGAATATCCATGTTTAGTAAGAATGAAGAAAGCAGTCTATAAGATGGAGAATTTATTCTACTGGACAAGGCCTCATGGGACACCAAAGAGTCTGAGCCTGAGATGGAGAGGAGCTACTGCCAATGATTTTTTGCTCACACTCAGTCGTGTCTGACTCTTTGCTACTCCAAGGACTGTAGCCCACCAGGTTCCTCTGTCTGTGGGATTTCCCAGGCAAGAATTCTGTGGTGGATTGCCACCTCCTACTCCAGGGGATCTTCCCAACCTATGGATGGAACCCACATCTCTTGCATCTTCTGGGTTGGCAAGAGGATTCTTTACCACTGTACTACCTGGAACTGTATCCATTGTCTATCTGCTCCCCCCCACAAGATGGGAAAATGGGGGCTCTGAAGAGTCCCCTAGGAAGACTGGCTGCCACTTCCCCCCTCCTCCCAGAAGCTGACCCCTGACCCCAGGGGACACAGCAGACCAGCTTTGGCCCTTGCTTCCCACAACCCATCCTTTTCCATGTTATTTCCAAAACACTAACTGCTATGCAGTTTTAAAATAATGAGAATAATTTGTAAAGAAACAGAGAGGTGAGCAGATGGTTGTTTCAAATAATGAAACCACCCAGAGCACTTTGACCAGGACTGATGCCGCCTGAACCCCCAGGGACTAGGCTTGGGAAATGGCATGAAAAATGGCTTAGTGCCATCTGCACGCTGGAGCTCCCAGCACGCAATGTCACAGCTCGTCCAGACCTCTGCGACCGGGACCGCCACTCTCTCAAATTAAAAGGCGACAGCTCTGTGGAGAGCCGGGGCAGTTGTTTGCAGATCTCAAGTCTGGTCCGTGTCACTCCCTTCCGACTGTGACCCACATGGAGACTCTCGTGGGATCTTGGGAACGTGCCAGACTAGCACCTCCATGTTGACGCGTGCTTCTCACCAGGAGCTTGGAGGACCCATCCTGGGAGCCCCTGTGTCTCAGCAGTCGTGCCCTGTTGATTGTGCTATCCTCTCGTTAGGAGGAATTACAAATTCTGACCATCAGATTATGAAGTTTATGAAATCTTTCTGACCCTCAGGAGACCCTTACTCCATGGACCCTCAACTTCCCATCTCCATGCCAGCGAGCGGCAGATCTCACAGTGGTGAGGTCATAGCTGTACCGTTATTGTTCTAAATTTACAACCTCTTGATTTATTCTTCATCAAAAGAATAAAGCCCTCTCCGTATGGCTCTAAATCCTTTGGCTTGCATAGTGGGGCTTTCATCTATCCACTGCTTCTGTTTTTTCTCCCAAAATGCAAACAAAATACTGTTCTGTCTAAAAGAACTAACTCTGGAGGAGAGAAAAGTCCATATAAATTGGGAAAACATTTTACTTAGATTGTATTTTATAGGAAAGATCTCAAAGTTCTGTTTAGTTGGTGTCAGGGACTGTGGGCAGTGCCTAAGTTCCGCGCCCTAAAGGAGGAGGCAAGTGCTTGCCGAGGGCTGGCTCAGCTCTATCCTTTGCCAGAATCCAGGGTTCATCCTTTGCCAGACCTCATAACTCCTCCTAACAAGGGCAGCAGCCTGGCAGGGACTGTAGCTCTGGAAGAGCTGATTCATGAGACAGAAGAACCACGAGAGCTCAGAAAAATGAACCTCTCATCCTTGGAGCAACAGCCTAGGAGACATCTGAGCAAGAGGGTGACCCAGGAGCACCTTACACGGTGCTGTCACAGGCCAGCACGGCCAACAGTACACGACCACTCAGACACGGAACTAGGAGGCGGTCATGGTCACTGTGCTTCGGATGAAACTGCATGGCGGTCCCAGACTCCAGTGTCTGGATTAAAGCTGTTTTTGTTAACTAATTTCCTCCCAGACACCTCTGTTTCCTTTTCTGTTTAATGCATATACCAAACCTCTCTTTGCCCAAGAATGCATTAGCTTTACTTTATCCCTGGATGTTATGTATTATTCAAGCAGCAATATTTTCCTGACCAGTTGATGTTAGCTGTGAGATGGACTCCGAGCGTTTCCATCTGGACCGAAAGTCCTGGTTATGCCAGGAACACTCAGCGCCCTGGGGCTGAGAGTGACGAATGCTATACACCAGGGCTGCAGTCAAAGCAACGGTGTTTCCAGCAGTCATGTACAGATGTGACACCTGGACCGTAAAGAAGGTTAAGTGCCAAAGAATTGATACCTTGGAACTGTGGGGCTGGAGAAGACTCTTGAAAGTACCCTGGACAGCAAGGCAATCCAACCAGTCCATCCTAAAGGAAATCAACCCTGAATATTCACTGGAAGGACTGAGGCTGAAGCTGAAGCTCCGATACTTTGGCCACCTGATGCAAAGAACTGACTCATTAGAAAAGATCCTGATGCTGGGAAAGATTGAGGGCAGGAGAAGGGGGCGACAGAGGATAAGATGGTTGGATGGCATCACCAACTCGATGAACATGAGTTTGAGCAAGCTCCGGGAGATGGTAAAGGACAGGGAAGCCTGGTGTGCTGCAGTCCATGGGGTTGCATTAAGACACGACTTAATGACTGAACTATAACAACAAACTCCAGGGCAGACACCTTGGGGTCAAGAGGAATGTCACAGGAATAAGCCAAGTCTTCCCTCCCTCCTGGCGTCTCCTGGACCTAGTGCCCTTGAATGCAGGCCACCATGGTGCTGGGAAAGAGTGGAAGTGGGGGGAGACTGTCCAGTGTTGGAGCAGTGGAGAGGGTGTCCTGGTCCTTTATTCAGAATGTTCTTTTATGAGCCAAACCGAGATGGCAATTTTCCCAGCTTCTGTGCCTTCCCAGTAAACAAAATAAAATATTCTAAACCTGGCATGTGTCTTCCTTTGGCTTCCCTGGTGGCTCAGTCAGTAAAGAACCTGCCTGCCAATGCAGGAGACAGAGGTTCAATCTCTAGGTCAGGAAGATCCCCTGGAGAAGGAAATGGCAACCCACTCCAGTATTCTTCCCTGGTACATCCCATGGACAGAGGAGCCTGGTGGGCTGCAGTCCATGGGGTCGCAAGAATCAGACACGATTTGGTGACTAAGCCACCAGCATCACTTGTGTTGGTTGTCCAGAACCCGAGAGCCACCTGTGACAGAGCAGCGTTGATCAGGGCGGAGAGCAGTCAGAGGACAGACGGTCAAGAAGTCAGGGGTGCTGATGGGAGAGTTCGGAAGGTGAGTATCTCAGTGCCACTCCATTCTTCCAAGAGACAGAGTGCTCTACAGGTGATAGGGACAGTCTACATTGGCTGCACAACCACAGCTGGGGGCCCTCTCGGTGGAGACCCCTAGGGTGGTCCCTCCTTGCTGGGTGATTATCTTTGCATGGCAACTCGATTTCCTCTAAAAAAGCAAAAATTCCAGAGTCATTGGCATTCGGCTTTCCCTTCATCCCACAGAAAGACACAGCCTAAGGAAGCCCACGCAGAGTAACACACCCAGAGAACCACCCCAAACTCTGATTATTGCTCTCCAGTGATTTGCCACTTTCTGCCTTCAGAATGGATCGATTCCAGCTTACTGGAGTGCTTGCCTTTGCTGACAGAGATGCTTTTAATTGACATGTCCTTGAAAAGTGCCCCCAAGTGGAGGAAAGAGCATCACACTTTTGTGCCTTTATTAAAATAAGCCCCTGAGGGAGAGGGTGCCTCGTGCCTGGGCTGAAACCTGCTCTTCCCAGGTATCCACAGGACCCCCTCCCTCCCTTTCTTTCCTTTCCTTTTTTTTTTTTTCCACAACAGAACGTCTTATGGGCTCTCTCTTACTTACGGGGAAAAACATGGCCCACTTAACAAGTTGATTTCTTCCAAGGCTGTGCAATTTCTCTGTAGTTTATGAACAATTTTTGTCCACAAGGACTAAAGCAAATATTGCTTACAATATATTCAGATGAATAGAGCCAGGGTAGAAAAACAAATCCTTTCGATTACTGTCACAGCTTCCTGACACACCTGGTGATTTCTCGAAATTCGTGAGCCTGCAATGGCTAAAGGTCAATGTAATCTGCAGTCAGGAAAAAAGAAACAGAAAATTCAGGACCTGAGTTTCAACGTTATTGTTGCTTCCAGAACCTTACTGTGGAGATAAATGACTTCTTCCCAAGTGCATAGAGCCCTGAGTTGCTGAATTATTGTGGAATGATTTTACCATGTGTGGAGCAGAAGTCAGCTCAGGCTGCCATAACAACAGACACCACAAACTCAGTGGCTTTGTTGTTGCCATTCAGTCGCTCAGTCATGCCCGACTCTGTGACCCCATGGACGGCAGCACACCAGGCTTCCCTGCCCTTCACCATCTCCCAGATTTTGCTCAAACTCATGTCCATTTAGTCAGTAATGCCATCCCACCATCTCATCCTCTGTCGTCCCCTTCTCCTCCTGCACTCAGTCTTTCCCACATCAGGGTCTTAAACAATAAGAGACCATTTCTCATAATTCTGGAGATCAGGGGGCCAGTGTGGTCAGGTTGGGGGAGGGCCCTCTTCCTGGCTTGCAGATGGACACCTCCTTGTTGCATCTTCACATGCCCTTTTCTTAGTGTGTGGAAAGAGAGCTCTTTCTCTTCCACTCCTTATAATGCCACTGAATTTCTTGGATTAGGGCCTCATCCTTATGACGTCATTTAACCTTACTTTGTTGTTTAGTCGCTAAGTCATGTTCGACTCTTTTTTGACTCCATGGACTGTAGCCCGCCAGGCTCCTTTGTCTGTGGGACTTTCCAGGCAAGAATACTGGAGTGGGTTTCCATTTCCTACTCCAGGGGATCTTCCTGACCCAGGGATCAAAGTCCCATCTCCTACATCTTCTGCACTGGCAGAAAGATTCTTCATTACTGAGTCACCTGGGAAAACCCTGTACGTAGCAGTATACATATGTATATACAGACATAGACATGGACATACACACAGATATAGCTAAGACGTAGAGACAGATGTTGACGTATGACGGGAAGCTGAGCACACAGGGCAAAACAGTCCTGGTGATTCCGGGAGTGTGAGTTGGCATGTGTATACAGTGGGGCATCATTGTGGGTGCTCAGAAGGAGGCATTGAGCAGACTCTGGGAATCAATCAGGTTTCAGGAGGCTGGGTTGAGGTGTGGGTGGAGGTGAGCCTCCAGGTGCTGGCCAAGACGGGTGGATGGGGACACACTCAGGCGTGTGAGGAAGTTGGGAGACCAGGTGGGCAGGAACGTGGGTGCCCCTGAGTTCCAGACTAAGGATTTTGGAAAGCACCAGTGTAAACTTGGGAGCTACTACAATCCTGGGAGAGGGGTCTTGTGGTCAGAGAGGTGTTCGAGATCATGGATCTGCCAGAAGTCCAGAGAATGGGCTGGAAGGGAGTGTTTCTCACAGCCCAGGTAAGAGGGAGGAGATGGAGAAAAGGCCATGTGTCAAAGGTGACCATCTTAATTAATGCATCTCTACGTTTTAGCTAACTTTTACATCATCAGTAGGGGAAAACTAACTTGTCTCACAGCAGTCTAAACCCAGCTCGTGTTCCCTATTAGTGGGTGAACAATCCAGTGCTTGGTGAATTCTGCTTCACAATGATAGGAAGAGCTGACATCAAAGGATCAAAGAGCAACATCGCTGTGAACGCTTGGCCATCACAAACTTTTACATTTCATACCATGGTACCTGATTCAGGGGGAAAAAAATCATGCTTTTCACGTATTGACACTGCTGATTCATTCCAAAATCCTCCCGAAATCATCAATGTGAAGATAGAACAGCAAACAAAAATGTAACTGAGGATCTGAAGCTTTCCCATATAATAATCATCAGAGGTAATCAAATATTTAGGTCTGGTTTGGGTTCTTTAGCCCAATAAGTAAATTGTTATGATTCCACACAAAATAAATGTCATTTGCTGGACTAATGAAAATGGTTGGCTGCACAGGGAGTTTTAAAAGCTAAGCATAGTTATTATGATAAACGTTTCTATATCCTCAGTAAAAAGAGTTTTTATTCCTGTGATCATAATATTCAAAAAAGCCATCTTATAGATCTTAAATATTTCATGATTCACCATAATAGAACTGAAAATAAATATAGATGTGCTTTCTCAGAACTTCTGGTATGTATCAAAAGCTATTATTAAGATGTCCTTTCTGCTGAAATTTCAGAAGCAGAAAAAGCTGGCTAAGAACTAAAGCTCCCCTCCCCCAATGACAGCAGCCCATCATCCTTCCTGCTGTACACAGAGGAAATGAAACCGACATCGTTATCACTTTTGTCTCATAAGTGTGGGGAGTAGAGGATGAAGGGTGGAGAGGAAATTGATTTTTTTGGCTGACTTGAAAAAAACAATTTTATAAGAAAAAGCATGTGCTCATTAAAGGGCTGATGCAAATGATTTAAAGAGAAGAAAAGAAACACTGAATTTTTGGGGGGAAAAAAGAAGCACAGTGGTGGTGACCTTGTTACTGCCCTCCTGGGGGACGGAAGCCCTCCTTCCCTTCTGTGATGGGTGGCAAATGCTAGAAATGTGAAACAGCGTGTCCAATCAATAAGGAGGGCAAGTGAGGTCAGCGGAGGCCCCTCTCTAGACTATCACAGGTAATATTGAAAGGAGGCACCTCTCCTAGACCACAGGGAGCACACTTGCCTCTGCATTATAAACAACTCGAAAGAAGGGGAAAGAAAGATGTGTGTAACCATTTCCTTTTTTATTGGAAAGTGAAGTTAGTTGGAGAAGGCATACAGTGAGGATAGAAACGTGTCCCATTAAAATAAGATTATCCGATCTGCTGAATGGCAATGTTGACTAAAAGGAAAAAATGCACAATGCAAAGGTTGAGACTGCTTTCTTCACTGCTAAGGACACTAGCCTGGGAACCAGGCTCTCATCATTCTGAGGGACTGATACAGAGAGGTGAGAGACAAAACAAGATACAGAGGAGGTTTTGCTAGAGAAAAATGTAGTTGAACATCAAAGATTGCTGCTAATCACAAAAACAGACACATAGAGTTAATGAGTTTAGTGTTCTTCTATGTGTGGAAAGATGCAAGAGTCTGGGCTTATTGAAATTTTTCCTTTGATATGATTCTTAGTTGTCTAGGGCCAGTATTCTGTTGTTTTTTTTCCTTCATCATGAATGACTTTATGGCTGCTCATCCTTTGTTTACTGAAATGGCCCCAGCAGAATATCCAAGAAGGAGTTCAAATGGATATTTATTCATGGACAGTAAACATCTGAGCACATTTGAGAAGTCCCAGGACACAGTCAGTTGTTGGACTATAGAGAAAGCTGAGCGCCCAAGAATTGATGCTTTTGAACTGTGGTGTTGGAGAAAACTCTTGAGAGTCCCCTGGACTGCAAGGAGATCCAACCAGTCCATCCTAGAAGTGATCAGTCCTGAGTGTCCATTGGAAGGACTGATGCTGAAGCTGAAACTCCAATACTTTGGCCACCTGATGTGAAGAACTGACTCATTGGAAAAGACCCTGATGCTGGGAAAGATTGACGGCGAGAGGTGAAGGGGACGACAGAAGATGACATGGTTGGATGGCATCACCGACTCAATGGACATGAGTTTGAGTAAACTCCAGGAGCTGATGATGGACAGGGAGGCCTGGTGTGCTGCAGTCCATGGGATCACAGTCGGACACAACTGAGTGACTGAACTGAACTGAGGACACAGTCAGCTTTCCCCAGCCTACTCCAGGGTCACATGACTGACACCCCAGCCTCTCCTCCAGCCTCAGCCGGGACTGGACCAGGAGCACCTATGCACCACCCCCAAATCATGGTCTTCACCCCCTCCCACTGAATCACCTGTTCTTCGCTCTGCAGCTCCTGTGCTGCCCCCGTGACACAACAGGGATTCCATGAAGGTGCCATCAGTAGTCGCAATTACCTTCAGACAGCTCTGCAAGGAGGACTTGAAGTCACCACAGCATCATCCCAGGAGAGGGAACGTCACTCAATAACCAACACGTGGGCTTAGGCCTTTCAGTGGAAT